>NC_138912.1:7883570-8427355 GCF_965231255.1 Vanellus vanellus | reverse complement strand
CAAAGAAGTATTTCTGTCCTAAATTCCCTTTAAGGCTTGCATGCCAAGCTGGTTCCCGCAGTCTGAGCACAGTGCTAAATTGCTATTGAGCTGCAGCGCATATGCTTGAAGGTAAAAGATTAATCAAAAGGATCCTGTCTTTAACTCACTTAATTTACTATACAACATGAATTCCTATCCAAATTATATTCCTTATCAGTACAAGCTGTTGCCCACTTGGAGAGTCGGCTCTTGCCCTCCTTTGCTCTCTCTGCGTTGCAGAGCCGTCCTAATAGCCGTTGCCTTTGGTGGGTGTTCACAGGTTTCAGCTGAAGAGGAAAGCAGAGCCAGCCCAGCCCCCACAGACAGGTGGGTTAATTCAAATATCTAACAGCCAAACACCTAACAGCCTGCTTCGCTGCCTGCTGCAGGCACCCGTCGCTGCCCAGCCGGGGTGGATATAAAGCCTTCCCCAGCACCGAGCTCAAAAGGTACGGCTTGGAATCAAAAGACTTATCTCCATGTTTAATAGCCCTAAGTAGATTTTTTTCTTCCATTAATTTGCCTAATTATTTTGATTCAGATTATTTGCTTTTGAATTTACAGACACCCTTGGCAAACAGCTGCCAGGCACAGTTTTTGGGTGCGCATTTAGCACAGGGGATATGAACTGGTACCTTGGGGCTGAACGCCTTCCTGGTTATTTCCAATCAACAGAGTTACTCATAACGATACATTATGTGTAGAAATGTCAAGGAGTTGCTACTGAGAGGTCCTACCACGCATCCTGCACCCTTGGTCCACTCTTAAAGCAAAAGAAGGAGAAATAGAAAACCTCATTATGATGTGCGCAGCTGCTACATTTCTCTTGGACAGGAGGTTTCTGTCTGGTGTGAGTGACACTCTCTGAGTGGAGAAGAAGATAATCTTCATGGAGACAAGAGGTTCACCAGAAGGTTCTTCTTTCATATAGGTCTCAGTGCTGCGCTAATCACCAGGAACTTCGAGCACCTTCTTGAAACAAAGTTCACAGCGTAATTAACAGTTCTGTTGCTCTTGCAATTTTTCACTGCTAGGGGGAAATTGCCATACAATTTAAGATGAACTCTGGAAACTTCAGCACGTACACACTACTGTGTATTCAGGGGACATTTAAGAGGCACACACTAAGCCCTTACTTGAAGGTGGTAATTTGTTCTAGTGGGAATTGACTCCACCTCCTGCAAATGAGCCTAAAGAATGATCCTCTCCCCACACAGGTGAGCAGTACCCTTGAAGAACAGGACTGTGTCTTTATCTGGAAGCTTTACACTGTCCTTGAAGACAAGGATTGAAGTCTTTGACTCAGTTCAGCTTTCTGTGGGAAGTGGAAGATAAGGCTGTCATGTTTGGGGTACTCTACGTGGCAAGAAACGGTACTAACTCCACTTTCCCCAGGACTGATGCCCAGGTACATTTGTGGTGTTCAATGGCACGTGGGTTCCTATATCATGGTATAAAAGATATCACCTGGTGTGGTTTATGTGAAATTAAATGTCACAGGTTCACAAGAACTCTAACAGGTAAAACAGTGAGAGAAAGACAATTTCTCTCTGTCTTATAAGCGGCCAACATCATCGTACATTGGTATGAAACAGGGATGTAGCTCTGTTTCCAAACAGGCTTCATCAGCTCTTACGCAGGTGTTGTGTCCCTCATGCCAGTGCCCTTTATAGTCCTCTCTGAGCAAACATGCTGTAAGACAACTGTTTAAAATAAATAAGCATATCCAGACAACATCTATTTAAAATGAAATATCAGGTCAAGATAACGTGTTATTCCTTGTAGCTGTTACATTCCCATGCTTTTCCATACCCCTGCTTACTAGCCTGGTGCAGAGTACAGAACTAGCTGCTCCTTAATTTTCCTGCCTACTTTGCCAGTAATTACAGTATTGTCTCTCCCAGATACTAAACTGAGCATATTGGCAGGACTCAGCAGTGCTGTTCTGGAGGCCAGTAATAATGAGCATGGGTATCACACGTGTATCATGATTAATCACGTGGTGGTCATTATGAGCTGCCCCTTACAGTTATCAATCTGGACAGTAGATTAATGCAAAGCTTCATTGCCTGTATCATGCCCATGGCATATGCGAGCCATCTGAACAATGGTGAGACATGATTCTTTTCATGAGGAAAAACTGTGAATTAAGAGGAAATACTGTTTGTTCTCTACGGTTTGAGAGCCTTTGCTTTCAGCCTCAGCTGTGTCACTGACTCTCTCCATAACCGCCAACACCTGAACACTCAAACTCCCTCTGCCTTCATTTCACCCCCTCCTGACAGGGGTATTAAGCTTTACCAACTTTGCTTGAGCGCTCATGAGTATTTACCACCCCCAAAGTTGTTACCCCATGAGCCTTTACTGCTGGTGCTAAAGCTCTCACAATCCTATTCATTCCCATAGTCAACACAAGCAAACTTGAAGGTTTAAACTGGATGAGAGAAGTTTGCCAAGGTGATGTGTTCAGGGTAGTAGACGTGCTCTGTACTCTTTTCAATACTTGGGAGTTTTAACATTGAAAAAAAAAAAAAAAGCCATACTTCGGGTTAAAACAGTTCAGTTCTTTCATTTTGAAAGCTTAAGTCGGATCAGACTGAACGCAAAGCACGTCTCAAATACTTATAATCATGGTCTCAAGGAGCCAGAGGAAGGCTGTACAGGATAGTCTTGCAGAGCTGAATCTGTTCCTGAGGTACCATCTGCTAACTACAATGACGTGAGAGATCAGAAGCTGACCCTTCGCTCTGGAGTGAGACAAACTCTGCCATCATCCCGAGGCCAGTGTGTTATGGTGGCCAGTAGACTTGGTGAAAATCTTCTTGAAATGACATATTTTGATTTTTTTATTGCTGGTTTTACCTTGTTATCAAGTATTTCTCCCATGAGAAAATGGGTAATGTCAACTTCATCCACGAGTACAAACCACAAACAGAATCAAATCTGTTTTGCAAAAGTTTGTCTACCTGGTGCTTTGGTTATATCCAACAAACAAGAGGCTGATCTTCAGACTGAACAAAGAATTCTTGAACTGTAGGTCTTGAAGGTGGACTCATACCATAAAGAGAAATGTAGCCACATTTGCAGTACTTTTTGGACTGAATGGGTAGCCTGAATACTGGTGGGATTTTGTTACCTGAAATAGAGTAGTAGTTCAGATGGACACCTGAAGTAATGGTCCAATTTACTTCCTAACACTTTGTCAGGGAAAATTATGGAAAATGTAGGCAAAAAATCAGTGCAGTTTGGTTTGTTAAAACCCGTCGGAGATTGTGGGTCGGTTTAGGGTGACTTCACTTTATGGTGAATACTTTATCTGATGGATTTAAACGCACTGGGAGGCTGAGCATCACGATGGCAGACAACTGTGAACATGGCTAAATGCAAGGTAATGCAAATCATCAGTGATTAGCTGTACAGCTCGAATACCTGAAAAGCCCCGAATTTCCAGGAACCTCGGAGGAAAAAGAACCTTCACCAGGAGTCATCAGTGTCTGATTTACCTCAATCTATAGCAGTAGCTTAAAAAAAATAAAAACATTACTTGGATTTATTAAATAAAGCAGAATGCCCAAAACCATCGGGATAACACAGGATTACGCCCATAAATCCACATTAATTCTGTGTTCATTCTTTTTAGCCTCTTCTCCCATAAGGTATATAACAGAGGCCGAAAATGTTCAAGAATTGAGAATGAAAATAATTACAGAGCTGCTAGGATTAATACATGAGAGATGGCAAAGTCTAGAATTATTTTACTGGGAAGGAGAAGATGAAAGTGCTGATTGTGGAAGTCAAAATTCTCAAGCACATAGCATCAGACTTTCTTTTTATTTATGGCACAATATGAGAACAAACATCAGGTTAAATTAAAAAGCATCAAATTTAGAATGAAAAGTAAATGCCCAGACACATGCCTCATCACCTATGGGAGTTTCTGTTGCAGGAGGTGACTGAGGCAAATACCTTGGCTTGATTTTAAAGTGAATTGGACATTGTTAGGATTACCTCATTACACGAGGCTGAAAACAGCGATCAGTGTGATTGAATCTCACATCCCAGGCTGGACACGGATCACACGAAGGAGCGATGCAGAAGTGCGTCCGTTTGGGATTTAGTTTGTTCTTCTTCGAAATATCAGGAGTAGAATATGCTATAACGTATCAGAAAGACAGATGGCACCGTGTAGGAGAGGACTGAACTACTACATTTCAGATAGCAGTTAACATTAATACTTATTACCATGTAACTTGTGTCTGGTAAGACAAAAAGAAAGAGTGTGCTCAGTAGAAAAGACAAGCCATTTGGCATTGCCACATCGTAGGGGAGGTGGGAAAGAATTCAGTGAAAGCATTTTGTCCTAGGTGTCCCTAAAAACGTGTATTGGAGGTGTCCGTGGGAAAGCACATTTTAGCTCGAGCTTCAGCCTTAGTAGGAAAGGCAAAGGTATAAGGATTGTTGGCTCCAAAATGTGCTTCTACCAAGCAAATGGGCACTTCTCCACTAATTTTGTGCAAGGTTGGGAGTTTGGAAGTAGAAAAGTACAAGACGTGAGGCTAAGGGAACAAGCCATCTTCTGCTGGTACACTACCCAAAACGTGGAGGACAGCTCAGCAAGTGATGTTCTGTAAAGCCAAGCGTGTTGAAGTTTGGAGCACTGACAAGTGCTTTGGGACAGTGCTTTGTGTTTCCACAGAGCACAGGACAGGACAAGAAGGAGAAGAGAAAGAAGAAGAGGAGATCTTTTGTACTGGTGGACTCCAGCAAATTCCTTTGACAAAGGGATCTACAAAACTTGGAAACTCAAACTCCTTGGCCACCTTTATGGTAGAAGGCACATTCCACCTCCAGGTGCAAAAGAAGGGTGATTTATTATATTTTCAGGTTCCTAGAAGGAAATAATGTACGTAAAAGAATAAGATCCCGGAGTCTGGGTCCGTGCCTGCTCAATATTAACACTCGCTTTTGCATGAAAGGAGCGGCACTGTGCCCGTGGTAATTGCACTGTCAGGAAGAAATAATTTGGGCAGAAATATGGCAATAGCAGTCTTTTTACCATATCGCTCAGTTTCCTATTAATGGAGATAAAGGATTTTATCTATTGTTATTGTTTTGCTTATTCACTTAAATAACAGAGATAAAAATCTCAAATAATAGTAAGTTTCAAAAGATTGGGATATTCCTAGGGTATTGTTTGGTTATTTCTTCTGCTAGGTTGTTTCTACCACCCAGTAACACAAGAAAAATGAAGTTATTTTAATAATATCTAGAATCCCCATATCTGTTTGTGCTCCTGATGGATTTAATGCTGTACAAAAAGACTGAGTATGCCTTAAGAAATTTACAACCTGAAAAAGACTAATTGGATAAGAAAAGAAATATGGTTTATTTTATTTTTATAAATGGAAGAAAATGTTTTCTTTTATTTTATAGATGGGAAAAAAAGATGCACAGAGAATGCTGTGTTTTCCTAGTGGGGCCAGAGGGACTAAATGAGATCCTTGGGGCAGTGCTCTAACTCGAAGACCATCCACCAAGAAAAGAAAAAATTATTCAGGAAACAGAGGGGTTACTCAGCAAGGAAGCTGAATAACTGCCAAGCCCCCATTGTTGAGTTATGAGGTGTTGAAATGATGTTACCTGCTCCCTGCCTTTTAATACGGCATGTACAACTTCCACATGATGTCTAGCTGTGGAGGACAAGCATTACCTGGCGTGGTTTCAAAGGGCACGTTCTTCAGCTGCTTACTCAGATCCCCACGTACCAGGTGAGAGAAGCAGAGGTCCAGCCGTAACAACCCCTTCCAGTTCAGGAGGATGCCCAGCTCTGAGGACCGATTCTAAGGTCTTCCACAGAGACACGGTGCTACTGATGTTATTAAAACTGCTTTTGATTTAGACTCCTGCCAGATTAAGGTCAACTCCAATAACTACTCAGTTAGCAATCTACTGTCTGGTTAGTATGAAGCTGTTCCATGCAATTTTTGTCTTAGTTTTGTCTGTTTGTCTGTGCCACCTTTATTTCATCCTAATGAAGAACAGAATTGGACCTTCTGGTGTCCGTCTCCTTTTATGATGGGAACTAATTCACCATTGTGTTGGCAGGGCTCCTACTTCTGTCAATGGGAATTATGTACTTTGAATGAGGGAGAATGAGGCCATAACTGTTTAAGAATTGTGCTATTAAGACAGCACAATGTGGTTTATTTTTATATAGTGCATTACATATGAAGACTCAAAACCGCTTTGCCTAGACAAGGGATAATAGATGGTACTTCACAGAGCTGTTTGGAGTGGTGCTCTGATTCAGAAGGAAAAGGACAAATAACTGTACAGATGTGAAGAGAGTAGCGGAAAAGCTGGACCTTCAACGAAGCAGCCAGCAAGTTTCCTGACAGAACAGACATGGCAAAGGGGAAATGGAAAGATGAGCTACCGAAAAGAGCTCAATGCCAGCTGGGTTAAAATATAAAGATGTTGTAGACCTTCAGGATGGAGTAACCCCTCAGTCCTCCTCCTGCCAAACACAGGGTAGTGCTTAGCCTCGAATGAAGCACCAGGGGCTGGTGGCCATTTACATGGAATGTATTTTCTCCCTGTTATGAGTCCACGCACTTCTGTCATCTCAAGACATGAGATATGCTAGGGAGACGCCACATGGCACATGAGGCCATGTTGTCCCATTTGTTCCTGTAAAGTCTTTCCGGTTAGGGAAATGAGCATCACCCACTTGCCCAAATCTGTTGATAATGTCTTATTGGCAGGTTGCTACTGAGTTAGGCTGAGTGCAAGGAACAGCCACGCGCTATGTGGTGGGAAGGCTGCTCGATGTGAATAGCTGCTTCCTTGTCAGATGGTGTGTCAGTTGTCACCTGCGTGGGAAGGCACAGGCGATGGTCCTTTCAGGCAAATGAATGCCACATCTGGATTTCTTTTCATTTCATTATGTTCCTAACCTTTGTGTACTTCCCTGCCGTCTGCTTCCTTTTTAACGGGATCCATCCAGTTGCCTGCGGTCTGACAGGAATGAAAAGGACATGCGCTTGCGTTCCGGCCATTTCCACGCCTGCAGCTTGTGCAGAGGGATGTGAGCTGGCTTCCAGGTAGCCCCAGTCCTGCCAGCAGCACGGCAGACACAGCACCCTGCTCAGTCCAGAGTCAGAAGCCTCAGGAGCAGTAGGGAAAAACCATAGCGGCGCTGAGTTTGCTACACCTGCCTACCTGACATGGCTCTACGTAAGCTGCAGTCGATGAAGTAGCTAAAATATGGATGAGCCCAAAGGCTGTCTCTGCCCGTAGGAGGAGGTCTCCAGAGGATCTGGAGACACGGCAAGTGCTGCACCTCCCAGCTCGCCTTCCACCCCGCTGCCTCCCCGGCACTGCTGAGCTGCTCCGCGTGGCTGCGTGGTGATAACGCTTTCGCTGTGGTGGGTGTTTTTCACCCGTGTCTGAACCTCCCCGCCTGCAGCGGGGCAGGGCAGCCATGCCCGGCAGCCAGCGCGGACCCTGCTGAAGGAGTTTTTGGGGCAGACGAAGTGTCCGAACAAAGCAACCCAACCCAAAAGCATTTCATAGAAAAGGCTATGTTTGGCCATCTCAAACACCTCCCTCGCGTTGCACTGCGTTAGACAGCTCAGCTCGCTCAGTTTCAGTCACCGGGATGATTTTGCTGCTGCACCGTCCTCTGGAGCTCAGTCATCCTGGGTAGCAGGGCTCATTCTCAGAGATGCTAAGAAACGTTTGCACAGAGTTGTTGTTTGGTTAATTTGAACCCCGGGGCATGAGGATAATTCAGAGCAACGCATTTTGCCCAAGTAGATTTGTGATCAACAATCTCTTCCAGCTTTATTTTTTCCATAGAAGCAGCTTTCGGCATTTTCTATTATCAAATCCCTGCCCAAGCACTGGCTAGGCAACTGCAGCGAGGTAAAGGAAATGTTTGTGGTCTTCACTTTTGCAGAGGTGAGAAGGAGCACGGGCAGGTGAAATGACTTCCCTAAAGTGGGATATTGAACTCGTAGCAGTGCTGGAGTGGAGCCTTGAAGGGCTTTGTTGCTCAGTTCCATGTTTGCAGCACCTCTGTCCTGAAGCCTCAAGTAAAACAAGTCAAACGATATAGACTAGTAATGTTTGAAATAACTAATATGAAACATTAAAAAAAAAATGTTAGATGTTGGGATTTCCCTTTCCACCTTCTTTTAAAATAATGTTTCGGTATAACATCCAGCAAGAATCCTCTTCTGCTATACACAAAATTTAAAGACTACTATTGAAATGAAACGCAAATAAAACATTCAAAGAGTTCCAATACAGCAAAGCACTTAAGTATGTGTTTATCTTTAAACACATCTGGAGTCCCATTGACTTTGACAGGACTACTCATATGCTTACAGATAAGCCTGCTTTTGTTGGATTATGGCCCTGAGGATGTAAGTGCTGGGGGAATCATTTTCATGCTCTCCAGAAAGGGCTTTAAATCACTTTTGTTTAAGGAGAGCTAACTGGTTGGACGTAAACATACCTAACAAACCAATAGATCAAGATTAACTTTTATGCTGAGCCACTTGACACTTCTCTAGAAATTACTTACTGTTGAAGTTTGGTTCTTAAAGAAAATAATGATCCAATTATTTTTTAAATGAAATAGGGCTGTACGAAAACCTTGATACCTCCACGTGGGAGTTTTATTTAAAAAAAAAAAAAAAAAGAAGAGAGACAGCCGTGTTAAAGGGAATGCGGTGTGCACGTCTGAAGGGCAGGAGAGTTAGGTGGATTATTAGATTTGAGCACTTGAAAGGAGAAGCACTGTGGCACATAATAGGACTTTGACAGATCGTCTGCTGTTGGTTTTGCTGTTTTGCTGATGATGCTCTGAGATCGACAAAACAGACAGGCAGCAGGGCAATACGGCCTTAAAAAATAACAGTTGGCTCTAATACAGTATCTTTCATTTGTGGATGTTTAAGAGTCTAATCCAAAGCCCTTGAAATCAATGGAAATACTCTCATTGACTTCAAGGAGCTTCGCCTCAGGCCCTGCACCCCTCATCTTGCCACGCTACACAGGCACTGGGGTCTGTTCAGCCCTGCGGATCCGGCAAGGTCAGCACTGTGCAGCCCCTTGGAAGGGGCACAGGCACTGGGGTTGGGATCTTACCCCCACCCTTGACACGCACACCCCCGCACCTGAGGAAAAAAGATGAAAACGGCACTTCTGTCCCAGAGTCCCCGCGTGTTTTCACTTCTTCCTGGTCCACTGCAGGCCCTGGGGACTTTGTCATGCCAGTGCGGTCCCCACAAGCAAGGCAGCAGTGCTCCTCTCCATCATGTCCCACAGTCCCCATGTGCCACCGCTGCCCAGGCCGCCTCGGGGGCTCAGGACTGCATTGCAGGTGCAGCCCATGCACTTCAACTAAAATTCCTTCCCAATGGTGCCTGAAATCGTAATAATAAAGAGTAATTGTTGGTGTTGAGGAGTCTTTTTAAAGTAAAAAGCGGAATTGCTAATACTTCATGAAAACATTGCTTTTGAAGAGCCGCCACCTCTGCTCTGTGCCTCGTCGGGAGTCTAGGTCAGAAAAGCAATGGGAAATGCAAGATAAGAAAGCCCTACCATCTAGGCTGAGCACAGCAATATAACATCGCTTCAGCGGTAATGACAATGGAGAAGGAACAGAATGCTGTCAAGGGATAATGGTGTCCTGCTGGCAGCTAAATATGAAAGCCAAAGCAAAGACATTTATAAAATAAACAAGCATCAGGGAAGATGAGACATTTATTACAGCGCAGGAAATAGTGATCTTTAACAATGGTCCATTCCAGTTTCTCTCATTGTTATAGAAATAAAGTGGTGTAAATGAATGCTTTGCCTCATGTATGTTTTATGTTTCTCGGGCAATTGCAGGACTGTATTCGGTTTAGTCCAGGGGAGGGAATTGCACATCATCCGATCGGAGCGCAGTTTATGGGGGCAAGCAGGCCAGGAAGAGACATGCTTGTTTTGTGCCTAAATCTGCGTAGTGCCCTGACCACCTAACAAAAGCGGCAGGCCAGGCCGTATCACACCAACGTATGACGCAAGCGGCTTTACGTGACGACAGAAAGATGCACTGCAGCACGGTGACAGCATTTTGGCGGCAGAGCCTGGTTAAGCGGTTTCTCCACCCCACCCCTGCACATCGCGATGCTGTGGCTGCTTCTCCCAAAGGTGCTGCTGGCTTTAGCATTAAGCGAGTGCATGATGAAGCAGAAGGAATAAAACAAACCCCAGAAAATGACTGGGTTTACCCCCAGTTAGGGTCCTCTGTGCCTCTGTTTTATCAGCTGCACAGACGGGGGCTGTGCTGGAGGGACAAGCACAGGGGGGCACGGTGAGGATGGAGAAGGAGATAGGAGATCCCTAAGTCGGGAGGAGTTCTGCCAAGGAGAGGGTAAGGGGGACCATACCCTTAGTCAGAGGGTAAAATTATATTGAGACTGTGACATGAAATGCACTACCCTGACATAGAAAACTCCCTTATGCTGCCATACCATACGTTTATTCTCTGTGGGGTGCCAGCTCTATGTAAATGTTTCATAAAGAAAACAGCAGTGAATGCAGGTTGGGGCCAAATCAAAGAAATATTCCAACTTCTTCTATCACTTCAGAGAGAAAAATCTGCACGAAAGATTACGCTTCTTGCCACCAATGTGCCAAATGGGGGGAAAAAAAGAGCAAAAATTTGGACATAATTAAGTAGTCAAGTTCCTGTCTGGAATGAGACCCAAGCTGAACCTGCACTCTTTTATTAACCTTCTGTAGGGGGGAGGAAAAAGACATTAAAAACATGGTAGGGTCATGGTGACAGGTGTACAGATGAAGAAGAGAACACATATTTAAGTTGTCAGAGGGACGCGTGACTTAAAGCTATGGGCTAAAATAAAACCTAAAGAAAAAACATACAGTTGACCATCAAAACACATTTTCTAGCAACCCCTTTTTTAAAATATTTTCTCTCTTTTCTCAGCTATCTGGTGGTATAACAACCTCTCAAGACTGCAGAGTAATTCTCATGGATTGTTTTTAAATTTAAAGCTGGACTGAAAAATGTAAGAAAATACTACTGAGTGAGGATAGATTAGATAGCCTAATAGACCATTTTCCTCTCTAATTTCCATTAAGGTGATTAGTTGGAATGTTGCTTGCAGTATATTAATGAAAAAAACACTGGGAACACAGTCATATAGTGGATCCAATATCTCAAAATAATGTTTGTAGTAATAACAGTGATATAAAAATCCATCTCAGGTATTTTATAACTCTAATTAGCGCCTGAGTGAATCACAATCTTTAATGCATGCATCTTGCTGCACTTCCCAGGAGAAGAGATTTGTATCGACTGTTTAAAAGAAAAGGAGCAGATATAAACAGGGATTCGGTTGTCTGGTGTGCAAGGGCAATCAGGAAAATTAATCTGAATTAACTGAAGCATGAATTTAATTTGGATCCTTCTGCCAAGTTACATTTTGCACATAATCCTCATTCAGAAGGGAAGTGTCTTCCATTGAGTGCAGAGTATTTGGCTCTCGCTGCATACCTGTTGACATCGATATCCATTACCAGTTTAGAATGGATTAGTTGCTCCTTCCAGGGACTATTAAATAGAGAATTTGTTTGCATTTTTTCTATGCTCATGGTTTGACGGGCAAGCTGCCAAGCATTTTAGAATTAACTACACAAAAACATCACCTCCTCTACGGTGGGGGAAAAGGAATTTGCAGGGCTCAGTTTGGTTATTCAGGAGAATCGTAACTCGCAAAGTATAACTAAGATGGCCCAATGAGTGTAGCACAAATGGACCATGGGTCAGAGCGAAGGGCCATATAGCCCCCCAAACCAGTGTCAGATTGGTATGTTAAATAGATCGTACATAGAAAAAAATTTACTAACAGCCTTGAGAAGACGGGAAGAGGCAGTGATTTCAAAAAACTTTTTTTTTTAAGACAACACTTCCATACTTTCAAGTATTTGCCACATAAACCCCGCCAGTTTACCTTCCCCCGTGGATGCACACGCGTTCTGGTGCTCCCTCCTCTGCACGGCAGAAACATCTCTTCCTCTCCCTGCATTCTGCTGCGTCAGGCACCAGCCAGGGCTGGAGGGTTATTTTTAAGAAAGTGGTTCATTGGGAAAGCGGTGTTCGAAGCTCAGTGTCTCTAGCTTTATTTTAAACCGGGAAAAAACAAACCAACAACCCCACCCACCAACAAAACAAACAAAACAAACAAAAAAAAAAACCCAAGCAATAACAAGAAGACACAAAAACATCAACAACAACAAAACCCCAAACCAAACAAAACAAAAAAACCCACCAAAACCCAAACGGTTTTCTTGGGAAAAAAAAAAAAAAAAAAAAGAAGGGGAGGGGGAAGCAAACAAAAAGCTCACCCACCTCCGCGGACCGCGCACTTAGCGGGGACAGGCCGGGGAAGTTGATGCCCTGCGGGACGCTCCCTCCCTCCCTCCCTCCCACGCGGGACCGGCCGTGGCCCCGCACGGAGGCCGGGCGGCTCCGGCCGGACCCCCCCGGGGAAGCCTGGCCCGCTCTGCGCTCCGGAGCGCGGCCCGGGAAGAGCATCCCCCCCCCGCGCCCGACGGCGCCCTCCGGGATCGGTCCCACGGACCGTGCGTGGGGCGGCCGCTGCGCGGGGGCGGGGCGGGCACCGCCGGGCCCTCCCCCCCGTTTCCCCCCCATTCCCCCTCCCTCCGGGCTGCTCCGCCCTCCCGGCGCCCGCCCACGCGCGCTCCGCCCGTCCTGTGCTTCCCGTTCCCACGCGCGACCGCCCCACGCGTGTCCCCCACTCCGTCCCCCTGTGAACGCGGGGGGACACACACACGTTCCGCCCTCCTGCCCCTCTGAAGGGGCAACGGCGGGTCCCGCTGGCCCCAGCGCGGGCGGAGGAAGCCGCCGCCGGGATTCCCCGGTGCCCGTTCCCCGGGAGCGTCCCCCGCCCGCCGGTCCCGTGGGCAGCCGGGGGTCGCCGGGCTGAGAACCCCCTCCGCCCGCCTCCCCCGGTCCGGATGCTCCCGAGGCGGGCGGGGAGCCGCGGAGATTTCTATTCAGGACACAGACACAATGGGGAGACAAAACCCTTTTTTTTTTTTTTTTCTTTTTTTCTTTTTCCGTGCGTGCCAGCTCCCACGGTGGAGCGGGATTAGGGCTGCGAGTCCCCTGCACCCGCGGTGGTGGGCTCATGCCTCTGCCCGGCCGGGCTCGCCCGCAGCCCACGGTCCCCCACTGGCCCCGCAGAGCGGGCAGAAGCAGCCGAGGACAGTGAGGAACATAACCCACAGCATCTTGGAAAAAGCGTGGGCTTGGCTTTTGTTCGGCTGAGGGGAAACTAGGAAAGAAAAGATAAACATCAGACTGAATTCTTAATTTTTCCTTTATCCCATTATAGACTAAGAGTAAAAAGCAATATTTTTTTTTAATTTTTTTTTACTACAGGGAAAGAAGAAAAAGAAGAGAGAAAATAGTGCGGGAAAGGAGGCACATACAGAAAAGGAGAAATACTGATTTAACGTGCTCTTTGACATCCGAAACGAATTAATTTATGCTGAGTAAACACAATTTTGGAGAGATTTGCGAGCCTCCACAACACATTTTATTGACTGACGTGCCTCGCAGGTGGAAACACAACTAAAATCTTTTTAGGTGACGGTACTCTGTTCTTTGAAAGTATTGCTTCACATCTAAAAACCCACTTTGACATTAAACAGCTCAGAAGCAGTGAACAATTTAACGGAATTATTGTGTTTTGTTTTGTTTTTTGTTTGTTTGAGTTTTTTTTTTTTTTTTAAATAAACTGAGACATTTGTCAGGTCACTAGTTGCTTTAAGATCTGCCCCCGTAGCTCCAGTCGAATTTTACCTTCATTGAGACACGTTTTTGAGAGATTTGGGTTTGCCTTTTTGCACAGCCAGTGTCAGGGCTTGTTTCTGGAAAGCAAAAAACACTGATTTTTTTTTTTTTTTCATTTTATCCGCAAAAATTGTTTCCTCCTCTGTCGTCGATGATCTTTGGGTACCACCGCAGCACAGGGAGCGCGGCAGGGGATAACCGAACGGAATAACCGAATATCTTTCGCATAAAGGAAGGAAAGCTCAAATACAGTAAAGCAAACCGCGCCATCAGATGCTGCAGATATTTTATTTGTGGCAATTTAAGAGATCGATGGTGCCGGCCCCGAGGGCGGCGGGGCGCGGCGGGGATGCCCCGCTGCCGGGCGGGAGCGCAGCCCCGCAGCCCGGGGACTTCCCCTGCGGCTGGGCCGGCGAGTCCCCAGCACCGCTCGGTGCCTGGAAACGGCCTTTTGTTTCCAGGATCTCAAACCGGAGCTTCTCCGACCTTACTTCTTATTTTACTGATGGTTTGGAAACCCAGATTAAAGCGTTAATTCCGCTCCCGAGAGGCGCTGGACCTCAGCCTCTCCCCAAACCCGGCTCCGTGACTCCTTCCCCGGGTCAGGCAGCGGTTACAACGAGAGGACCTGCGAGCGGACACCCACATCAGCCCCCCCCACTCTCCACCCCACCCCCCCCCCCCACGCAGGACCTGGCCCGGTGCTGTGATTTCCCTCTCCGCCACGCCGCCGGCGGTGGAACTGCCGCTTCCCAACCAGCGGCTGACTGCCGGCGTGGGGGGGACTGGGACAAACAGCCAAGAGGGGTGCTTGGCTTTGATTTATTTTCTGTCTTTTCTCCCCAGGCTCGGGCAGGCATCCCTCGGGTTTGCGGGCCCGGCCGGGCGCACGTCGGGGCCGGGCCGCGGGCGCCGTCGCTGCGCCGGGGGGAGCATCCCTCGGGGCCGGTGTCGCCGGGGCCGCCCGCGGCTCTGCCCCTCTCCTCGGACATCCCCCGGTGAAACCTGCATCAACGCCGAGAAGCAGCAAAACCCACCCTTGCGCCCTTTTCCAGCACTCACCGCTGGAAAACTCAAACCGGAGGCACTCAAACTGGGGAACCCCGGCCCTTGCCAGAGGGCTGCTCGGTCCCGGAGCCGCACCACCGCCGGGGCTGGCCGGCGGCTCGGGGCTCTCCCCCTCGGTGTGGGCTCAGACCGGGCAGCGGCCCCATCCAAGGCGCCGCGGTTCCACGGGGATGCCGGGCGAGAGCTGCGGAGCCTCCACCTTCCTCGTTTTCCCGTTCACACGTCTCCATCACCACCATCCCCCCTCCTCCGAGTGGCAGTCTTGTTGCTACTGTCTGCTCTCACCCTCTCTGCTTCCCTCGACGTCCCTCCGAGCCCTGCTCGCTCCCGGCGGTGGCCGCTCGCCCCCCGTCGCCGTCGCCGCAGCCGGGCTGGCGCTGGGCCCCTCGGCGGCGGCTGCGGGATGGGGACGGCACCGGCATCTTCTCCCCCGTGGGGAGCGGGGGAGAGGGGGGGCAGGCGGCAGTACGGCACCCCCCGGGGTTACATCCTTTCCCTATGGTTTTCAGGGATCCTTTGAGACCTGGTTGCTCGGGCATGGCGGTGGGTTTTTATTTTAGCCGCACAAGTGCTTCTTCTTGGGGCTGAGCAAGGGTCCTTCCCTCACCTCTCAGGTTGGCATCTGCAGCTCTCTAGTTGCTGAGAATCCTTAAATGCAGGAAAAGCCTCTTTCTTCCTGTTAAATGTGCACAGGGGTGGGGGAAGCAGGCTCTTCCAGGAGGGAGAAAGATCACGGATCCCAGGGATCCAGCTGTCGGTCCCCTGGGTAAAGCAGAACCTTTTTGCCCCAGCCAGCCCTCACCCCCAGTGATTAGGGTACCACCCTGCACTCTGCTCCAACCCTTCCCAGACCGTCCCACTATCGCGACATGTTGCAATGCTTCACTGCCTGGAACTGTGCCTGGCTCCGGGGTGGATTTGCTCCCTCGCTCCTTGTAGCAGAAGCAGCCCCCCTCGTCCTCCTCCAGCCAGGCTCCATGTTTCCCTGGTGTAGACCCTAGGCTCCATAGTTTTGCTCCTATTAAAGTCACAGACATCTGAGAAGAGGAAAGTTTCCTTCATACCTCTGTGGAGGCACTGGCGAGGTTCAGTGACATCTTGGAGGAGATGGAGCCCTCTCGTCCCCGCTCAAGAGGACATGGAGATGCAAGCACAGTGACGGGCAGGCCTTTCCCACAGCTCGATGGCTGTGCTCCCCCAACCCACCCAGTGGGCTTTGCAGGGAAACAGCAGTTTTCCTCCCAGGAGGGAGCAC
The DNA here is from genome assembly GCF_965231255.1 of Vanellus vanellus. Classification (NCBI taxonomy): domain Eukaryota; kingdom Metazoa; phylum Chordata; class Aves; order Charadriiformes; family Charadriidae; genus Vanellus; species Vanellus vanellus. The sequence goes on along the minus strand of NC_138912.1, from coordinate 8,411,111 downwards.
CACCCTGCCTTGCACATCTCAGCCTGGAGATGTGTGTGGGGGAGAGTTCAGCCCTCCAAATAACTTCCCCTCCCACCTGCCCCATCCCCATCCTAGTTGTTGGGATGTCCTGGTGTTTTCCAATCCTTATACTCCTCGCTCCACATTTGCCCAGGGCAAGTCTGGTGATTTCCATGCCCAGCAGTTAAGCCACCATGGGCCGCCTCACCAAGTGCCTGAGAAACCTGGCTGGGGCCATGGGAAAGCCCATGTCAGGTATTTGCAAGCAGTGTGAGCACACAAGTGTGCTGGAGCTTGCAAGAAGGCTTGGAAGAAAAAAATAAGGTTGAGATGGGGGCATGGTTTATGGACTCAGGCAGTCACCCACCATGGTAATTTCTTACTGTGAACCCCTCCTGTACTCTCATAGGTTGGGGAGGATGCTGCAGGTACACTAAGAGCACAGAGCTACAGAGATTTCCAGCAATCCCAAATGCCACAGTTCCTGGGAACTGCTGCTGCTCACACCACTCGGCTCAGGCATCTCTGCTTTCCTTGCATTTAACGTGCATAAAGAGAGAGGAAGGAAAAGGGCTTGGGAGGGCATGGAGTTTCTCCATGGCCATCACAGATGACTGCCTCATTGATACTTGGTTTATATGAAGTCACCCTATGTGGATTCAACCAACCCTACTGTGCACACAATGCACCCTACAAAACACCTTCTCACATGGGGTGACGAACCAGAACTCTCTTGTAAAGAGGCCAAAACGCAGAAAACATTTCAGGAACAGAAGAGAAGGGCCTAAAGGAATTGGCAGTGTAAAAGGGAATTGTTAAGGTACCATTCCCAGAAGAGCCTGGGTCACTGCCTGAAGAGCAGAGAAACCAAACCCAACTGCCTTTCCCCTCCTTCCCAAAAGCCCGTGAGTCCTTGCCAGTCTTACCTAAGGGAAAATGTCTTCCTGACCCCAGTTCTCGTGAGTCCATAGGTACCAAGGCATTATGTGAAATGCATTGGTCATGGTTATTCTTGGTGTTATCCGTGCCGTTAAGCGCTCATTCCTAAACGTACCCAAAGGAATACAGTGGAGGAAAAGAGAGCTTGATCAGGAGCGAGCTAACCTCCACCTGCTCTATTAGGCAAACCGGTATTTTTTTACCAAGCATCAACAGGTTAAGAAATAAAACGCATATCAGTGCAGGCTTTAGAGAACTGTATTTAGATTTACAAACAACATTGTAACTGGATCAACAGGCTATAATTAGAATTTAATAATCCAAGTGGAGGAGTAATACGCCCGCTGCTTGAAAAATTGGAGCCTTTCTTTTGCAGTTCTGAACATTCAGCTCTGCAGATTGGACTCCAACTTGCTTGACACAATTACTGTCCTAGTGAGGCAAACATGTTACAAATAAGAACAATAAGATCAACAATAGTCTAAGTCTAATACCATAAACAAAGGGAATAATCAGAACACCTCCTGCCCCAGCGCAATCTGCACAACTGAGACAACTAATTAGTGTGGTTATTGGAAAAAAATATGCAAGAAGGTGTTATATTTTATGGACTTTTGAAAAGACTTTAAGGCTGGCAAATATGTTAAAGGCAATCCCGTCAGATGCATGGATGACTGTTAGATTGCATTTATTTCTAAAGTCCACTTGAGCCAGGGGTGACACTCAGCAGAATTGATGAAAGGGGGGAAAAAAAGACCTGTGTAAAGCAGATTCCCCTCACATTACATTTAAAGTATTTAGTATGAGGTGTGTAATTAAACAAAAGGGTAATCCAAGGGATACAACACAGGGCTTCAACACACATGCACCAAAATGGACACAGTCCCTGAGATATGTTGGTATCGCAACCGGCAGGATGCGGGCACAAAACAGACCCCTGAAAAGCTTCTGCTGTGGACTGACAGCTGAACATTGCAGCTTGGGCCACTTTCCAGTCCCAGATATTAAAAGGACACCTCGCCTCTCTTTTTCCTTGCTAAGCACTCATCGAAATTATCCATGGCCCAGCAATGTGCCCTTGTCGCCAAAAAGGCCAATGGAATCCTGGGCTGCATAGGGAAGAGTGTGGCCAGTAGGTCGAGGGAGGTCATTCTCCCCCTCTACTCTGCACTGGTGAGGCCACAACTGGAATACTGTGTCCAGTTTTGGGCTCCCCAGTTCAAGAGGGACAGGGAACTGCTGGAGCGAGTCCAGCGAAGGGCAACTGAGATGACTAAGGGCTTGGAGCACCTCCCTTATGAGGAAAGGCTGAGAGCGCTGGGACTCTTTAGCCTGGAGAAGAGAAGGCTGAGGGGAGACCTTATTATGGCGTACAAGTATCTAAGGGGTGGGTTGAAGGAGGATGGAGCCAGGCTCTTTTCAATGGTTCCCAGTGACAGGACGAGGGGTAACGGGCACAAGTTAGAACACAGGAAGTTCCGTTCAAATACACGGAAACACTTCTTTACGGTTCAGGTGACAGAGCACTGGCACAGGCTGCCCAGGGAGGCTGTGGAGTCCCCTTCCCTGGAGATTTTCAAGACCCGCCTGGATGCAGTCCTGAGTAATGTGCTCCGGGCAATCCTGCTTTAGCAGGGGAGTTGGGCTGGATGATCTCTAGAGGTCCCTTCCAACTCTGAAAATTCCGTGATTCCGTGAAAGAGATTACCCACCCGGCTTGAGGCAGGACCTCTTTCCAGTCATTGGCCAAGCTGGAAGAAGGCAGTCCCTCTTCCCAACAGAGGGGCGGTGGTGCTGCCATCTGTGACATTTGGGGTTTTCCGAGTGCATCTGGGATCTCTTTTAAATGAATGAAATAGTGGCTCAAGGGAAAGGGAGCACAAGCAGCTCTGATCCCTGAGCGAGAGGAGGAGCTACAGAAAGGAAAGCACTTCTTAGAAAAAGTTTTCCTCCTGCATACTTTCTGCCACAGTGATAGGTATATTTTCCCATGCTGCTTAGAACAGGCTGAGAAGCCTATTTTAAAACTCATGCCAAAATCCAAAGAGTAGTTCTGGAGGTATTACATCTGCCTGAAAATAAACTGTGCACTATTAGCTTTCATTTCCCATAGGTTTATTTCCACAGGACAGGAATAATATGGGACAGGATCTGGCCTGGCCAGAAGGTGATTTGCAGGGATACCCCAAGCCAAAAACTCGGTTGAGAGGATGTGATCAGCTAATCTTTACTGAAACCCTTGACAGAAAGTATATATTCTTCAGTCTATTCTAAAATTGTAACTTGATTTCCTTATGTGCACTGACTCATATTTGGCTTCTAGAAGTGCTTGGAGATTGCCATAAAAGTAATGACGTTGGGAAGTGCTTAAAGAGACTTCAAGGTGAAAGTGTATGTGCATCCTATTAGCCAGAGGCGACTAACCCAGGCATGGTATGGGGATGAATGCCATCCATAGGTAGTGCTCTGAGCCCTTCAAGTGTGTCAGAAACACCCGCACTGTCCCTGGGTGCTGGTGTGTCCCCTCAGCTCACTGGGCTGGTGGAAGATGTGCAAAAATCAACTGACGTGAAGAGACTCAATTCTCTGTTGAGGGTGTTTCTGAAGAAATTCAGGTGCGTTGCTTGTCCCGGGATGTACCTGGGACATCCTAGAGTTTTGAGACAGGCCCGGGAGCTTGCATTTTAGTTGGGGGCGTGAGCTTGAGGGGACCTGCCGAGTCTGCCTAGTTCCTGCCTCCTGGGCCAGCCAGGATTGCACCAGTTCTCACGTGTCTTTTAGGAGACAGCCATGGTCACACTCAGGTACCTTGTAGTGGAGATGCCTTAGAGCTCATCATCATGTGCAGAGTTGAAATCCTCCCCTTCAAAGATGCCCCAGGTTTCACTGTCAGGGATACCTGGGCAAGACACGCCATAGCAGCGCGTTACAGCAGCTGCCAGCTCCTTTCCCTGAAGAAACAGAAGCAGGAGAAGCGAAGAGGCTATCCATCGCTGGCCATAATGCAGGGCTCGCGCAGCTCTGCGTGACAGGGAGACAGGTCAAGGGAGTGTCCTGCGTGATGGAGGGGAGAGCTGGCGAGGAGGATGTGAGAGCAGATGCTCTTAAGCTAGGAAAGGGGAGGTAGAGCCTTTCTAGGCTATCTTGATGTCTCTGTCCCACTTTCATCTCATATTAGCCTAGAGATCAGACAAGAGTGATTGAGATTCAGCAGAGAGATTAATGTTATCCCAGGTTCTTGGTCTGTGCGGTTAAAATGACGCTCCACAAACTAGCTGGATGGCTGCAGGCTGGCTAGGGGGAGAGCCAGCAAGTGTTTGCCATAACTACACTTGCAAAATGTAATTTCTCTGAAGGTTTCCTTTCTTGCTCTCTCTCCCTTGCCTGCAAAACCAGGGGCTGCCAGAAAGCTATGGCCAGGAAAGCGATGGCAAGCACACACATGGCACAGCGCCTCCATTGTACCTGATGAGCATTTTGGGCTGCTGGCTGTGTTGACTTCTTGCTACCGTTCACAGCAGCTGAAGATCAAGTCCCTCAGAACATGCATCTGGTCAACGGACCCAGCATTGTCAGATCTTTAGATATTAATCCATAAGGCAACACGTAAGGGGAGGTTACACATGATTGCATCTATGTTTACCTGCATTTTGTGCCCAGAATTCACTGGCAAATTGGTAGGAGCCCACTGCAAATGTCCCGGCTGCATTTACTGACTTGCTTTCCAAAGAAGGACTTTTACATAGAGTCACAACCTTTGAACATGTGTCTTCATGCAAAGCCACGCTATGGAGGCTGAGCGAGCTGGGTGTCAGCTGCCAAAACTTCCCTGCAAAGATGCTGGCTCGCCCTCACCCCTGCCTGGCCTCCTAACTCTCCCCACACTGGCTGTTTAGTGCAGATGATCATTTTGGGCTATCCAGGCTCTCGGCGGGGGGGGGGACAGGGGATGCTCAGCATCCTCCGGGGGCTGCAGCCGGGGAGGGCCCCTCGCTGCTCCGCGCCCGGAGGGGCGGCGGGTCCCCGCACCCGACGGGGCTACCGGCCCGTGGGCTTCGAGCCCCCTCTTGCGGCAACTCGCCGCTATTTCGGACCGGCTTTCCCCCACCGGCGCCCGGAGCGCCGGCGGCCGCCTCCCCCCGCCCCCACCCCCCGGGGCCGGTCCCGGGGCGGGTACCCCACCTCCCCGCCGCCCGCTCCGGGAGCCGTTGCCTTGGCCGACGCGCTGGTTCCTTTGCAAACTCCAAGAAGGTCTCCAGGAAACCAATTCTGAGGGTGGATGAAACCCAGAGGAGCCAAGGCCGGCCTGGAGGCAGGTTTTCCCAGCAGATGCCTCCTCTCGATGAACTCCTGCTTCTTTCAAGGGCTTGGAAATACTTGAAATTATTTCCTTGTCACAGAGATACCATCTTTGGCTCAGGAAGTCCGTGAACTGCAAATCGCTTGAGGCTAAAAGACTGTTCTGGGAGAATATCGCTCCACGCTTGCCCTGTTCTCGTACCCTTTCCTAAGCAACTGCTGATGGAAATAGTAGTGGGAGGGAGATGCTGGGCTCAGTGGATCTTGCTCCTACCCTAGTGTGGCTGTTCTCTTGCCACTTTGGGCAGGGTTGACAGCACTGGCAGAGGTACTGTTTAGGAACCACTTTGCAATGGTGTTCTGTGAACAGAGGCATTTGTTGCCAAGGTGCATCTCTTCACAGTTTATTTTTTTTTTTTTTTTTGGCTGTGAATCCAGTGCTCTGGTTATGCCACAATTCACCCCCTTCTGGGATCCAGTGCAACTGTCTGCAGAAATTTGCTGTAAACTGAGCAAAGTGGGGATACACATATAGAGGTGAGAACATCTTAAACTGGCTTTTTTCTTCAGGAAACCACGGGCTTCCTCTCAAAGCAGACAGATGTGCCCTGCAGTCTCAGTGTCTCAGCTTCTTACAGGTCCTATCCTTAAAACTCCCTTAAAACTTTTTTTAAAAAAAGGCCACCTTACGTTTGCTGTTCATAAGAACACGTTTTCTGTTGCTTGTGATAGGGAAGTTCAGCCAGGTTTTGCTGCACAGAAACTTTCTCCACCACAGTAGGGCCATCCAGCTGAGTTATTCATTCTTAGCAGGGTCAGTGATTTCTTGTATGAATATCCTGGGTATGCGTCACGTAGCGCACATGCTCAGCTGAGCCTGCGCATGCCCTGGAATTGCTCTGGGAAAATTTGGCTGGGAATGGTTTGCTGTTGCATGATCAATTGAGATATCCTGTTCCTGACTGACCTCTTTTCTGAGGGCCACTTGGTGGTGACCATAATCTCAACCTGCTCCCCTGGACCTTCCTTATGAAGGAAGATGACTTTCACCTTCTTATGGTGAGGGGAGGAATTGCATGGTCCCAGGAAAAGAAGGTGACCAGCGGTACCCCCAAGGAAAAGCAAGTTGTGTTTTTTCCAGAAGCGTGATCACAGCTTAAACATTCAGACTGAAATTCTTCATATCATATATCTGATGCAGAATTTACTTTTGACAAATAGACCTAAAGGTAGAATAAATGTTGTATAGATGTTCACAAAGTGAACTGTACCCATTTTGTGTACTGAAGGAGGCCATGGTCCTGACGAATATATAGAATGACTTCACGTAAATTAAAGACATTAAATCCATGTGAATACATAAGGGGTTGTGTCTAGGTCATAGTCTTAACGCGGCCTTTATCTTTTTGAGTATTCAGCTTAGCCATCTTAGGTCTTTAAAATAGAGTATAATTCTGCCCTGAGCTATGATTTCCCACTTTAACATTGTAAGTTGTATGTGTTGCACATTTCTCCTACAAGACAGCAGAGAGCAGCAAGTTCTGGGACAGGGAAAGTAAGAGAGAAGCCAGACAGGAAACAGGATGGTTTGAGTGATGAGTCTTCAGCTAGGATATCTGCAATGCCTTATTAAAGAAAAAAAAGCTAATTCTGCTTTCATATCCATTAAACTGGGTTACATGAGTTTAAATGAAAGCAGAGTCTGACCAAATTCTGCTACAAATCAGCTATATAAAAGCATTAAGTTGAATGCTTAATTGGTATAAATGGCATATTCCTGCTATTAGTGTTGGACTACAAACAACCTCAGTCTCAAATTAATGAACAAAAATTATGATCATTTCAAAAGGGTGAAAAAGGTCCAACACTACAAAGGGCACTTCCCAAGATAATTTACTTTTACTTACGTAAACATCTGACCACAAGAGAGGAGAGTGGTTCTCTGGACTGCTGGAATGAAATTTCAGGAAGAAAATTTCAAGTTATCCTTTGGCAACCCTCTTCCTCCACATTTGGAAGCAAAGGTCAGTTACGTCCAAAGCTCCTGCTTTTCAGATGCCTCATCCAGCCTAGGGCGGGTTTTAGCAAATCCCTCATTCAGTTTGGAAATATTTTTAAGCATATTGACCTGTAGCAAACCCTGGCATCTCTCCAGTTCCTGCCCAGGGCAACTGGTAGAGGAATCAATAAATGCAAAGAAATAATTTTTTCACCTGAAAGCAGTAGTCAGAGAACCACACCAGTGGGTAACACACCAGAACTGACTGTGTACCATCTAAGCGCTTAGGAGAGGATCTGGTCCCCTCTGGATGAAAGATGGTTTGGGCATCTCAGGTCTTAGCGGTTCAGAGATCGGGTTTGTTGTGTTGCAGCCGTTTGGATTGACAAGTAGGATGCAGGGTCCGGGCTCCAGCATCGGGGAGCGAGCAGCTGGGGGTGAGGACTATGGAAGAGGATCTTCTCCCACGCAGATGCAGTGTGAGATTCAGGTGGAGCAGCCACACACCTGACACGCTCTGCTCGGGTGACAGCAGAGGAAAGGAGGCAGACGCTCCGCGGTGGCACTCAGTGCTGCCGTGATCGGTGTCCGGCATGGATTTGGCCTTTTTTGATCGTTGCTGGGAGCAGGCACCCAGGCCATGACATGAGTTCCCTCCGTGGGCAGAGGGTGCGTGCAGGGACAGGGGTGCTCCTGTCCTCTCCCCTGTTTTCTGGATGGGGCGCACTGGAACTCAGAGTACTGTGAGCCTCAATGTGTCCGGAGATGCTTCTCTGCCTCCAAGGCTTGTTAGCAAAGGAGGGTTAGCCGGGGGTTGTTAAGAGGTACCAGCTGCAGCTGGGTGGGTAATGGAAGTAGGAATTTATGGGTAAAATAAGGGAAAGTTGTGATTTGTATCAAATAATGTTTTACATGAAACAAATATGCAAAAAAAAAAAAAAAGACAAATAGATGTCCGGCTGTCCTGCCCCCCCGCCGGCTACTAATGCTGCCACAGTGTCACTTGATGCTGCCCCAACGGTGGCCCTGGTGCATGGTGCCAGCACTGCTCCCCTGCCCGGTCTGTGAAACGAGGGCTCAGGCCATGCAGAGCTACGGGTGAGGGCACCCTTGGATGCTTTGGGGGTCTGAATGTGGGTTGTGATGCTCCCTCCATACGTTTCCCCCTTTTATGCAGCCATCCCAACTGCAAGGGCCCCATCACGAACGCTTGCAGCCGCAGGAAGCATGTTCAGAAAAAAATACAGATCCCTCCTGTTTGCCCCCAGATTTTAGGCTTCCCAGTAGAGTCTCTCTGACCTTTCCAATCCAGCTTCCTGCTGGAATTTTAAAGAACAACTCCTATAACCCTGCAGGCCTTGCAGCCGCTGTGCTGTGCTGTGGAAGATTTGATCTAATGATTGATTAATTTATTAGAGGTGGCTGTTTTCTAATAGCTCTACCTGAACAAGGAAACAAAACATACCATGATGCTAGAATAAATAGGCTTATAGAAGAATCAAGGTTGGAAGGGCTCTCTGGAGGTCTCTAGCCCGAACTGCAAAACTAGATCAGGCTTCTTATGGCTCTATCCAGCTGAACGTCGAAAGTCTCCAAGGACTGAGGTTTTACAGCCTCTCTGGGCCCCTCTTCTGGTCTTTAACCACAGACCTTGTAAATTCCCCCCCCCCCCCCCTCTTGTATCTAATCAGCTTTTTCCCTGTCATTCCCTTTTTCTGTGCACCTCTGAGAAAAGTTTGACTCAATCTTCTCTGTAATCCTCTTCAAGTGGTTAAAGGCAGCAATTAGATCATCCAGAAAACTTTTCTCTGCACAAACCCTCCCTGGTTTCTTCAGGGAACCTTCATTTGTTATATGCTCCAGACACCTAAATATCTCAGCAGACCTCCACTGGACTCCCTCCAGGTTGCTAATGAGATGTTTCACCTATCCCAATTTAATGACGTGTAACAAACAGGGCAATTGTAATTAAATGTAATTTTTTTCTACGTAGTGTTTTTAAAGACTAGCCCATGATTTGACTGATGCATTTTTGTACATGCACCATGAACAACTGCTAAATTGAGGAGCTAGACTGTAACTGCTCATCGACAGGTAAAGCACCTGAAGACTAGCTAGAAAATATAAGTAAGAAATTTTATCTGACCCTAAAATACAGCATTTATGGCAGCTGTGTATAGAAAAACAGATAGATGAGACAGAAATACTCCCAAATAAGATCCAATAAAATCCCTACGGTGGGCTCTCTCTCTCAAGAGCACAAGTAGTGAGATGCTGGCTCTGAGGTGGTGTGAATGGCCTCTTTCTCAAGAAATAATTGCTTAGATGGCCAAAAAAAAAATTAAATATGAGCACTTTTAACTAAATGCTCTAGTGAAAAGCAAGGATCATGGCTCTCCACTTTTTCCTGTGTGTGATATCCAGCAAGGAGCCGGGCTTGGGGAGAGCAGCAGCTGCCGCTTTCTGTAACCCCACAGCAGGAGCAGTGGGGTCGGGGAATGCAGTTCCCACGGGTGCCCCACTGAGGGATAACCAATGCCACAGAGGGGGCAGGCACTAAAATATCCCAGTTGCCAGCTCCCCTCCTTGAGCAATATGCTCTCGTTAGACCTAGCAGTTGTCTACAGCAGAAGACTCTGTGGATCCGTAGCTTTTGCAGGACAGTTATTTCGGAAGTGGCCTTTAGCGGTGGTGTGGTATACGCCAGCGAGATTTACTGAAAGCACAATTGCACATTACACTGACCAACGGTACTGAAGCCAATCTATTCGCTTCTTTGAGCTCTACAGCGGTGGTTTTGCTGGCAAAGAGCAGGAGTTCTGGTTTGCAGGCATCTTGCCAATACAGTTATGGCAGCAATATTTTATTGAGGTGACCCGCGCCTGGCAGAGTTTACTGAAGCAGTTACACTGGGCTTCCAAGCTTTGCGTGCAAGCGGACCTGTGACACGTTGAAATGAGATGGTGGGCTTTGTGCTCTTGCTGTGTACCGCACCTCTGAGCTATTTAAGATGTGGTTCATCAGCCAGAGAAGCTGATCTGCGGGTGCAATGTGATGTGGGGTCTGTTTTGGGGCAAGCGTTTCAGCCAGCTGCTAGGGATGCTCTTTTAACACGTAATTCAGTGTTGTGAGCAGATATTTCTTCTCTCAGGGCCAGCCTTCAGGAAGGGAAGGGGCTGAGTGGGGGAAAGGATCCCTTTGACCTTTCCTTAGGGACACTGTGATCCAGGGAGAACATACTCAGTTCTGCACACTATCAAAATTCAGTGCCTGCGTGTATGCCTCCACAGGGAGAGGTCTTCTATAATGTGGAAGAAAGTCCTGGCATACAGACCAAGAAGCCCTGGTAGGCGTGATGTGATACCCAACAGCTAAAGTGAGATGATGCCATGGTACCATTAGGTAGAGATAAGAGACTGAGCTATAACCTCTTGAAGAGTGCGTAAGAGGGCAGCACGAGAATGGCTACCACTTCAGTTCTCTTTTCATCAGGCAGCTAGCCTGAAAAAAATGAGGAAAAGGCAGCAGCATCCACGAGGCAGCTTGCCGAAAGTCTTTGCCTCACACCGTGCTGAGGACGGCTGGCAGCTCTGTTGTGTGTGGGACGCTCGTTTTCCAGCCAGACTCCTGGACTTGGACATACACCTTGGGTGAAATACAGCTGTTGTTCTCCATACCCCCTTTTTGCTTGTAGCATGAGGAGGGCAATGTGGGAGCAAAGGTGTCCAGTGCTGTAGGATTCAGGAGGCTGTGCTTCTCCTCTCAACCAGCACTGCCACGCACATTACTGCATGGGGACGTGCAGTCACCTCCTGTCCCACCTCCTCCCTCCTCCATGCGTGCAGGACCTTCAGGGTTCATCTGAAATCCCCATTTTAGCATCTATACAAATGTTTCTCTCAACTGCCCAACCTGCAGTTATATCCTTTCTGGTATGTTTCTCATATGTTTTAGTTTAGTTAAAAGATAAATCCCCCACTTTCTAGTCCAAGCTTGGACTAGCTATTGCTTTGCCCTAAAGCCCCGTCTCGTAGAATATGATGTAACCAGCTGCCTTTGGCTGCCTGGCAGGGCTCAAGCAATAACTCTCCTTGAATTTATATTCACCCTGCAGTTGAGCTACTCCACCCACGTATCTCAGATCCCCAAGTGACCGTGGAGAAGGTCAGTGCCATTTAAATGGCTTTTTGCATGCAGCCTGAGCGTCAGGCAGCGGTAGCGGAGTGTCGCTGGTGATGGGCAGCTGGGTGCCAGGCAGTCTCGGGAAGAGCCCGCGATCCCTGGGGGCAATGTGGTCTTTGTGAGCCTGCCTGTGACCCACATGACTCATTCAGAAGCGCTACAAGATTTTGCTTGAGAAGAGTGGAAGAAGAGGCTTCATTCCACACTCGATTTTTATAAGAAATTCCTCAGAAAAGATGGTCAATTTTGCATGCGTTCCTTTCTAACCCAAAACTTTTGGAGAAGGCACTTTCGCAAAGCAGTATTACTCATCAACCCAGGCAGAACCACATCACCAAGGAACTGTGGCTTAAACTAATTAAACACGTGAAGCTACACTTGAGGGGTCTAGAGCTGGAAAGAGCATTCCCCAGTAAGGTGGCAAAGTGTTGTTTACTGAATCACTAAAAAGCACTTAAGAGCTATTCCCATGGCTGCTAAAAACATTTAAAGGGCCAGCGTTACAAAGGGTAAGCTAATTAATGGTGTATTAGCTGAAATGGGTGGGACAGGGTTTGAAAAGTTCATGTATGCCTGCTCAGAGCTAAAGAAAATCAGCAGAACTGAAAGAAATTTGAAGACATATGTCAACTCGATGATGTCCCAAGGCACACCCATCTGTGAAAGTATCTGCCACCCTTGAATCCGAAAGGACTAATGAGTGGTAGGATAATGGAGTTAAAACTATTGTGAGAGTACTTCATACAAAAGGAGAAGAGAAATTACTTAGAGTGTCATTAGGAAAATTGGGATGAAAATAAATGATGAAAAATTTAGCCTGATGTTCAAGAAACTCTGAGCCACTGACATTAATCCGTGTCCAGCTCGATTGCCAGTGATGGGAAGCGGAAAGAGGTGTCTGATTGTCAGCATCCTACAGACTCCTGCCTGTGGTTTATAAAGTGCCGTGGATGGCTGAGGGTAGAAAACACTGTAAGTGGTGTACTTTGGGGGTTAATAGTCCTTAATGACCTCAGAGCTGTTCCAAATACAGATTTGACCTCAATGTTATCAGTAATATTTGGCCGATACTACAGCCTGCAAATGATGATTGCTTATCTGTGTTCTGTTTAACTGACCATGTATACGACATTGGAAATAAGATCAGTAAATGCTTTTTTCCCCTAGCATTTCGCATGCTGAGAATTGAGAGGGTCTATGCCACTCACAGAGACGGTCTCGGATGCATGCTGGTGGATATTTACAGCTAAAAGCTCGTTCCTGTATTTCAGGTTTTAGATTCCCCTCTTTTAAACTGCTTATATACATATGGTGCCACGTTAATAATAATATGGAATAACCACCATTTTTTAAAAGAGCAAAGTAGACTCGTCGTCTTGAATCTAAGTTTTTTTGCCCATTCAAATAGTGTAAAATTGCTCTGTTGACATGAATCATGATGCTTAGCTTTTATGCAGCATATAATCTCACATGCTTTAATGTTAATTAAATTCCAAAGAAGCAGTTTTCCGATCTCTCCACAGGGAGCTTGTTTGCCTTAAAATGAAACTACTGGGCTGAGATAGTCTCCACTATACTAGCATTACGTTCACTACATTAACTCAGTAAAGACTTTGGCATAAGACATGTAGCTGAACCTCAGTAATCCCCTTTGCTTATCTGGAAACCCAGGGCTCCTGCACCGTGTCTCATTTGCGGCGGGGTCTTACACTGGTGACTCATTGCGATATTAACCTTTCCATTTGTTATAACACCCTGAAGCGTTATCACGGCATTCAAAGGAGTCGCGCGAATAAATGAGCAACGTACACATTGCCGTGAGGTGACGGTGGCCGCCGGGTTTTGTTGGCAAAGCCTTTCCCGCGCTCATTAAGAATCGTTGCACTGCATCTGTCAGCGTTTGGTTTTACTTCTCCGCTGCCCTTTAGAAAGGGGCTGGAGGAGTGGTGTCTGTCCAGAAGCAGCTTCCTCTCCCAGTCCCAAAGGTCCCCAGTCACTCAGCACATGGTTCGGATAGCAGAATGAGTAGAAGGCGGGAGAAGTGCCTGCCACAGAGCGCTGCTGTGTCGGAAACCCAAGCTTTGCAGCAACCAAACCCTCCATGCATGCTCGCATCCCTGGCTCCTGTGGGAAATGGCACACGAAGCCCCGGGGGTGAGAAAATGTGGGAAACCTCGGCTGGTCTGAGGGATCAGAATGTGAGTTTAACAGTGACCTTGAGCAGATATCCGTGTACCCTTGAAGAGACTGGGGAGTCCTGAGAAGAGCTGAGTAAAAGGGTAAGGGTTGGCAAACATCCTGGCTTTGACCAGAGCATGAACAGCGTGTGATCAACAACTGTGTTGGCTGGCTGGCGTGTGATGTGAGAGCGTATCGGGCAAAAGTAGAATGCTAGAATATATGCATAGATAAGCACCCGGGAAAAAGAATATAAAAAAGCACTGCTTGTTAAATAAAGAAATTGGATTGCTGCAACTTGATGTTCAGTGTCGTGTCCGTCCCAACAAGGACAAGAAAACATTGAGGTTACAAGTTCCCTAAGGAGGATGGGGTAATATTTCCCCCATTTGGGGTGTGTGTCGGAGGGGGCAGCTCTGCTCCTTCTAGACTACTGCTGGTTGCTCAAGTTTGGGGAAGGGGTGAAAGAAGAGGGGCAAATGAAGTCTTTCTAATCAGGCGATGATTTGGGGGTGCGGGGGGAGAGGATGGAGAAATGGCTGGTTAGCTTGAGGCCGGTCCTGCTGTTTAGTCAGCAGGCAAAAAATCCTCCCATGAAAGGTGTTTTTTGGCTATGTGACTTAATCTGTGCTAAAAAACAGGAGGAACAAAGACTAATACCCAAGCCTTGGTTGCTCCTGGGGCATACGAAAAGTGTTTGCCTCTCGTAAATGAAATGATGGGACCACTTGCTTGGCGTTGGTGTGAACAAAGAATGATACAGGAAATGCTCCTATTGAGGGTGAGAGTCCTGGACATCTTTGAATCCACTTAGCATTATCTGCGGTGTCAGGATGCTAGTCCTGAGTGTTCTCAAATATTCCCAGAGGTTACAAGCTCAAGCACTTGACTCAAGCAAAAGCTGAGACTTTTAAAGATGGATACAAAGCAAGCTAACCCTTCCTCTGGGCTATCCAATAGACCCTACGCAGCTAATTAGTGCATTTCTCTCTCCAATCCAGCAGTGTGAGGTGCAAGGGGACAGCGAGAAAAACAGGAGGTATCAGAGAAACTCATACTCCAGGAGAATACGGGTTGGGATCGGAGGAGAAAAATAATTGCAGGGTGCTTGAAAAGCACTGTCGCTCATCTGGCGGGATACATACGCTCTGAACAAATGTCATGTGTCTGTGCTGGGCCCGGGCTTGGGCCAGCACCACCCCTGGGCCCCGCTGTGGGCTGAAATCCCACAGGGACAGGTCTCAAGAGCCTGAGGGATGGGAGGGATAGGGGTGAGCATGCTGGGTGGGAGGTGGAGATGGCCCTTTGAACGTGCTCATGGGCACTACTGCTGAAACCTCATGGACATTCCCCTAGCCTTCCTCACCAGGTGGGGTGACTTTGTGTCTGGGGGTCAAATATAATGTTTACACAGCCTTGAGATCACTTTCTTAATACAACTACTGCCGCTATTTGTTCTTTCTTGTTTTGGGGTGGGTTTTTTTTTCGCTTAGGGTTGATATCACCTAAGCTCGCCAAGAAAATGGGTGTTTCTGTATAAAGGTGATATCAAGGTATTTGGGTGCATTCTGGAAATGCTTTCCAGGACACATATGCTTGAGCAATAGATCAAATCCTCTGCGATCCTTGTTAACATCCAATCTTGAACTGAACCTTTTTAATGCTCATTATCATGAAGTACTGCCAGGCTGCGTTCCTAGTCCTGTATCAAACAACATTCCCATCAGAATCAATGCCAGATGCAAACAAAAGCAAACAGTTTAGGTTTTTGCCTATTTTTTTTTTTTTTTTCATAAGGCACTTGCTGTCTTTCGAGTCTCTTTGGTTTTGTTCAGAAAAGGAGAAGGCGTTACACTATTGAATATTTGTCAGTACAGTATGCTGAATCCAACCGTGTTTCATAGAAGAGAGGTAAACACAGCAGGTCTTTGACAACGTGGTACGTGACTCGATGCAGGAAGGGTTTTATCGATTATTGAAAAAATTCTCACTGCCCAAACAATGACCTTCTTGGCTTAACCTTTGTAATCCAGGAACATCAGATAAGGAAGGAATTCTAAGATACGTATATTTGTACTGGAATAATTAAACCTTGCAGCTGTGGTCATAAACTTTCCTTTCAAGCAGCACCTTCAGAGCACTCACATTTGCCCTAATCAAAGAAATGGAAGTTAGGAAAAGTGCAAGTTTGCTGTCCATTAACATGAATAGGAAATGCGTATTGCAAAAATCTCTCTCAATGTGAGTACCAGTAACTCAATTTGGAATAACTTGTGGTTAGTGGGATTTGCTTTTAAGCAACCAAGTTCAAATATGTAATACAACAATAGTGGGAAATGGTTTAGAATAAGCAAATAATGTAAAAATCATTTCTGGATTTATTTTTATTAAATTTTCTTATTGTCACAAGCTCAGAGCCTGATGTTGCAAATGGCTGAGAAGCTCCTGGGAATTGCTAAATACTTTGCAGTCCTACCACATGCAGGAGGAGGCTGAGAAGGTTTTAAAGCACTTTGGAGGAAAGAAGTTTATATCTGAGATATAGATGAAAAAATCCAGAGGATAAATTGTGTCAGAGTTACCATACCTGGCAGTGAAAACCTATTTTAGAAGAACATAAATGTGAGCATTCTGCCTCAGACGCAGGGTCCATTTGGCCCAGTACTCTGTTTCACGTTTCCAGCTGCAAACCATTTTCAGTTCAGGGATTTACTGAACTCCATGTGGTTTGTAGTCAGTCTTAATGATTGTTCTAAACACCTATTATCTTCGTTAACGTATGTAAACCAAACATCCTTTGGCAAAGAATTTTCCAGCTACATGAGAAACCGTCCTGTTTTATTTTTTTGAAGCGGATTTCTACTTGCTTCATTCGATCGTCCCCAATTCTGGTCCCAGAAAAGACTACAAACAGTTGATCCCTCGCCTGCTCTCTCCAGACCACCCATGAGTTTGAAGACTGCTATTATAGACCGCCTCAGTTATTTTTTCCTCTGACCAAAGGCACTACTTGGTCATTCCTTGTATGAAAGCTCTCCATACCTTCAGTCACCCTTGGTGCTGCTTGAAATTTTCCCAGTTTTAGTACGTGCTATCTGAAAGCAGGGTACCAGAACCCCTTCGACTACTCCATGTATATGCAAACAACGCATTTGTACGGTAGTATTTAGATGCCCAATCTGTCAGTCTCTATTTTAAAGTCCTAAGTCCTAACATAGTCTT
Organism: Vanellus vanellus; assembly: GCF_965231255.1. Lineage (NCBI taxonomy): Eukaryota > Metazoa > Chordata > Aves > Charadriiformes > Charadriidae > Vanellus > Vanellus vanellus. Next base: position 8,394,292 of record NC_138912.1, on the reverse strand, counting down.
TGCCTTTTCACCATGATCAGTGGTTGGGCTGATGTGTTTGGGGTACCGTTACGTTGCACTCCCAGACCTTGCTGCTGAGTAGTGACAGTCAGCCCAGAGCCCATCACTTCGTATGTGAAGTTAGGATTGTTTATCCCATTTCACACGTAACTACATTTCTTTTATCTGGCATTTTTATTGCTAGCCATCCTCAGGTCCTCCTACAATTGCAGTCTGCCCTCAGTCCTACAGCTCTTAACAACTTCATGCCATCAGCAAACATTGCCATCTCCCTGTTTGCCCTCTTCCCAGGTCATTTATGAATGTGTGGAACAGGAGATCTTCAGCACAGACCCACGCATAACTCCCCCGGTGATCTCCCTCCCCCTTTTCCTCCTGCCCTCTGTTCCTCTCTATTAACCATTAATTAATTAAAGACCTTCTCTCTTATGCCATAGCTGTTTAATTCCCTTAAAAACCTTTAAAGAGGGACTTTGTCAAAACTTCTTTAGAAATCCAAGTAAACTCCGTCAATTTATATAACACTGGTACCCACTCTCTACAAAACTCCCCCGGAGAAGCCAGTGCTGGGCTTGAGCATGGAGCACCCCACTACCTACAGCCACTTCGCTCTTCCAGCCGTACCTTTGACCTCTCTGTGTCCCTTGCTCCTCCGGTAAGGACACCAAACCTAAGTACATTATCTCTAAGTACAACCTCTCAGGAAGTTCTGTTGCTTTTGATTAATTACGAACATCAGCAGTTTTCAACCCCGTGTTTCAGGTCAATGGGGAAAAAAAAAAAAGAGACTGACTGCAATAAGAGGATTTATAAATCTGTTGTCAAAAAGCACTACTGAGTCAACGAGGCGGATAACCAGAAAAGTAGCAAGCACACAGGCTTATTTTTGTCTTAGCCCCGAAAGCCTCTTTTCTATAGTGGAAGCTTCCATATTGATGAACCTATGATATCTTGTGATCCAATTTGCTGAGGGTTTGACCCAGAAGAAATCACTGTAACCATGTAGGATTTCTTCACAGTATGGACATTTTGCTTGCATACAGCTCAGTGGCTCTTGACTGCACCATGCTGTTTCAATTTTTAATGAAAGACTCCTAGAAATGAAATATTTAACACCTCTTTCTGTAAAGTCCAACTCCCCTTATTACCACTACTGAAAATGTAAAGGGCAGCGATACTGCTCGTTACTCTAAGTGCTTTAGAGTGATGGATGAAAAGAAAGGTTTTATTTTTAAAGTCGGATATAATTTGCAAACATCACTAACCTTGAGCTGAATCCTGCAGTTCTTGCTTACTAAGGTCAGTGGGGGTTTCAATTAATAGGAAAATTTTAATCAAGTGAGAACGGGGCAAAACGTTATCAATTCTTTTTTGAGAACAATCCTTTAAAATTCAAAAGACACACACCCCTCCCCCCCGAAGGATTACATACATATATATACAGAGATTCTTTAAGCCATCTGAAAGAGAAATTAATTGTTCTACAGTCTGCCCAGAGGTGACAACAATTAACGCCGACCCCTTCTTTTGATTAACTTTAAATTTCCCTGTTCAATCTTTAAAGAAAACCCATCCCTTAGGGTGTGGGGTTTCCCTCCTGGGAGCTGGAAACGTTTCTACTGCATCAATGGGAAACTGTAGTTCAGTGCAAGAAACTTTAAACATGAGTTGGCTCCAATGGAAAGCCGCAGAAACTGGTAATCTGTGCGCATCACAGCACGGGCTGATCAATAGTACTTCAGGGACAGAGGGGCGTATTGTCAACTGAGAAATACTACAAGGCTTGATTAGTTGTGCTCCTTTTCCATTGGGACCGTAGTGCAATCTTCACTTATAAAGACATGTGATCTGAAAGCCTGAGGCAGAACTATCCTTGTTTTCACGGGAGAAGCTTTTCTAGGATGCAAAAGCTTTTACATCCTCATCCTTGTTTCTAAAAGCTGTGTCTTCTCTACAAAATTTGAAAAAAAAAAAAAAAAAAAGTGAGCTTAGGATGGCATCAACATCACAGTCTCTGCGAGGTAAAAGGGCATGTAAAAAAATATTTTGGGCAGTGTTTCCTCATGCCTGCTTCATTCTGTCTCTTGTGATCTATGCTTTTCTTGGGGCTCTCATGTTTTCCCACATTGAAGGTAACCGGAAGGTCAATTTAAGTGAAGAATATAGAAAATTTCTGCAGAATCTGTGGTACATCTCCAGAAATTTATCAGGTATGTACTGGAATTTCAAAATTACTTAATTGTTTAGGGGAGTTCCTCGTTCTCTTGCTTTTTGAATGAGATTTTTGGCTTTTGAAGACATTCTTCAAAACATTGACAGCTGAACCTGCAAACAGGATTTTCCCTCTGCTTAGCTAATGACTGCTGTCCTTTGCTTTGTCTTCCTTAGCTGTGATTTTGACTGCAAGCTTCCCTGGTCCCTCTGTTCCTGCCTGAACAGTGCCTGCGCTCTCCCTTTTGCCCAAGTTGCCTAAGGTCCTTAAAGAGCAGCTGAGAGAGATTCCCACGGTATTTCCCTCTGATTGCTGAGGACTGAATCCTCTGTTCCCAGCTCTGAGCCTCCCTTCCAGCCCTCTGGCGATGGGATGCTCGGATGGAGGCAGGTGCGGTGCTGCGCCCCGGACCCGGTGGTGCTGATGGGGGCTGTGGAGAGGGGAGGAGAAGGCATAGAAATTCCCCCCAGATCTGTATCAGGGCTCGTGCATGGGCTTGGACTTTCACTCAGGTAGCTGTGCTGACACGATGATGTGTTTGGGACAAGCATCCCTGTAGATAACGTCCTCTCAAGCAGGGCTGAGCCGCGGGGAGGAGGAATGAGGGGTGCAGACTCTGGGATTCACAGTGGGGTGCTGGGAAGTGCCACCAAGCTGTACATTTCACTCACGTGCTGACGACCCCACGTTTCTAGTGTCTTCGGGTCAAAAGAGGACTGATCTCCTGGGGACTCCAAAATGAAACAGGACGTTCAGGCTGGAAGCTGAACAGTCAGTCTTCCTGCCCTGCTTCTTTATGCTTATTTTTGTGTCATATTTTGACTTTGTCGGAGCATAGCTTGTTTATTTCTTCCTTGTTTCTTTATTCACTAAAGCCACTGGACCCACCTGATTTTTTCGGGGGTGGGAAGGGTGAAGTGAGTATTTTTATCTTCTAAAAGAGTACGAGCAAATCCTCGGCTGGAGTAAACATCACTGGAATAACAGGCTGGCTGCTGCCCGAGTGGTAGTCTACAAACACTCACCATATTCCCTGTTGTTACTATAACAGATAACATGACAGAAAATGAGGAGGTATTTAAGGAAAAAATCCATGCACTGCTCAACACAGCTGAACGAGACTGGTTTGTCAATCCAAAAGATATATGGACTTTCTTCGGGTCTCTCTTTTTCTGCTGTACAGTATTCACAACTGTGGGTAAGTTCAGAGGTAAAGTAATCCCCTGCAGAATTAATTGTTATTGCTGCTTTCTCTGATGTATTTCTTCCAGGGAATTAAAAAAAAACAACCAAACTCACCCAAACCCCAAATTCCCTGGATTTTTTCTCCAGAGTATTGATGATGAGTCTGCAAGGGGTTCTGCAAATATGGATTGCAGAGATGTAGCTGAGTCACAGAAGCAAGTCAGAATTCAGTAGCTGGTAATGGTTCACGCTAATGAGCTGTATCATTACAAGCATCCTATAACATGTACTCATATATGACATGTACGCAAAACTTATTAAAGTAAAAAAGAAAGCTCCATTTTTTCAGTCAAACCTTATCCTTCCCACTGTCGTGTTATGTTGGGTAATATTTTCTTCACTGGAAGAGGTAATTCATTATCCATATATTGTTTTTCAATTGATTCCCTGTTACTGATGTCTAACTCAACTTTGCAAATCTATGGCTCTATAATTAACCATGCTGGTGGTGTTCACACTTCTCTGGGTTAACAGCACACAGCGATGTTTAAGTCACACTTCTGAAATCTTTCATTCTGACTTCATATTTCAAAGGAGGACCTAGATCAAATAGAAACATCTGCTCTGGTTTTGGCTCCCTCTGCATTGCTAAATACAACTCCTCACGCTCATTCCCAAAGCTGCTTTTATCCCTTTGCTAAACTTTCTCAAATGCCAACAAGTACAGACATTGACTATCTAAATTTGTCAGAATCAAAGCTGGATGGGAAATAGTCCCACAGCATTGTATCAAATTGCAAAGACATTTCTCCACTGCATTAGGATATACTAAAGATCCCAGCATGGATATGCATCTTAATGCAAAAGAAAAGACGAACCTTAAAAAAGAGCTTATCCCATACAAGGAATAACGTGTGAGTTAATATACTAACTTGGAGCACGTAGGAGACCCCCGTGTGCTGTCTAAGTCACAGCAGAGGCTTGAACCTCAGACTCTGAATCTCAGGTGACTGTTCAAACTCAGCTTCTTGCGGCCACTGAGTTTGAATACAGTTGTCTGGGTCATCAGAGACACAAACTGGAGATGCAGACCTGAATCCTCACCCCAGTGAGTATTTCCTAGTACAAGCACAACAGCTAGGAACACTTGAAAGAGGATGTTTTATTAGCAAGCTTTGACTTCAGCAAACTGGTGAAAAACCATACTGTTGAAAACTTCTTGCCTGAGTATACTTACCCATCTCCATTGACATGGGACTTTACAAATGTCCCCTTACCTACTGACCCAACATGTTTATTTCTAAACTGACGTTATTTTTGGCTTTCAGAGTGCTGAGCATTAACACAGCTTCCTCAGGTTTGGAGCTGAGTTTTAGGACCGGTAGGAAGCCTGGAATATTTGTTGCTATTAGCAAAAAATGAGGTGGCTATTTCCATTGTGGTGGGTTTGGTATTTGCAGTATTAGGGATTGATAAATCACTTCAGGTGAGAGCCAGCTTAGCTACCTGTAATTATCTGGGAGAAGCTGGGCATCTAGTCTGAAGATCGGTGGTCTGAACTGCCATCTCTTCACAGAGGTTGCCCAGTGCCTCTCAGTTGGGCGAAATATCTGGATAGTTAAATTTAAGCTCAAGATAAGTTATAACTCTTGAAACTGCACAAGGTATTTTTAATGCATGGAAATCGAGAGAAAAAAAATCATAGAATCATAAAATGGTTTAGGTTGGAAAGGACCTTGAAGATCATTGGGTTCCAACCCCCCTGCCATAGGCAGGGAAAAAAAATAAAGGAAATCACTCTATACAGTAACTACAATAATTAATCTTCCCCACTTGCTTCAGCAGTAACATTCCCAGTTAGCCAGTGGGGAACAGAGTGACAGGGAATAAATAGTTTGTCAGCGCCTCCCAGGAAAGGAAGGACCAAGGTTGAATTCAGACCAAAGGCTATGGCAGCCATTAGTGAAAACAAACACGAATGGCCAAAGAAAATGAAGGAAACCATACCTCAGCACATAAGCTAATAATCTTACTGGCTAAGTGCCTGGCCTGAAGGGTGATCTAGAAAAGAACAGTGGTTTTGAAGGGAGAGAAGAAATACTGTATATCTTTTTGGAAGATGAGAAGAAAAACGGTTGTTAAAATTTAATACAATTAAAAAAACGCTGAAATTTTCTCCCACTCTAATGGAAAAGCACTAACACACAATTTAAGTTTCATATTCTATATTTTAGAGGAAGCAAATATAAATAACCAAATTGAATTTAGGGAAAGAGCCTATCTTCTGCTACCATTTTATGTATCATAAAAGCTGTGCATCTGGTAGTATTTCCCTATTTGTTGTAATTGATATTTGTAAGCTTTAGTACTCTATAGCAAACATGCATTTCCTCATGTGATAGACATACGCTTCCTCACTTCATCCTTTGTGTTTATGGAGAGACTGAAAGCCATGAAGTCAGTACAAACACAATGTCAATACAACATATGGCATTAGAGCCAGATCTGATGAACTAGGGACAACTTCAAATTCTGTTATTAGCTTACCATTCGTCACAAGTAGTTTTGGGAAAGAAATGAAGCTTGAGGTATGGGTCTCATTGTCCCAGTCTGATTCATAGTGCTGTCCCGTTTTCAAACTTCAGACCATCATCCAGATCTGAATCTTCCCAGAGCTCAGGGAGCTCCGTTCCCAGAAATCACTCACTCACTCTGCAGGATCCTGGAGGCTGGCCAGGAGATGATCCCCCAGCTCCTCATGCACACTCCATTAGCTTCCCCCGGCATCAGCTGTTGTCTCTCTGAGCCCAGCCCTCAGCTCCACTTCCCTGCAGAGGGACCCATGGGCCCAAGCCCTCTCTTGCTGTCTTGCCTTCTGGATCCTTCTTAACCCAGTTGCCCAGGTCAGGAAATCTTCCTGATCAAGTCCTTCAGCAGGACATAGGCAGCACAGCTGGTTTTGGACTGGCTCAAATCTTTTGGTCGTCCTCCTCCCTAAATGACCTCTTGTCGTCAGGCAGTTAGGTCAAACAGCCAATAAGGAGCAGATGAGGTAGAACGAGTTAATTCAGCAGAACTGGTAAACGGCAAAGTTCCACGTGCTTGAGGAAGTGGGGTATCTGCATGAGTAACCAGCATTTGAGACTCAGAAATTTGAACAGCTTCAAAGCAAAGCCAAAAGAACAGTATGCTCTGGGCTAAAAAATGACTTTTAAAATTGACAGCAGTAAAAAGCTCAGAGGGTGTGAATACCTCGTAAATCACAATGTTCTCTCTCTCTCTCTCTCTGCCTTTCCTTTCCCTTCTCTTCCTCTTTTTGTTTTTGTTCAAGGTTATGGTAATACCTATCCTGTGACACGGATTGGAAAATATCTCTGTATGTTGTATGCTTTATTTGGCATCCCTCTGATGTTCTTGGTCCTGACAGACATGGGAGACATCCTTGCGACTGTCTTATCCAAGTCTTACAATGAATTCAGAAAACTACAGTCAAAAATTCTGGCCTCTAAACTCTGTTCTGGATCCACGTGTAATGAAGGGGATGAACTGAAATCCAGAGCACAGTCTAAAGTAGTCATCAATGAGCCCTTGACTATTATGGAAGTGCTGAAAAGTCAGGCAGGTGTTAAGAGGAAGCCAATCAAATATCGCAACGCTGAAATTTTTGAAATGTTAATTGCCAGAGAAAATGAACATACAAAACCAGCAAGAAATAAAAGCATTGAGAGATGGAGCTCGTGTCCCGAACTAGCCAGGGGAAAGACGATGTCTAGGGTAATTGAGAATTTTGACAAAATCGGGAAACAGTTAGAAAAATTCGATGTGCCCATTGTATTAATGGTGCTAGTTATCTTTGTGTACATCTCCTGTGCAGCTGCTATTCTTCCAAACTGGGAAACCAGGTTGGATTTTCAGGAAGCCTTCTATTTCTGCTTTATCACCTTGACAACCATTGGGTTTGGAGATACACAGCTGGAACATCCCAAGTTTTTCTTGTTTTTTTCCCTCTATATTATTATTGGCATGGAAATTGTCTTCATTGCTTTTAAGCTGGGCCAAGACCGCTTAATTGGTTTGTATAAAAAGGTGATTTCATTTTGTGGGGAGAAAAAGATGCCATTGAAAAAGGTATATCCAAAATAAGAGCAGTGATTTCTCCTTCACTTGCAAGCACTGGCCACTGCAATGAGACGAAACTGTTCCTGTGCATTTCTTCTCCCTGCCTTGGGCTGGCAGGAGGCATATTTTATTCTAAATTCCTGTGAGAATCTGCTGTAAAATGGCTGAATATCTCAGGAGACACTCACTGTAGGCGTCCCCAGGGAGTACTTTCCAACAGGGTCCCATCTCCTAAATAATAAAAGAAGATGACGCACGATGAAAATGCAGAAGGCTCTCCTTGCCAGCGCTCCCTCGGCATCTTTTGCAAAGCTCTGACCTTCAGCAGCCTTTCTGTCCTCTCTCCCACAGCAAACCAATATAGGATCTTTTTTTCAGCACTTGTCCAAGTGAGGGCCAGACCACTGTCTCGTCCTGCCACCGTGCCAGCAGCCAGGGACGGCTCGGTTGGGGCTGCTGGTACTGATCTGTGACAGCATGCTGCTGTAACACGATTTACCAGCAGAAAGAGTTGGGGAGTAGAAGTATGAACCCAGCTGCTCTTCCATCACGGCTATGTGTATTGCAAACATCGCAATTTTGTGCAGGCCAGAGGCATTTTAAAATTAAAGAAAGGACATTGAGTTTTCACCTCTTTCTCTGTCCCCTGTCCAGAAATCACTCAGAAAATTGTTTATCTGTTCAAGGCTGAAACCACTCCTTTTCCACCATCATTTATTGTACCTGTACTCCACCCAGAGTCAATATGTGTCTCATGGCGTCCAGCTATAGAAGTGCTTATGGCAAGTTCTGCTCTCGAGAAGGCCACCTGGGGGAAGTCACCTGAAGGTGACTACAACTGTGGAATGAAGCTCCATCTCTTTGCTGTGAAAGAAGCATGATGCTCTGGGACACCGATCCCAGAAGTCCTAATCCAGGTTTTGCTCTGCACAGGCTGCTTGGCTTCTGGGAGCTCCTTGACTCACTCATAGAAGGAAAAGCCTACCTGTTTCACTAGGATGTGGTGAGGATCCTGTAGTTATATACTTGTGGAGCACATTAATATCCGAATAATGCTGGTTTTGCAAGACTTTGCTTATATTATGTGTAATCTGAATCAAGAGATCAATGGTAGATATTTTTTTTCTTTCAAAAAAAAAAACACTCTATAAAAGAAACCACTGACTTTAATTAGCTGCCTCTTAACTTGTAAATTATATGCACGCCCGCTGAATGTGAATGACATCTCTAGATATTAAAGCATGCTTTATTATGACAGAATGTCCATTACTCTCCATAGCAAATTTGCCATTTGAAGCTGAGATTCTCAGAATATTCACATGGCATCTTACCTCTGTTACACCCCATGTACATGGCAATGTGTATTGAGTCGTTATTATTAATTTGTTGTGATTAAGCACTGATTATATGCAAAATACATAATGAACAGTGGTATATAGAAAAGTGCTTTATAAGAATAACAATAAAGAATACAGCAGCTGGAAAGAACTCCGGTTAACTTTTCCATGTTTGCCATGACTTCACGTACAAAGTCCCTCCTTTCAGACTGCTATCATATTACTTTATTTTATGCCTTTGGATTAAAATCAGTGTAGAACTTTGGACCCAGGCCAAAGTTTTCGGAAATCAATGGAAGGACTCCGATGATTTAATGGGCTTTGGATCAGAGAACTGCACTTCCTGCTCCTCAGGGTTTTTCCTTGTGATATGCCTAACACTGCCAGCATTAGTAAGAACTGGTTGTTATATCATTTGACTTGTGCCTCTCATATCAGTGAGAGCTCATTTACAGAGAGGGATTCATCCTGGATTCATCCCCTATAGATTTCTCATCGACATGATACCTTGATACCTTCACATTTACTTTACGGACTTAGGGAATTTTGGCTGCACTTGCAATAGCGATTTTGCACCAAATCGCTCTAGTTATGGCCAAGGGATGGCAGAAAACAGCTTTCCTTCGTATAAAACCTGTCAGTTATGGGATATAAAAATATATTTTGTAGAAGGAGAGAGAACAAATCACATCACCATGACCCTCTATAAAATGGCAGCGCACCTGTCTCTTGAATACAATGCGCAGCTCTGGTCCTTCACCTCCCAAAGGATATAGTAAAATTGGAAAAAGTTTATAGGCCAGGGAAAAGGATGAACAAAGATAGGGAACAACTTCCATATGAGACACATAGAGTAGCTCTCTAGTCTGGAAAGAGGTGAGAGACTACAGGAGAGATGTGCAACATTACAAGGGCACGGAGGAGGGAAATAGGGAATGATGGAATGATTGTTAAATGTCTTTTTGTTATGAGAGCTAGGGCTGCCAAATGAAACTCGCATGTGGCAGGTTTAAGAAAAGAAACAGAAAGAAGAGAAAATGGTACTTTACGCAACATATAATTAAGCCGTAGATACTCCTTGGCACGAGAGGATGTGGCCATTAAAAGTTCACATTAGATCAATGGGAGATGGGGCAAAATCCTGAAAGGAAAACTTGAAAAGCGATTAAATACAAAGATAGCACTTCTGGTTCAATAATCGCTGAGTCCCAAATTGGCAGATGAGGAGGAAACATCTCTACAGGCTTGCCTGTCCTTGTGTTCTTCCTTTGCAACCCCCTCCCTCTCAGGGACAGAATATCAGTCTGCACGGTCTTGTTCTGACCTGATTTCGGTGCCTGTAATGCGTTGAAACAGATTGCTTTGTAGCTAACAAAATATTCAGTAAATCTAATTTCTGAAGAGATGTTTAGTTTCACATTTGTGTGAGAGGTAAACAAACCGGTTCCCAAGATTTCCTGAACAAGCACACTCTGATTCTGCAAAACTTATCACAAAACCTGTGATTTAGGCACCACCGCCAGCCCGCGGCAAACGTAACATGGTCGTTTGCTTTGTGTCGGGGACCTGAAGGAGGGTGGAGAGCCGGACACGCACCTAGATGTCAGGGATAAAAAAGTATTTATGTCTTCTATTCAGGTGCACTGAGAGATTGCTCCCACCCAAGCAGGAATATCTGGCGCTAATTTTCTCGCTACCGAGGTTGGAAGCCGGTTTCCCAGATGCAGCAGGGAATTGCGCTGACAGTGGTAGCAGCAGTTCAGTCCGTGTAGCAGGATCTGAATGTAGCTCAGTAAATACAGCGACAGAGTTAATGAAAATGAAGCAAAGTAGTGTGTAGTGGCCCATTTAGTGAGCCTCATGCATAAATATTTATGAGTTGACTGCTCTTATCGTGGTCTAAATCCTAGAAGAATTCACAGTCTCTGCCCCCAGAAGTTTTTATTCAGCAAACTTGACATGGAAATCAGCTTTTTTTTGCATCAAAGCAGTAGAAAATACTGCTTTTCATAACTTTTTTCCATCACGTGCTGCATGAGATGGTGGATTAGCCGTGAAGGGCTTCATGGAAGAACTTTTCTATCAGAAAAGACGTGACTGATGGGGAAAGAGTTGCTTGATGTGTAACCCACAAAGGATATGAGTTATTACAGACCCAGCTGGAGAGCTTTACAGATCAAATGCGCTTGGCGCTGAAGGATGCTGGATCAATCATTCCTGATTGGGCCAAGATGGCAGCTGTCACGAGCACTTAGGAGCGGAGAGGAGGGTATTCCTGGTGTGGGAATGACAGAGGGAGGGATAGTAGGAATGAGTGGAAGGGGTGGAAAATAACCTTTGGACAGAAGGGTTAGAGGGAGAAAATGACAGCAACGGCAGAGGAAGAAGCGTTTTATTTATAGACATAAATATGGTGAAGAGACGCTTGAGAGACTGAAAATGTGGTGAGGGTGGTCCCTCTGGCCTGGGGAAGGTTTGTGCAGCCAGCCCATAGTCAGGGAGCCCTCCTTAGATCAGCATGGTGGTCGTGGTTGTTGGGCTCCAGCACAGCTCTCACCATCAGCAGCCACGGGGAGGGCAGAAAAGTCTGTGCAAGAAAACCTCCCGAGAGATAAAACAGTGGCAGAAAGAAGTTACAGGGACTGGACTGAAAAGCCACTAGTGAAACCATCAGAAATATTCCTCTTATTCTCCGCTTTGTCATTTAAAGAATGACAAGTCATTCAGAAGCATCTTTTACATGAGCAGTACGTCTGAGGACTCAGGAAATTCTTAATGGGATGTAGGACTTGTCATCTGTGTGCCAGTAGTTCAGATGTAGTCCAGATTTTAGTGGGCTCAACGTTAATAACATGTGATGATAGCCCTTTGATGGCCTTTATGCTTTTCCAACTCGTTCCAGGTGGAGATGCACCCACATCACAAAAACACTCTCACATAATGGATGCTAATAGCACGCGTGGTGGCAGGCTCAGCAGAGGCAAAGGCTGAGACTCCAGCTGAGAGGAGTCCCTGCAGTCCCCTTTGCTGCCAGGTTCCCGGCACACCTTGTGATCCTAATTTCCAGACCGCAGGGGGCATCAAATGTAGCATGTGCGGCTGTTGCATGCAATATGAGTGTTCTGTGAACACTCAATGATGGGTTTCATTATTTCCCCGGCTTTCACAAATGGAACACTTTCATTTTTATTTTTATCTATTATTCTTATTTATTATTATCAATACGTTATTGTTACTATTATTGTTATTGTTGTTGTTGTTATTAAATTATTATTATTATTATTATTATTCACCTCCACAGGCTGTACTCAGCTGTTCTGCCAGGACGTATTCTATTCTAAGAGCAACTTAAAGTATTTCGTTAGGCTACCTCTCCCCTTCTTCCTTACCTTATACGCCACATATGTGGTAGAAAAAATGTTTTTCCAGCCATCCAAAACAACAGCCTGCACTACACACAGAGAAAGGGAGATCAAGTTGCTCGGGATAAATTTCAATTATCTTTGTTAAAGTACATAGGCACAGATGGTGACAGAAACACCAGGAATTTGCTCCATCACTCATAGCAAGTAATAGCTGCGTGAAGACAGCAGATCTCTCATATACGAGGCCAATATTTTTAGGAGAGAGGCCCGAGGTCTAAGCGCAGACCTTCATGGACAATGAAGTCCATGAATGCATTGCTTGTGCGTGCCGATAGCTGATGTCTGCACATGGTACTCATTAGAGAGTTTTAGGAAGTGCTTGGACAAATGTTAGTTGGCTTGTGCGCTCACAGTTTTACATGTGAATATTATTTTTTTTTTTAAGTTAAAATTTCAGTCTCTCAGTAGATAAAATCTAGCTTGTTTGAGGTTAGTTCAGACTTTTTCAAGCTAATGAAGCTCTCAGTGTCTGGGCACAGCCGGAATCCTCCTGACACTAAAGTTGTGCATAAAACTTTATGTCTGTGCATTTTCAGGATGTACCAAAGTCCAAAGGAAATAGAAAGAAATGGGCAAGAAGGGAAGGGAAAGCAAAGCAAGAAGAAAAGAGTTGAGATTTGACAGTGAAAAATGGATTGCTGTGTTAAGCATCTACTGATGAGAAATCAGGGTAACGATGTCGTCTAACAACATTGACTCATTACATTATCTGCTTCCACTAAGTCCTGTGTGAACAGGAAAATTGAGAGAGAAGACACCACAAAATCAGCATATAAAATTGCCAATGTACTTGATGCGCTGCTGGAAGAGAGTTATTTGATCTGCCGTGCGATGTAGACTGTCATCATGCTCTCTGTAGGGGAAAGCCACCCGTTTGCTGTCTTTTGTCACATGTGACGAAAAGATTTGAGAAGCAGTGCTAGAGTTGGAGGTTGGGGCTCTAACTGCGGGCATAAGACGCTCACGTTCCACAATTTCCCCACTTTACACTTTTCTTGTGGCAAGTAATAGAAGTCGTTGCTGCTAAAGGAATTTGGGAGATTGGGGGATTCGGCGTATATACGAAGCCTTCTGCCCAGCACTTGGTTCGAGGCTGTTTTTCTCTCACAAAAACATCCAAAGTCTCAGGAGGGCATTGACTGTCTAGATTTCACTGATGCTTAATGGATGGTTTTCCAAATACACAAAGCAGAGGGCTGCCGTGCTTCCCGGATGATAGAACTGGCTGATGCCTGGGTGAAAACTTCTGATGACACTTAAAAGAAGTTTGAAAAAACCAGACGTTTTAAATATATCATAGCAGCATTTTCATAAAAGGTTTTCAAAGCAAAGGAGGATTTTTGGCTGAACTGCAAAATGTTGATGGTCAAAAGAAGGCGTTTGAAAAGGTTTTAGCAATTTCATCTTTGAGTGACTCCCTGAGATGAGCCACTCGTGTGAGTAAGAAGGGAAGGACCTGAAAGACAAAGCTCTTTGCGGTCCCCCCCATGCTGTCACTATAACTGCAGCTTCTCACGCACAGACAGTGACGTGTCAGGTCACTCTGCTGATGAAAGGGGACTGCCTTTCTCCAGAGTTGATTCCAAGTTTTTCCATACATCCCAGGAGAAGAGCAAACTCTGGCACGATCCACTTCAGACAAAGCAGTACATGGCGTTCTTGTTAAAAGATGTTTCTCAAACAGTTGAAACAGCCTTACGCTAAGACAGCTTTGTAGTTACTGGGAATGGAAAAAAGAAACAAGTGAAGGCTCATGAACTTTCCCTGGGGTTGAGGAGCAGGACATGATTTGCTGTACTAAGAAGTTTGATTTACTGTCTGGGTCCGTAAATAAAAAGTGCATGCTTGGGCGAACATTTGACAGCCGGCAGCGCTTCTTTTCTATGTGCTCTGCAAGAAAAGTTCCACTGCCAAATGGTTTTTACAGCAATTTGCTATGCCGATGAAGCAAACACATTTTGTGCTCAAAGAGATTAAGGACTGGCATGTATACATGTTTGTACTTTATAGAAAAGCCACTTTTAAATGTTACCTAAGAAGCAGAGGGCTGAATTCTGATCTTCTTGAAATCCATGGCAAAGCTCACAGTGACTGTAGCAAAATCAGGTTTGGAAACAATCGGCAAGTAGAATATGCTGTGCTGTTAGTCCCTTCGATCCTGGTTTTAGAGCCATTTCATACCTAAACCACCATCTCGGAATCACGGAATTTTCAGAGTTGGAAGGGACCTCTAGAGATCACCTAGCCCAACTCCCCTGCCAAAGCAGGATTGCCCAGAGCACATTACTCAGGACTGCATCCAGGCGGGTCTTGAAAATCTCCAGAGAAGGGGACTCCACAACCTCCCTGGGCAGCCTGTGCCAGTGCTCTGTCACCTGAACCGTAAAGAAGTGTTTCCGTGTATTTGAACGGAACTTCCTGTGTTCTAAACTTGTGCCCATTACCCCTCGTCCTGTCACTGGGAACCATCTCATGGAAAGTTTTTTTCTACACAAAAACTGGCTAAATTCCTGACGGTTGCTGCTTTTCTTTTCTTTTTCTCATGAAAGAGCTGGCTATTTTTCTTCGCTATCAACAGTCACCAGCAATCAGGACATGATCGCAGACTCTGGAGACAGGGAAATTCTCAATGAAATAAACCCAAGTCCCGCTTGGTCAAAAATGGACAAACATTAAGATGTGTCTTATACTGACGTCAAACACTCTCGTGGCCATTAATTATTTTTCCTGTAGCCATGTTTTTTTATTGTTTTTGGGCAGAACTCCCCATCTCAGTTCCCATCAATGGCCCAGTACACCCTCAGGTCCCCAGGCAGAACCTGTGAGGTGCTCCCTGGGACACCGAGGCTCACCACGTGATGGGCCAGAGGTTCGCTTCTGCCTTGGAGAAGCACTGAGATTCTCTCCATTGGCCTCATTTTCCCTTAAAAGAGAACAGGGAAACAGAAGCACGATGCTATAAACACAGCAACAGAGGAGATCATTTAACTCAGTCTCAAGGCAATTTTAAAATAGATTTTAGGTATGATGTTCAAATAAACACTTTGACTAACCCTTGAGCTAATAAGCCCAGTGTTTTTAAAATCAGGCGTTTTATTTTTGTCATTTATAAGCTTTTACTGATGGGAACAGGAAACCATGCTAGAAACTCTTTGCAGTATTTTTACTGTTTGGAAAATGGTGTCATAAAAAACCATTAGGGAGTCTGTTCCTGTAAAATTCTCCAGGCTACGGCTTCAGACAGAAGGATTTGAAGTGGCTGACTTTGGTAAAATCTTCTTTGATCTAAAAATCTCACCTGCTTTTTAGTCTGAATAGCATCACTGAGGAGCTTTACAGCCTTTCAGTGTAGCTGCGTTACAAATAAGGGAGACAAAAGATTTGGGCCCTGATTCTGATTTAACTTTCAGCAGTTTAAGAGGGAAGCAGCTCTGTCAAAGTCAGCAAAAGCATTAAATTATAAACCCAGCATGGGATTAGGGTCAGACTCCTTGAATTCTGTTCATAATTATTATTGATGGTGTTTATTATTTTTATTATGGCAGTTCCTTGGAGCATCTTAGAGAAGGACCTTAAGTAACCATCCTTGATCTAAGGGTCTCTAGCTGCACGCCTGCCGCAGCATGCAGCTCTCTCTGTGACTGAAGCAGACCTTATCACTTCCTGCCGGTGCTGGCTAAGCAAGAAAGGAAAAATCTTTGTGGCGAGCGTACAAATATGTGTCACTGGGTGATTGAGCAGATCTGTGGAGCAGCTGCGGTGTATTTCAAAAAGGAAGAAACCTAGTGAAATAGGAGCCGCGAACGCAGAAGCCTCATGCAACACAATGAAATTTCATGACAAGGAAAGCGTGTGCGTTGCCCGGTTGTCCCGTTCCAGCTGTGTCACTTCACCCTGCCAGCTGTGCTCCAGCTCATGGGCACTTGACCTGACCAATCAATCAGTCAGTGCCTGACCAACGCATTAGTTTTGGGTGTTAGTATATATAAATACCTACTCTGCTCTCTGCATAAACCTCTTGGATGACTCCTCTGAATATTGGGAAAAGCGTGAGTTTGTCAGTCTTCAGTCGTTAATTTAACATTCAGTGATGATCTGGATAGCTCTCATTCAAGGTGCTTGCAGCTGCCTGGGAAGCTGGAAGAGAGGGGTAATCCGGCACAGCAAGAATTTGACAAGCACAGAGCAAGTGAAACACTTTCCCCCTCTCCGGAGGGGAAAGAGAGATGTGATAAACTTGCAAAACTGGAAATCATCGAGCAGATTTTATGAAACTGGACTAGAAGGCATGTATGTCAGAGAAGTGCTTATATAGAAGTGTTTATACATATTATTATATTGTCAAGATTATGTGATTTATAATAAGATAATCTGTATTCATGAGTCCATGAGCATCACTTGTTCACAGCTGACAGTTACCTTTGAACCAAGCTGGAACAGGTGCAGGAAAGAGATCAGTCAGGAGAGCAACCACACTGGGTGCTTGTTATTTGGTGAGAAGGGACTGAGAGAGACTGACAGATCCTCAGAGGAGAAGACGGGTCTCGATTCAGAGCCTGCCTGGCTCAGTCTCTGAAACATTTGTCAAAATTGGGCAGAAATACGCTAAGCTGGGAGAGACCTTCATAGCAAGAAGGGCTTGCAACAACAGGATTGGAAGAAAAGGAAAGCACAGAAAAGCAGATGACGGTGTCTGAGAGAGAGCTGGGCGATACACAGGTGGTCTGATAGCTTACAACTATCAAATCTGTGTGGGAGATGAGCGCATGGACCTAGGATGGCCCTTCCTTCACTTCTGCAGTCCTATATGGATCTCTGGAGTTGGTGAAGCAAGACGTATCCTTGCAGTCTGTTAGCACCACGGAGGTCTCCGGCTCCTCGCAGTCTGGAGAATAGACCCCTACTCCTTCCTGTAAGATTAACATAGAGAAAACCTCTCTGGACTAGCTGCCTATTTTAATTTAATTCCTAGTCCCAGAAAACACAGTGAGTGAAGGCAAGTTAAATTTGTATTGGAACTGGAAAGCAATATACATGAAATATTCTCCACTTGAACTGAAGTTCTCTTAATGTCCCAGAGCCTTTGAAACCAAATAGACTCCTTACTACCTCCTACCGGTATAAGAAAAAGAGAAACCCAAACACCAACAGAAGAGCAAAGCAGAGAAGCTGCCCATAGCCTAAGTCCGTCTGAGCCCTGAGGGCTCTAACAGGCCATAAAGTCCCTGCCCAACATCCCCGGCGCTCCCCCCACCCCGCCCAGGACCAGCCCAGGTCCACCAGTCCCTGCCCCAGTGATGGCACAGGATGCCAATCTCAGCTCCCCACAGCCCTGCTCTGCCCGACCATGGGCCCGCTGAGCCGGGCTGACCCACAGACTGAGGTCCCAGCCTGTCCTCTAGAGCTCATGATCTCAGCCATTTCTGTACCTACATATTAAGCGTAAGTTCTACACTCCTGTGGAGTTGTGGTCACTATTACACTGGGGTTGTCTTCTGATTATTTATCAGCACACTGTCCTTGTGGGTGCAGGAACTCCAGTCTCTGCTCCACCGAGACAAAACAGAGGAGTGGAGAGATTCAATGATCTTGCTTAGGCTTTGAACCTGTGTGTGGTGGGCGTTCACGCGGGCTTTTTCATCGTGATGTCCTCCTTCTGAGAAGAGGAGCCTACATGTGTAAATACTCCACAAGAGTACCTGGTTCTGGAGCTAGGGCCTTTGATTACAGGAGGACGTGCTTTGCAGAGGAGTTGCTTCTACGCCTTGCCACCACACTCATCTCGATGTACTGGGTGCCTGCCCCTGCTTCTGGACATGCAGAGTTTAACTGGTCTTCCCATGGCAATAAAAGCTGGGGTGTCGTAATGTACCGTTGATCTGTCAAAACACTTTAGGAATGTCAGGTTCATTATTCTTTCAGCTGAGAGTTTGTGAGCGCGCATGCAACCTGTTGCCTCTGCGAGGCATAGGGCAATCTTCAGAAGGACAGTCAAAACAAATAGGTTATGGCAACCACTAAGTGCTTAAATTCCTAGAAAGGCTTTCCAGGTGATTGCGTACTTATGCTCTGACATGATCAAAGGCTATTCTGAGTGAAGGATATAATTTACAAAGAATTCAGTCCAGGTAGTTTAGCAGGTCGTGTGCTTAGCTTATAAAGTAAATGGAGTCATAAATATTAATAAGTATCCTGAGTCTTTACCTAACAACGTGGTGCTAGGAAGGATTTTTCTGACTTCAGCTTTTCTTATTGTTCTGGAGCCGGAGGCCTTCGGTGGAGGCAATCAGCTGGGCAGGGCAGGTAAGCTCTCTTCGGGGCACCAGGGACCCCGACACACTGACAGCCCGCTTATGTTTACTGGCAGCACTTCCATTTTGGTGGATGGTTTTTTGAAACTCATCTACACGTGGTCATCATCAAGATGCAAATCTCAGCTATTACCTCTGCCCCCCCCCCCCCCCCCCCCAAGTTTTACATTTCTAATTGTCTTGAGGGGCATAAATTGTTTCCTAATGGGTGAAGCTCTACTTTCTACGCATACCCTACTGTCTTGATGAATGAATGAATGTATTTGAGGATGTTTATAGGCATCCATTGTATACAACCTGGAACTTGGCAGCCAAGTGCCTCTCTCATTGCTTCCTGGACGCTTTACGTCCTCTGACATGATTCAGGTGGATCTCCGTGGTGAGAGGACAGGGTGCTGCCTGCACAGCTCAGGTAAACTCCCAACCTTGGAGTGACTGACACCAATAGCAAAACTCTTTATTTTCTTCAAAGGAAAAATAAAGACCTTAAATGTGACCCTATCCCTGAATAATGCAGCTCCCGCCATTTTAGTTGTACTGCTAAAGTCCTGGGAGATGCCTCAGTGCGTTTCAAAGACAGTGTCATCATTCAAGCCGAGGGAAGTATTGACTCAATAAGGCCTGTGGAGTCAAGGCCGTTAATTGCCCTCTTCTCTGTAATTGTCTGCGCAGAAGATTCCTGGTGATTCCCAGCTGTGGACACTCCCCACATATGCCTCACTGCCCGTTGCAACATCATTATGGAATGTCATTCACTGGGAAATAATACACAACAATAATACTCCATATTTCATACAGAGTATAGAAATAATGCTCTCTATTTCATGAGTATATTTGTAAACCTCCCTCAAAGTTAAGCGTTTATAATTATTTTACAAAGTGGGCTGAGAAGGGCTGTGGAGGAGTGAAGAGGCATGCCTGAGGTCGCCCACTGGCAGGGGTCCCATAAGTTGCCAGCTCTGGGCTCCCAGTCCCTGACCAGAGATACTTCATCTTATGAAATTTATGTTTTAGTCCTGCTTAGTACTGGACTCAGGGGCCCTTAGTTAATAATTCTGCTCCCTACTGTAGGCAAGGTTGGAGGAAAGAAAGGGAATGAGCCGTCATCTCTCATCGAGATGACTTAAGAGTGACCTCAAAACACACAGGATGCTGTGAATTAGGCTGCTCTCCTGAGACGGGGACACTGCTCCAAGCCTTCGTCCCCATCTTCAAAAGAGGGGAACCAAGGACACTGGTGCGTGAGCCTAGCTGTTGCAGAGCATCCCACCGTGAGCAAACAGCTCTGCTCCAGATCAGGCAGCTCGTTCTCTGCCTTGTTTTCTCTGGGCAACAGGTATGAATCCAAGGGAAGGTGAGAGGAGAAACAGGGTGGAATTGTCCATACTGGAGTTTGTTCTCACGCTTTGGGTCAGAGATCAAGTTGTCTCCTGCTGCCAAAGACTGATTTTGATATTTTGGCTTTGGCTATCTGCACTTCTCAGGGCTTGTGCCCCTATGAAATCTACGTCTTCACTGCTTCTCTTTGGTAGCACTGGCATGTGCAAGGTGTGAAACAAGCACTGGTGCCGGTGAAGGTGAAGAACTTTCCTTTCCATTTTATTTCTTATGGATTCTGCTTTTTGTGTTTTTAATGGTGAGAATGTGAAATAAAAATCGGGGGGAACCAGAATTTATGATTTAAAAATTCTCATTATATTAGTGTAGGTAACTTTCCTTTTTGTAATTCCTGTGCTCACTTAGAGTTACCCGCAATTGCAAATGCCTTGTCTCTATTTTTATTACCGGGGCTTGGCGGTGGTTTGGGCTGCCGAGCGAAAATCCCTTTCGCTCGGTTACCCGAAGCCACTAGATGGTGCAACTAGACCTCGTTCCTTCGGGAGGCCAACTGCCACCAGATGGCACGGCTGAGAGCTGGGAGAGCTGCAGGGTCGTGGCTTGAGTCAATCTTTCCATTGAATCCAGTACTGACAGCCGTTTGACGGGGCCTGGGGATGTGGTCCTGCGCTGCCAGGTAACCAGAGAATGACTTAGAAGATTTTATGCAACGTTAGCAAAAAGCTTCTTTGTGTAGCAATGGTGGCATTTATAAGTGGAGGCTTTAGCAGGAGTAGCAGATGAACAAAGTTTAGGAAGGAAAGAATAGTGAAATACTTAAACTTTACCTAGAAAAATCCATCTGTTAATAGTTTTAAAGTAAGAAGGGACCACAAAGATCATTTAGTGTGATGCCCTACTTTTACCTACATAGAGAGAGCATAGATTTTCGGATGCTCCTCAATCAAATCTTATTTAAATCTGTCTTTTAGGCAAAAATATATAGGATGTGCTGAAACATCTCAAATTTCTTAACCATGGCCATGTGAATGGGTAAACCGAGGCACAGAAATCCTAAAGCCATAGAGCAGCACCAGAACCAGCAGCCAGGTCTGCTAACTCTGCAGTGCTGCTGTACTCCCCCCTTCCCCTGCCCCGAACTTCCCCAGTTCCTCTTCTGTTCCTCAGAAGGTGAAAAAAGAGGATAATTCAGAGGGACCTGGAGACTACTGCCCAAAGCAGGGACAGAGGAGATAACGAAGTGCCAGTTCCTCAGCCAGACCCACCCAAACGTGTGTGGGAGGCAGCCAAGGAAAACTGAGGTCTTTGCAACCCTTGATCGGGCATAAGGAAGGCCAAGAGGGGCACAACCACCGCCCACGTAGCTCCGCGTGTCATAGGGAGAACCACTGGCTGACAGAAAGAAAATATGATATAGAACTGGGCACTTTCTGCTCTATTTTTCATTTTTCATCACTGGCTGAATGACCTAAAGCAAATTACAACCTTCCTTGGCTTCATTTGCCCTCATCCACTGAAGTGCAGTAATAATACCTTCGAGGACTGTGGCAAGGCCTAATATGCTGTTTGTTCAGCATAGGATAAAAGATTTAATTAATATCAGAGGAGGGACTAGATTCTGATTCTTTGTTCTCAGAATTGATCTCTACAGGCCTTTCTAGCATTAGAAAATGAACATACAAATAATCTCAGACAGAAAGACTTATTTTGAAGCTTTTCTGTCTTAAAGTGCCAAAAATCATTGTAAAAAAAAAAAAAACATAAAAAGGCAAAATAAACTGCCACCCATCACGCTAGAATTAACATAATGGTCAAAACAAACCCTAACACAGTCAGAACAATGTTGACTTCAGGGTGTGCTGGAAGATGGGAGCTCTTGTAAGTCATGTCACCAAGCATACTCCATGTACAACTCATGGTGGAGAACAGGTAGTCACTTCAGGAGTTCAATGGAAAGGTGTTTGTTATCATTTCAGGATTAGAAACTGAGCAAGAAAAAAGAAAGAAATCACTTGGTACTTGATTTTCTTTGAGCAATAGCTTTCTTAAATTAAAGAAGCTGTAGGAACTCACCCTTTTTTCCTTTCTGGAAATAGTTGAGGGACAGGGCTTATGTAGGAATATGCTACTCCAGGCACCCTGTTTGAACTGAGTGCACTTGGCCATGACTCTCCTGCTTGTCCCCACTTGCTGCACTTGCATTTGCCACCCAGAGTGGACATGTGGATCCTTGTGGATCCCTGGGAAACTGCAGGGTACACATGCCTGAAGCACTTCCATCACTGTTGGCTCCACAGGAGCAAACCAGAACTAGCCCTAAGTAAAACCCCCAAAACACACACAGTGTGGACAGAAGTCCCCACTGCCGTTTGTGTCACCCTACAGACCTGCTGCTATCGCGCTGCTCTACTTGCTACGTAGACCTGCACCAACTGATGCCAAATCTTGTTGGAGGCAAGGTCCAGGAAACTGTCCCCAGAAGGTAATTACAAATGATGGTGTTCATCCTACCTAACTGGTGTGACTGGAGACCACGGCATGCAGTCTGAATCATGTCATGATGTCCTCTGTGGTCAGAGGGGAGTAACAGGCATGTCCATCCCATCTCTCAGCCCTGATGAGGGAGGGAGCCCAGACATCTTCCTTCTTCATGGATGAAACCGCATGAGACATTTCTGTGTGCACATTCTAGCAACCAGCTATACTAAGACTGTGATTTGATGTTTTAAAGCGGTGAGCATTGGTACCACGGCACTTTTACAGTCTTGCCGCGGCCTTGCCTTTTCCCTCCTTTCCCTTCCATCCCACAGCCCTGTGGCCCATCTGTGCCCTATGGCTATCCCACAGCCCTTGTTGTGGCACTTCCACTTGTGCGGCCAAGCTGGGAGCCAGATTAGAGAACAGATCCAGTTGAACGATACCCCAAACATGCAAGTTTTCTTTTCAGACAGATCAGTTCCCCCGTCTGTTTCACATCACACCCATGCAAACAGCTCTGGGGGAAGATGTTCTTACAATGACCCTTTAAGCTGGTGTCACCACTGAGCACTTCTAAATGACGCATGGCAGCCTGGGGGTGAAATCTATGTCTCCCACTCACATTTCACACAGAAACAGCATCCCTGACATAGCCCCCTCAACGCACACAGTGTCTTTTTTCTCCTTTGGAGTCCTGGCCTTTGTTGGAAGCCTCCAAACGTCATTTTTGCTTTATGGGTTATCTCTGAAGCAAACTCAGCCCTTTCCGTCCCACTGCAAGCAGTGATTTTCCTATTCTGTAGCCGGTCAATATTTGAATTGGCAAGAAGGTGGGTGTTTCAGAGGACAGATAATCTTTTGTTTGCTCTCTTCCAATTTTGCTCGTGCTCGGCCCAGACTTCTGCTTAAATGTCGCCGGTTTCTCTTATTATTACTATTTTTAGTGGAATTTAAGTTGCAATGGGAGGGGCCGTGGGGGCCTGAATCATTCCAACTTACAGTCTTGGTAGCATGGCTGATTATAACTGCATGAGGCAGACGTGATGTAAATACACGAAATGTCAGCTCCTGCACCGTTGCCCCATCCCCAAATAACATGGACATCACCACCCCTTTAAATGCTGCTCCGGCCGCTGAACTTTCCCTGCCCTGAATGCAGGAGGAAATATAATGCACAGGGAAATATAGCGGCTGCCAGCCATGGCAATAGATGCGTTGTGGATGACTCCGCTGAAATTGGGAAGGAAAAGGGAGATGTTAACCAGCGGCGACATGTTCTTACGTGTCATTCCCGGGCCACGGAGAGCGGCGTGCCACCTTGGGGTACCTCTCTGCGGGGAGGGGGGAAACGGGCGCACGTCCCTGCCGGTGGCCCCGTGCTGCCCCTTCCCCCTGCCCCGCAGCCTGCCGGCGCCGCACCTTCCCGGGGTTTCCTCTGTGTTTGCTGTTGAAGGGGGGGACCGGGCAGGCGCGGAGGATGCGGAGCAAACACGGCGGCCACCGTGCCCTCCCCCTGCGCCCGTCCTCCCTGCCTGCCTTCTCCCCTCTGCCCTCCGCCTCCCCCTGAAGCGAATCTCCCATCGGTTCAGACAGAAATCCGGGCAGAAATTAAGGTTGCTCAGAGCAGCGTGAGCTCACCAACGAAGGCTTCCGAGAGCGAGCGAGCGAGCGATGGAGACCAGGGCAGGGTGAGCGCTGTGCCCATCGGGCGGCTGTGCAGATCCAGGCCTGCATAGGGCGGCACAGAAGGGCAAAAAATGACCCAAATTCACCTCCCCAACACAGATTTATCACTCCGGGCTTCGTCAACATCCTCATTTACGTTTGCACAAGCCGTATCTGTCACTCCGTGACTTGGAGCTGCAACAGGCCGTGTTTTCCCAGGCGGTGGTTATTGTCAGATAAGAGTAAGAGAAAACAGAAGCGCAGTTCATAGACAGAGGGAGATGGTGGCTGTACGAGTACAGAAAATGAGTAAGTCCAAGTATTAATTTTGACATCTGCCTAATGGATGTTGTTTCTTATATTAGAAAGGAATGACTGGAAATCACTAACAAAACGCTTAAGAGTTATACCAGAGCAAGCAAATGATTTTGGTGAGTATTCATTAACATTTGTCAATTAGTTTGTTTTGGACAAACACAGATTTTAAAAAGAGCACGATCTGTTCCCTAAAGGTACCGTTTGAACAGCTACCATCAAAGCATTGTGCTTTAAATAGTATCATATATCCATAGACAATACCTGGCAAGGCTTATGCGACCCAGAAAGGAAACGTTTAGCATGTAAAGATGTCTCTATTTCTGTTTATTGATCTCCTCTAAACACTTCAGACCCAGTTCTCTTTCTGGTTCTACAAGTCCCATATAGAGAATTGACAAATAGAAACAGAAGCGTGTTATCTGTGTAATCAAATAGAACCAAATCGCATAGACAAGGGCTGCTAATATCATCAGCCATTTACACTTAATGGCCTGTTGTCTCATAAAGAAATTCAAATTAATTACAATATTTGATAAATACCAAGAAGTTGCGCTCTGCTTGTGCAATATCCACAAGGAGAGGTTCCAACCGCAGAACATTGCTTCGGCTTTTGTAAACATTTTAAATACAGCACTGCTAAATGGTTAATAGATGCGCTGTTCGGACTGAGCTTATTCAGTCCGCGGAGGAATAAAGTGCTCAGCTCGGTGCTGGTTAACGGAGAGGTGTTGTTAACAGTGGCGATAAAGCCCTATTGATGTATTAGTATCTGTATGGAGGGAGCTTGTAGGAAGGCCAGTCCAGGACTAGAAACCCTTTATGCTATGCACTGCACAACTGAATAAGACAAAGGTAGTGCCTGCCCCAGGTAGCATATCATCTGCATCAAACAGAAGAGAGGCAGGGAGAGCCGCTTTGAGGAGCATAAAGGAAAAAATGGCATGGTCTAACCATCAAGTGGGCAGCAATTTCTAGGTGCCTGAGGTCTATCTGCTTGCCCAGATTTTTGTACTCATCGTGGGCTGAAGGGGGACAACAAAGTTTCTTCAATTCTTCTTGGGAGAATGTTTTTGCCGTCAAGAATAACAGGAGAGAAAGCACAAGGCATTTTTTAAAAAACATATTAAAGTCTGAGCATCAGCAGCAGAATGGAAGCATCCTGGTAGCACAGGAGCGCCCCAGGACGCTCCCCCAGCCAGGCTCTGCGCTCATCCGCAGCACTGTGCTTTACTTTGGTATTCATGGACACAGCCACTGCCGTCCAGCAGGTGCAGTAAACGCAATTAGTTGCTATGGATATCGATCCTGCCTTTAGAGTCTAACTTTGAAGTTGTTTTGGGTTATATCTGAAAAACAAAGATGTAGCATGATGCTTTGCCTTAACTATGATTGCAAATTATTTCTTTTATCCTTGATTTTTCCCTTTGTTACTTTGCTTTCTCTCTTTTATTTATTCTTGTGAAGAGAGAATCTATGCAAATATAGTGATTTGAAAATATAGATGATGGAGGCAGCCTATTGAAAGCTCCTTTCATGTAGATGCAGGCTCTAGCAGAGTCAAATTAGAGGTCATTTTTTGCAAAAAGTGGAAGTTGGAGTACCTGATTATTTTTGACAAAGAGAAAGCACATGGGAAGCAAAACATATAGTCTTTAATGACAGTCAAAATTAGAGAGATGTTCAAGCTGCGTTTGGATTCAGAGTGAGACTGGGAACAGTCCAGAATTCAGAAGATGTCCAGATCATAACAAAAAGAAGGGCTATTTACAAACACCTAGATGTGAGTTTTGAATTCCCAGAACTCCTGAAGTTTACAGGAATTTGATTCTCAGACCTTTGGCTTGGGTCCCCTCTCTCTGAAAGTACGTGGGGTCTGCTACAATACACTGACCTGGCAGTCTAAGAAGATACAGAAAGAAAATTAGGTTTCCAAATTAATAGAGGTGTACTTGTTAGCTTAACGGAAGAGAAGATGCGGTGCGCCGTGAGATAATTCTGCATCCAAAAAATGCATTGGATTACCAGGCCCGCATTTGAATGACTGCAATCCAAACAAAATACTGTTTCACTGTAGCCAGATGGCTCACAGTGTGTTGTTTAATATTTAACACAAAATAGAGCAGAAGGATGTGAGGGCTTTTGTAGCTACAAAGAAGGGAGGAAATTCCAGTGTTCACCCCGGGCCTGATGTATGGTTCTCTAGGAAAAGAGGAAAGCCTCTTAGAAATGTTGCTACTTCAGGGTTCATCTGCTGTAGACCTGTAGTAGACGGTCAGTGGTGTTCAGCAGATAGAAAAGTGAATAGGGGAATTTTGGAGATATAAGCAAAGATGTTGGCAAAATGCAAGATACATTTTTAAAATCAATATTTAATTACGGAAATTTATCAGTTACAGATATAAAATATTGAACAACTGTGTTCTGCTAATATTTTGGTGCTTCGTATTTTTTATCAGAATCTTTTTTTTTACGGTGATTGTTCACAACGTACTCTTTCAAAAGTCCTTCATTTTCCCAAAAAAGGATTTTTACTGAGACTACCAGGAAAAGTTATTGGGAAAAACATCATTACACAGAAGCCAATTAGCACCTTCATGAGTTCTTCACCTTCCTTACCTCAGGCAATCTAGATAGTTAATTATAATTTTAATTACAGTTACAGATATAATTTGCAGCTTTCAATGGATATATCTAACCTGGATTCCTCAGATTGAAAGAGGCACAAAAAGAGAAGGAAAAAATGAATGGAGATATTAACTCCTGTTAAAATCCAAAGCCTTTTTTCCCCATATTAGGGACTTAAATAATGAACTAGACCAGACTGACAGAGAAGATATTCATCCTTAGTACAAGTCAGGTCAGTGTGCTGCTCTGTCCACTTCCTTTTAAATCCAGAGTATGCCGCTAAAATGGACAAAATGGGATTTACGCTTTAAATCTGCGTATAATTCTTGTGTGAAGCATCTGTGGTGCCTGGATTTCATCTTGCTAACTGTAGTCATTTCTGAAAATGCAAAGCCCGCTTTCTTTATGTAACAATTTCCTTTGATAAAAGCCAAACAAATGTAGCCTGTAAACCTGCAAGTGCTTATCCATAAAGCTGTTCTTTTCTGTAACTTCACTTATACAATGGGATCCCCTGGAAGCTAAAAATCAAGCAAATATGTGCAAATATTCGCCGGCGTAGGGCCATAAAGTTCAGTAGAGGACCTGAAAGTTGAAAGGAAAGGGTTATGAAAGCGGTTCTCCCTTAATTTAACCGAATGAAGCAAACAAACCTTTGGAAAATGAAAATGAGGAAATCGGATAATGAATAACTATAAAGGCTCATTACAACTTAGACGTGCTCCCCTCAAATATAATTATGCTTAACATGATTTCATCAAATGTCACTGAGGAGCTGGAAGCTCATAATGATGAGACACTTTTCGCTCCTTCTGCCCTTCAGTGAGAAGGTCTCATCAGGCTCTATAAATATTGACAATGACTGACTCTTCCTGCAGGGAAAATCTGGTGACTGGAAAACGTGGATGCTTAATCTAATACGCAGCCCGGCCGGCGTCACACGCCGGGTGTGAGATCGAGCCTCTTGGCCCCGCGCCGCACCGCTCAACCAGGGTGCCTGCGTCCCACACGTCTGCAGAAAGCTGCTGCTGCCCGGCTCTTGCTCCAGCACCCCCATGTCAACCATAGATGGTTTGCAGATGTTGACCAGATCCCGGAGCAGAAGAGGGGACAGCGATGCTGCCCCGTGCCTCCATCTACGTGCTGCCGGCAGGCACTTAAGCAGGTGGGACCTCAGAGGATGCTTAGAGGTGGGAAGGTGTGTCATCTCCACTCACACCTCATGTTTCAGGAAGCGAAACATTCACATCAGATCTGAATATCTGCCTGTGGAACTTCCCTCCCCTGAAACATTTAGATTTATCGGTGATTAACAAAGCGAAACGTTGGATCAAAACTTCAAGTGTGGTGGGCTGCCACGGAAAGCAGAGGAACTAGAGTGATTGATGATCATGGAAGAGCTGGTCCCAAATATTTCATATGTGATAGGCTTCGTTCACACAGAAAAACTGAAGGGGAAATTATATAAAACTATATAGGTTATATAAACTTATATAGAGCCAGGACTGTGTGACAAAGAAGATATTCCATGTCACAGAATCCTGATTTTTCACAACTTCCCTCTTTCCTTTGCAGAAAAGTAAAAATGCTATATAGTAAAAGTTTAATACCCTTGATGTACGCACGGAGGAATCCCTTCACTCCCTTTGTAGAAACATTCTCTTACTCACAGGCGTGTCCCTGGATAAAGATGGATGTACTGCAGGTTTTTAAGTGCAGTGTTCAGCAAATCACATTTTTTCATTTTATGGCTTCTATGGTCTTATCCACCATGTTGCATTCTGCTATACTAAAGAAAAAAATCTCTGGTTGCCAAACTAAGCTTTTTTAAGGCTTTCAGGGAAAGCTCTGGGCTCAGCTTAGTTTTTACAGTTCATGGCTTCTCAGTTCAAACAAATGCCTATTTTGATTCAGCAGTAGTCTCATTATTTATAGTTGTCTCTTCAACATAGAAGGGCCGACTTTCTCCCTTCTTTGACACCATGAAGAAGCTTGGCACCACTCATTGGCTCCCAACAATCGAGTGTTGTCGCATCTGAGAGATGCTGCAAACTCCCTTCTCCAAGAGAGAAAGCCACGAGGGCCCCCGCTCCGCTCTTTTCCCACCGGCGTTGAGGCTGATAGCATTTTGCTCGCTGATACCACCTGCTTCACACCTACGCACCCCCCTGTCCTACATGCCAGACACAACTGTTTAAGATTTCTTGCCGTTGTATCCGTTAATGACTGGTTTGTTAACCATCTGACATCACGCCAACTTCACTCCTCTGTTACGTTAGTATCAATATTTGAATACAATGGCGAGAAGAAAGGCATATAAGAAATTACAAATGTAAGAAAGCGTTTTATTGAGCTGTTTTCCCCTGGAAGATCCATGGAAATCCTCTAGCCCATGTACCATTTAAAGCCCTTCTTAGGACTCCTGTGTCCCTGAGACGCTGTCACCGACAGCAGACCTAACGCCCTGGGAAAGATTTGGTCCTTAAAAGAGGAATCTCACTTGAAAATGTGCAGCAAGCTCGCCAG
This sequence comes from Vanellus vanellus, assembly GCF_965231255.1. NCBI lineage: Eukaryota > Metazoa > Chordata > Aves > Charadriiformes > Charadriidae > Vanellus > Vanellus vanellus. Next base: position 8,364,753 of record NC_138912.1, on the reverse strand, counting down.
CAGCCAGAACTTTCTTCACTGCTCGGAGCCTTCTGGCTCATATTTGCTTCCTCTTTTGCTGAATGCATTTAACATAGCTTCTGCTCCGTCAGAATCAGAGTTCATTAATACTTTTGCTTTTTGTGTCCCCATGGAGAATATCAATAAGGACATCAGGGAAAGCTTGGTCAAATATGCTGCGACATAAATGTGCAGTTGGAATGCATACATTATACGAGGTTTCACAACTCATTGATAAGTAGCGTTGAAAATAAGGCATTTTATATATATAACATACCCACACATACACATACATATGCTTATATATAAACGTGACATTACATGTCCACGCTCGTGGACCCCTGCACTCACGATGCAAAATTACCTGTCACATTAAGTCTGCACAAGACTTACAAAAGCTCAAAACACCAAGAGAAAATAGGAAGTAGCACAGCCAATTTTGATGGCTTCCAACATGAAATTTTAGCCTTTTTTTTTCAGCGATGCCAGCACCGGTCACCATGGGTATGGGCAAACCCTGCCATAGCTAACGGAAATACATCCGTTAGCAGCAGCAGTTCCTTTTCCATTTTTCAGTTCTGTAAAGCAAAACAAAATCAGGAGCAAAGCAGGCTTTATGCTAAGGGGAACGCAATTTTGAATTTGAATGCATGGAATCAGTTTTGGGGACTGATCAGGAAAGAGTCATTTGCTCAGTGTTTTGGGGGTCATTAGTCTGTAAGATACCACAGTGCAATCCAGTACAGTTTAAGTTTGCCAGCGATGGTTCTTTTAGAGCATGGGGCTAATTAGCCCTTCTGAAATTCCTGCTTGCTCCCTGGTGGATTTCTTCCTGAAAAACCTCAGAAAGTCAATATAAAAATTCCTGTTAATGCTTTACATCTCCAGCTCACTCTTTGTTTTTCAGTGTAGGACCAGGAAGAGTAACACAGCCTTGAAGATTATTCACAGCTTGTTACACTTTTAACCACATATGCTATTCTGATTTTTAGTATTGATGCCATTAATAAGAAAAAAAGAGTAAAGGGCTTGTCCTGCTTTGATTTTCTGTTGCTGACATCAGTGTTGAAGGAAAGAGGATGTGTGAGAACCCCAACATTTGTGCCTTCAGGTGGTAAGCGCCACTGAGCACACGAACGCTAGTGATGAAAACACTGTGAATTTCGGTGGATCTTCAGAGAAAGCAACAGCTCTACTTAAAAAAGAGCTATGGTTGTACACCAGAGTCCTGTTTTCTACTGTTTCCTTCACTATCGCTTCTTCCTTTCCCCTGTTCACCTCCCATCCTGCCCTGCTCGCAATGTCCATCGTTTACTTCTGCTACCTCAAAGGCTTTCTGTGAACAACCATTATGAAGACACCCTCTGCCAACCGCAGCCCAGACGCGCTGTCTCAGGATCGAGTCTTATCATGTTATAAACTCAGACTCTCGCCGTGGTTTTCTTAGCAGACTGACAACATGTTTTCTCTTCGGCTGAGCGGTACCATCAGGCTGCTGCAAAAAATTACAGGCTGTGAAACCTCTCTGTACCATTCCCTCTGCTAGCGGTAAGGATCTGCTGGAGCTGAGCTGCCTTCCACATGCGTGAACTGTGCTTCCCCAGGAAAACTCTAGCTAACTCTGCTCTAACCAGTCACTGTTGGATTATTTCTAGGCATTAAAAAGATTTTCTTCAAACAAACATATTTAGGATTTTCTAATAGCGATTTAAACCTAATCTGAGAATGTCTGGAAGTGGAAAATTACTTCTACATGCTGAGGACAGTGTTCCATTACCAGTAATTTATTGTCTTTAAGAGCATCACTGGAACATTTATTGACACAACAAAACACAGACATTTCTGGTTTATTGTAAAATCTCATTGCGCTCAGCCATTTGTGACTAAGCACAGCAGTGCCATTTATATTCCCAGGCAGTGCCTCCTATTTTTCCAAGTGTGTTTAGGCTCATATGAAGATTGTATAATCCAAGGGACAAAATAAAATCTCCTGTTGAAAACGAATACAAAAACACAAGAACTCTCGGTGGAGGAAAATCAAGTAAGATGTTTAAAAGGGAATTTGGCTGAAGAAATTTACTCAGCCTTTCCAGTAGTATATGCAGGTACCTAAAAGATTATGGCAGATTTGATGAAGCAAAGAATTCAGGCATTCTAGATCATAAATCACGTTTCTCTGTGTTAAGAATTATAATTCAAGAAGCTCATGTAAGATATAAGCTTAGTTTGTGTCTATTTACTTGACTCTAGAACAGATATTCCAGAGAAATGTAATTCCTATTAAAAGGTTACACAAGAGCACTGTTTAAAAAGAAATTTTTTACAAAATGTTTAAATACTTATTATTGTTGCTAGCGCATTTTAGGATCCAGTCCTGCAAAGTCATATCTTGAAGCCAGGGATTATACATGTGAGTAACTGTTTGGGCTGTCAAAGTATTAGAGTAGAAATCTTCCTTGAATTCCATCCATTAGCAATGGGTGAGGGAATAAGTCCATGGATGGTTTTAAGCTGCTTTAGATGCCCTACAACAGCCGAGTTTATGTCCCAGGTGTCTAAGGAGATCCTGAGTGAGTCACATATGTAGCTGAGAGGTAGAGCTCATGCACCCCACATCTCACTGGTATTTTACTGCAATATTCAGAACAAACTCAGAACCAAATTTTGCAAGAATTCGGAGCTGTCCAATGTCAATTTTTAACCATCAGATCTTTCCGAGGCGGTTGTGTGTATTTATTTGGGATGTAGTTATTTCTTGGTACCTTTGACGGATCTATCCTTCAACCTGACCTCTATCACATTTCGAGGGGGAAACCCATTGACTTTGTAGGTTTGTCTGGGAGAGCCACATTGCTTGCACAGTTGCCCCTCCCTTGTTTTTTTCTGATGTTCATTAGAAATCTTTTGTTGTGTTTGCGGCCCGAGAGTTTTAAATAAAAGAAAACAAGCTGGTTATTCGATGACACCCTTCGTGGGAGGCCTTCAAACGTAACTGAAATACATTAACTAAAAAAGCTGCGTGAGGCTACCGGAGACGAGGTAAAGAGCGTTACACACATTATACTGAGGCAGCAAGAGGTTACGTGGTGGTTTCGTGACTTGTCCCGGGTCCTATGGGCTAGCAGAGGAGAGGCAGCCACAGAGGGCAGTTTGGCCGCAGCACGGGCAGCCGCCCTCTGAAAACACCCATCGCCCTTCCCCGAGCACTCGGGGAGCCCGGGAGGGAAAGAGGCAGGTGGCACAAACCTCCCTTCTTCTTCTGCCATCTCACCTTTCCCATCTGACCAGGACATTTTACTTAAGGCCTTGTCCTTCTGCAAAGCTGTAGCAATTCCCTCCAGACCAGACAGTTAACATCTCTCATTGGCTGCATTTGTTTATAACATATTACATACAGGTCTGGAGAGATTTTATTTATGCCGGCAATATAAATAAGGCCACGCCAAACCTTTTCATCTCCCAGCTAACCTAGTATCTTTGTTCTTGCATTACGGTTGTGTTCTCGCAAGCCCTGAATGTTTCTTTGTGCTCTTATCCCGTAGTTATTTCATTAGGATCCATAAGGCTGCTGGATCAGCACAGCACGTTCCGCCCAGGTGTTGCCAAAATTGTAATCTATGGGAAGCAATCACAGTGTTCGGCAGCCTGCTCTGTGTGGTTGGCTTGTTTTTCGTTATGAATTTTCCACAGGGTTTAATCCAGGGTAATATATTTAGATGTAGGTCTGGCGGGCAATTCAGGGATTTTAGAGTGGATCCACTTTCCAGAATGGATGGGGTTTGCTCTTAAACCTCGATGAAGCAGGCCAAATTTCTGGAGCCACTTCCACTAATTATGAGTGTGTATTTGGGGGATTCTACTATAATATCATAATTCTTAAACATGGCAAATGAAACCTGCTTTATCTTATTGACACTCAATGTTTCCTTTAGAGAGACAAAGATACAGCTTGTTTGTTTTTTTTTTTTTTTAACACAAGCATGTGCCAGCTGTGCTAAAACTGTGTGAAAGAACAAGGAATGACCCCACAAGAAGTCTCAGCCATCCCACGGCTTGGTGTGGCAGCCCTGACGTGACTGCTGTGCCCCTGTGATGTGGCATGTCATCAGGTGCCAACAACGCCCGCCCACCACATGGCAACCGGAGGTCCCTTTACAACGGTGCACGGACGCGGCTGCGGCAGCCAGCAGGTCCCGAAACAGTTCCTCTCGGTCACGCTGGAGGATTATGCAGTGAACTGTCTGTCAGGGAAAAAGCAAGCGTGAAAATCCCGGACAGGAGAACCCCAACAACCACCCGGCCAAGAGTTTTACTAAGCCAGGACCCCTCGTATGGCTTTCGGGGTCTTGCAACACACTGAGCTTTATCATGACGGTCCAGATACTGAACTGAAATGCAACCAAGAGGGAGAAGTGCTTCTTCATATGTTTTACCCATCTTTCTCTCTTTGTTTGCACACCTTTCTTTGTGCTAAATGAAGGTTTGCAGATCTATGGGAGGTGTGGAGCCATCTCTTCACTCCTGACAGTTCCAAACGTGCACGCAAAGAGGAGACCCTGCCCTGGCCGTCGGCTACTTACTCCTATCAGAGGTAAACATTTCACATAACCCCCGTCACTGACTCCTGAGCTATGACTTGAAGGTATAGAGATACTTGGGTTGAGTTTAGGCAGAATAGTCCCTATAACTGACTCGAGACCCGGCAAAAGCGCTTCCCTGCCCAGCAGTCCTGCTCTGTATGTTTCCACCTCTGCAGTTCCGCTTTGTGAACTATTTTGGCTTTGCGACTGTTGCTGTCTCTGAGCATTTCCTTTCTTCTACCAACGCCACAGCTGACGGTGAAGGCACGTTGTCCTTCCGACTTGCCTTACCTCACTTTCGGGATGTCTGTTGCTGAGGAGGCCCCTGCATTCACGCACTCAGCCCTGGCCGGTTCTGCACAAAGAATTGGTGCTAATGCGGGCGATGTGTTATGGGGCAGCAGAAAGAAGAGGTTGAATCCGCTTTCTGATGAAGAGCTATGCTGTGGGAAAGGGCTTACCACGTGGGTGAAAGCCGGCTAATCTTTTAACCGGTCGACAAATGTTAAAGGTGAACAACTACTTAAACTAAATTGACCTTAAATCTTCCTGTACACTCTGAGTTAGTGCGCAGGCTGCCGCTTGGGCTCAAAAAGCAGGAAGGTATTTGCTTCTGAAGCCCGGCCGCTGAAGGAAAAGCACAACCTGCTCGCCCTCTGCTTTGCCTTCAGCCTTCCCAGGGCGCGTGGCTTGTGCACCCTTCCCTGAGCCGCTGATGCACAGTGGCATCTTGCACACACACACACACACAAACGTATATAAGCAGGCGCACGCCCATGCAACCATTTATGTGCGTGTCTGTGTGTGTATAAATACAAACACATACTACATTCTTATTACTAACCTTATTACTAACCTTCTTTATATATGGAGCTCACAGCCTGTGCCTGGAGGGGACTGTATTTTCTTGCAAAGCCGCCTAAAAGGCGCTGGTTTCAAAAGACGTGCGAGTGGTCAATATAAACACAATTTACATGCAATGACTGAATTCCTCTAAGCTCCAGGGATAGGAAAGATTTTTTGTCAGATGCCTTTTAGTTTCAGACAGATTTCTGAAGAAAATAATTAGGTTTGTAAAACTGAGGCCAGCACGTCTTCCCATTGATCACGGAGCTAACAGTGGGTTGCCCTGAGGGTTGTGTTTGCTGCAAACAGAATACCAGCTTGGAAAGAACAGATGAAACAAGATGTTATTTAGCCTAGTTATTTTCCAGCTTTTAATGTGCTTGGCAGACCCTCTTTTCTTGTCAGAGCAATGAAACATGTCAGAGCTAGACCTCACCGTCACTAACCTGTGGTCAGCAACACCAGGGCTGTTAGACAACGCCTGCCACAGAAAGCGCTAAAAATAGCTTCCCTGGCCGTCTTGTAGCGCGACGGCTCTCCCGACAGATCCTGAGGACAGCCACGTTAAATCCTCAGCATCACGCAGCTCTTGCTAGTATTTGCTCTCAGAGAGGAAAAATATTCTGGGTGCAAAAAGCAGTAAGAAATGACAATGTTCTGGGGTGGGGGAGCGAAGGGGACTGCCCTTCCCTCCTCTTGCGTCGCAGACATGCGATAATATAACATAGCATCAGCAGACAGGAGGAGCAAACAGGGCCAGGGCTGATATCTGACCCCTCCTTCATCAGTTTTGGGTTTCTTTAGGTTAAATTTCCGAGGATATACACCTGAGGCATACCAGGAAACCATTGCGCTGATCCAGAATTACCGGTGTTTATTCTGCCATTACTGTAGCTAAAGCACCCATATGTAGCTAAATATTTAACCATATAGGGCTAGATACTGTTTTCATGCTGTAACATGCTAGCTGAAGTGTTACAGGCTATGTGTTTTGTTCAGGAGTTCAGCTCGGGAGCACTCTGAGCCGTGATTTTCTACTCAACCGCTTCCCCAGCTCCAGAACACCTGAATGTTTTTTCTAACGTGAACAGCAAAACAGTTTAAAAAATGAATCTTAGAGGAGGAGTGTTGTGCTGCAGGATGAAATTTCCTGGTTCTGAAATGCTCTTAAAATTTCAAACCCTCGCTGAAACTCTTACAGTACCGGGCTTGTCAGTGTGAGGTTAATGATTGGACTAGATGATCTTACAGGTCTTTTCCAATCTAGGAGATTCTGTGATGCTGTGATATCAACTTTGGGATTTTTCTTTTTTGGTGTGAACGGGACAGAGAAAACCTGAAGGGACTGTACATCAAACTGCTGCTGCAGCTTGGGGTCAAGACTATGTGTGAACAACACCTCGGAATAAGTGCCCTAACTTGTAAAACTTTACTTTTTAACAGGTTAAATTATTTACTGTGTAGAGATAGCCTGTCATTATGGATTGTGGTCCATTTTCTCCATGACGCATCTATATGTCTCCGGAAATCTATCGCTTCCCCTAAACATCACAACAAAGCATCACCTATTTATCTTCATCTCTCCTCCTACTCCTCTTCCACCACAGCCTTTCTACAGCTCTGAGAAATGCCGGCACCTCCTGCCACAGTTTCTTGGCACTTGGGAAACGGCTGCCCTGTGTTCCTCCATTAAAATTAACATTGCTGTTTCTGTACAAAGGGGAGCAAGTGATGTTTTACTTCTTTTTAGTAGAGACACGTGAGCTGTGTAATATCTCTTCTTCCCCCACACCCCCTCTCTCCACCCTGAGTCTTTCTAGCTTTAAAGACGAATGCCTCGTAGTCTCAAACCTGGTTGTCACACACACAGTTGTTACGTTAAAGAAATGTTCAGCGTTACAGATTAATTGATAAGCGACCCTCTTCAAAGCAAAATTTCTACTCTTTTTCTCTCGCCTCGGAACATTACCTGCCACAGTGAACAATCATATACATAAATATACACATTCACACATATACTCATTCTAGGCTATATGGCAGAAGATTAAAATACAATGGGTATCCCCAGTGCCTGGCGAAGCGGAGATGCATTATTCAGTGGAACTAACTGCCACACATTCTTACTACAGAGTAATTAGCAGCATGACTGTTGGGCACAAAGAAAAAAAGTCTTGAAAGAGCTACAAAGGTTGAAAAAGCTGACTAAGTATATTACTTGTTATTAGTAAAACATAAGCTGCCAGGTACGTCTTCCAACTTAAATTGTAAGAATTATTTATAGCAGGAATTTTCCCCAATAGCAATAGCGGCAAATGATTAATTCATACAGAAAGCCAAGATAATTATGAATTATTGCAAATTCAACTCCAAGCACTAAAAATAAATGTAAATCTTAAAAAGAGACAGCTTTAAAAGGGATTAATTTCCCCACAGAAGTCAGCAAGGTACTGCATTTCTCAGCCTGGGTTATGAGAACCAGAAGTATTTTTTTCTAAATACCAGCATTTAAGGAACAGTAGGCACATCAGCAAAGTGACCCTTCTCCCCGGTGCTTGCAACAACATCGTGCCGCTTCCTGTGGCAGCATCCAGGACATCTTGTCACAGAGGAACTTTCAGCTGAGGTCAAAATTTTGACTGCTAAGAAGCAATATTCTCCAACACCATTTCCAGGCTGGTGATCATTTACCGCATCACTGCGTGTGTGTTTACGGCTATTTTATTTGTCTGCATAGCTGACTTGGCTACGAACTCCCTATGGCACCACTGGGGTGATTCAGGAGAGTTTCCCATTCAGTCTGTCAAAGCCTAAGAGTCACATACCACGTTGGAACATTTTTTTTTTTTCATCACCAGCTTTATGATGCCTTTAGCCTACACCCTAATGGCTTTCTGAGTGTTTCACTCAGAGGGGAGTATTTGTAAGTCCTCAAAATTTTGATTCTTAAATAAATATGTGCTTTGGGAATTTATTTCAGAGTATATATATATAAAAAAAATAAATATTTCTTATTAAAAATTATTAAAATGAAAATATTATTAAATCTGGGTAAAATAAGCATGTGTATACTTTAAAGGATACTTACAGCAAATAAAGGGTAGAAAGTTCACAAAAGAGGTGGAGCTGACTGGCATTTTTCAAAGCATTAAATTTTGCTCAACTGTTCTATCAAAAGCTCAACTAACAACTGAAAAAAACTCCCACAGCTTTTCTTCCCTCCTTTTCGACCAATCGTCTTAATCAACTGTTATATAATAGTAAAAAGTTCAATAGGAAACCCAAATCAGCAGCAGCTTCCCCAAAGTAATCGCTGATTTGGCTGTGATCCTATTCCTTTTCTGCTTGTTCTTTGATAGACACAAAATCATCAATTAAGGATAAATGAATGCTGGGGGGGGGGGGCATCATTATTTGCCTGAATACAGTTTACACCTGCAGAGCAGCATGTTCCTGGCCTGCCTGCTTCCTAGAGGTAACCGCAATTTAATCAGCTAGATTAGTAAACCAATAGTATCTGTGCACAATTAGGCACCTTTACATGCAAATGTATTCAAATGCTCTCATGCTTATCCATGCTAATAATGCAGGCATGGGTTTGCATATATATTTTAGCATTATTTGTTGAACAATCAATTGGCTGAAGGCAAAAGGAAATAGGACAGCAGAAAAGAGGAGTGATTTAAAGTCCAGCAAAGCAGAGCGGCCGGATGCTGTCAGCGTGAGTATCAGCTCCGCAGCAATAGAGAGATGAAGATGAGAAATATTCTAGAATAAGGAACCGGGAGGGGAAGCAGGGGAAATGGGAGGTTCACCACGTCACAGAGGTGATACAGAGAGAGAAGCAAGTTGCTTCTACAATCATGTCCCTCATCAGAAATGGCTGGAAAAGCCTCTTGTTTTTCTCCACAGCTGCTTTCTGGCAGGTGATAGAAACAGCAGCACCTCTGTCAGTTAACTCTCCTGTGAACTGCTGGGAATACAAAACACCCAGACTCATTTTCCCGGTGGAATATGGCTATTGACATTTCACCGACATGCCCATTCCCACATTCATGCTGCTTCTGCTGCTAACCAGAGCCAGCGTTCCCCTTCTCCTACTGTGCTCCCCACGTGTTCTCAACTCAATGATGTAACTTACCATATAAACGCCTTCAGGACCTGATACTTGGAAGATGAAACATTTCTCCCCAGACCAGTCCAGCAGATCATACTTTTTTTCTATTTCCTCTGAGTATAGAAGCTGTGTTTTGGAAATTCAACTTCAAACATGAATGTGCCCAATTCCTGAATTTGCTGGTTAAAGGAATTTAGGAAAGACAAACTATTTATAAGCCATCATTCGAGAATCAATAGCTTATTAATAGCCTTGGGTGATATTTGTCACGTACTAGTATGATAGGTCCCATATAAAAATAATACATTTGCATAGTGATGCTGTCACCAGCTTCAGTCTGATGTTTGATTCTGGGACCATTAAACTCTTAAAGAGACTTCCCTCACATTCAGTGGGCTTCACCAAAAGCGAAGCTCAGTGAAGGCAGTGAAGCAAAGAACAGTTCACAAAGTTCAGTATTGGGTGACTAAAAGAAAGCAGTGTATTATGTGATATGAAAGATAACATTATATATATAAACCCCCTTGAGATATATATATATATATATATATAATCTTTGGTAAGACTTGTTTCTTGTTCAGTTCAATGCACAGTTAATCTAACATAGACTGAGAAGAGAAATTTGTAATGATGAGGAACAAAAGCCACAGGCTGGGTACAACCACTTGAAACTCTGCGCAGACAAGGAAAATGAGCAATTTAAACGCCAAACGGTGCGGATTCCTCATTTTAGGGAAAATTAGCACCATTTCGCTTTGGCTGGCCCATAGGGCAACGCTGCCCGCACGTTTAAGCGTATGAGCAGTGACTTTTTCCCTCTCTGTATCAGTTTCGGTACGTCTCGGTGGTCACACGGCGGTTTGGGGGAGCCGCAGGCAGGCAAGGTAGCCCTGCCCGCCCCCTGCTAGCCCCGCAGGGGAGAGGAGGGGGGTCCCCCCCGCCCCGTGCCAGCGCTCCCTGGGCTCACACGGTGACCAGAGGTGCCGCCTCCTCCTCCTCCTCTTCCTCCTCCTCCCCCTCCTCCCCGCTCCTGCCCTGCCGGCTCGCAGCGTGCGGTTGGACGGGGACCTGCGCCGGGAGCCGGGTGCGCTCCGCGGGGCGCGGAGGGAGGGAGGGAGGGAGGGAGGGGGTGGGGGTGGGGGGGCGCGGAGCGGGGCTGTGGGGCCACCACCCGGGCTCCCTCGCCTTGTCCCCGGCCGCCCTTAATGGCCTTTGTGTCTCTGTGCAGCCGGAGGCAGCGGCGCGGGGACGGGGAGCATGGCTTGGGGCGAGTTGAGCATCCTGCGGTGGCTGCGGGAGAGCCGGCAGTCCAGGAAACTCATCCTGCTCATCGTCTTCATCGCCCTGCTGCTGGACAACATGCTGCTTACGGTAGTCGGTAGGTACAGCGGCTTTTGGTGTGGGTTTTTGGGTTCCCCCCCCTCCCCCCCCCCCAATTTATCCTAGAAATAATCTCCAGTGACAGATGTACTCCCTGAATGCATGATTAATGCTCTCAACCCAAACGTTGTCAAGCACTGCTTTTATTGCTATTTTTTTTTAAGCACAAACGATATTCTAGGTATTGCAAACATGCTGCCATACACATCGAAGTCTCTCTTTATTTCTATGTTAATAGATAGCAGGATAAGGAATGGTATAAAACGGTCTTAATAATTTTTTTTTTCCGTTAAACGCCACTAATACTTCACAGAATAACAGATAACAGTATTTTTAGCTCATCATCGTCTTTTCTCCTGTGGTCATGTAACTGAAACAACAGGCTAGATAATGCTGGAGCTGCCTGTTTCCTTGTGATAGTTCCACTTTCCCCCACGTTGGTCTTAAAGTGATAGGTTAATAAGAAAACTATCTAACTGGGTTTTAAGAAAAGTACTTCTATGAGTTGGTTTAATGAAATAATCCAAGTTTTAATCTCAGTCGGAGATGCAACTTTTACTGGCTTTTTACTGACATTGTGTCAAGATTTAGGAATCTACACAAAATGCTTGGAACATTTTTCACTCATAGTTTTAGAAGTTAATTCAAAGGTTAATACGAATTTAAAGGAAAGGATTCAGAGAAACTAGTCGTTCATGGCTGCAGACAGGCACGCACATGGATGCACATGCTTCTCTCGGAGGTGAATCGGGCTGTGCAGAGGGCGATGCTGCAATGTCAGCTTCTGAATCAGACTCCTGGCTTTCTCGGGGAGCTTCAGCTTAAACGCTGATGCCACAATGTAGACCTTAGGTAAAACCATATATTTTTTTTTAGCAAGTCGATTTGGGATTTTTTTTTTTTTACATGAATATACTTTTTTCTAAAGTTACTAACATTTAATTACTTATTTGGTAGCATGTATGCCAGAAGCCCTGGAAATTACTATCATTTGCAGATTTATTGAAAGAGTGGGCTTTTTCAGGAGGAGGTGCAAAACAAGGAGGGGCGATTCCGTCACTAGTGTTAAATGGAATGAACCTGACATCTGTTTCTACAAATTCTGAAGTGCTAATTTCTGAGACACACGTTAATGTAATTAAATTGCAGCTAAGATCCTAAAGCGCATAAAGAAGGTCCCTTCTGGATGATCTTTTCAATGTAAATTTTTTAAAAATAATGAGATATGCAAACACCAACACAGTAGTTCTGGTTACTTAATATAGGAGCATTATGGGTTTTTTCTTTCTTATGGCTGTTACCAATATTTTTGTGGTTTATTTTAGAAAAGTGATTTGTTATATTTTTTATATTTTGGTTTAACAATAGTTTAAATGCTTTTCTCACCTTTCATGTTTTCACAATCTGATACATGGATTTGTGCAGTCGTGCAACAGAGACTCTTCAGACGTGGGTTTTGATGCTTCTTATATTTTGCTTTCTGAATGATGTCTGTATAGAAAAATCTTATATTTATGAAAACTGGCAAAAAATACAGACTAATGTAAAAGAACTTTTTTTTGGTTTAAATTGCGCTTCTGAGTTATGGGTGTGTTTTTTCCCATGAGCAAACTTCTATTTTGGTTCTGTGTTTTCGCCATTCAAAATCCTTATTAATGTGCTCTGTAGGAAAGCCTTGTATTTCCTAATCAATGGCAAAGCAAACGAGAAAATTTGGTGATTGCATTTACAAATAACCTTATAGTAAGATGCCAATGTATTCTATTTGTTTTTCCAGTGCCAATAATTCCCAGTTACCTTTACAGCATCAAACATGAGAAAAATGCCACACAAATCCAGACTACTAAGCCTAACGTAGTCCCAACAACGATGGACAATTTTCAGAGCATCTTCTCCTACTACGACAACTCAATGATGGTTACTGGAAACGAATCTGATAAGACACAACCCAGAGAGCTGCCTCACACTCAGACAGAACAAATGATAGTAAATGTGACTCCTTCCCCATCTGATTGCCCCAAGGAAGATAAGGACCTGCTCAATGAAAACGTTCAAGTCGGTCTCTTGTTTGCTTCAAAAGCAACAGTGCAGCTAATCACTAACCCCTTCATAGGGCCACTGACAAACAGGTATGTCATTTCTGCTACGCTACTCGGAATCCTACTCAGGTAGGATTCTATATTCATGTTTTAGTCTGGACTAGTATTTCAAACCAGGTATTTTTCATTCTATTGTGGCCCTGACTTACTGGCCTTCTCACTTTATCTGGAGGAATGTTTTAGTGAAATACATTTGATGAACACACCTTCTAAATGTCTACACCCTTTCCAAAATAAACTGGTAAGCTGCACATGAGCCATTTGATATGTTCAGTATCATCACATTAATTTTCCTTCCACTTGCTTGTTCTTATAGAAACTTTTTTCTGAAATAGCGTTGAAATTTCTTCGGTACAGCAATATGGAGCCAAAAAATGCTACAGCTCAGTATTTACGAAGCACTGTGAATTGATGTTATATCTGTTACACCTACATTAGGCAAACATGATACTGAAGCTGTAGGCAGGGTTCAAATCCCTCCCTTGCTCTCATAGACACTCGCAGCTCTTGGTGCCATTTGGTATTCAGTGGTTCGGAGCCATTTGAGGTAAGAATCAATGGGAAATTCACGTGGACTTCATTGAAAAATGAACAAGTGTCAAATTTTGCTGATGCCCTGTTCATCACCGAGTTCAGTGGATCACAGATTTCCATCAGTACATGATCTAGCCCAGTGTTCAAACTGTTGTCTCTAAATTCTTGCGTATATATGATATCTTGAACAAAATATGTTTAAATGGTACATTATAGAAAATCTATTTGAGCCAGGATCAAGGGTATAAGCACAGATATCCATGACTTATGACCCCTCTCCCCAAAAATCTGAGCACTAATGATGTTTACAATTTATAATATCATTTACATTTCTGATGTGAATAATTAATTTTATTTTATTGTTGGCATTTTGTGTAACTGTTCCCCACAGAAGCAGCTGCAGTCTTCCCAAACCAAATACGAGATCAATCTCTGCAGGAAATAAACTCCAAATAGTATTTAGTCAGGCCACTAATTTTAATATTTCTTATTCTTTATAAAAATAGCTTAAATAAATTTTCCTTTCAGAAAAGAATATGCAGGAGAAATTTGTCCTTGTAAAGCAGTTTTGTTTAAACAGTCAATGCTTATTATATGTGGCAATAACCCAAACAACCACCACGTTTTAATGCTACATTTTTCAGGTTTTGAAGCCAAAACTAACTTTCTTGGATTTTACAGATTATATATATTGTCTGAGTGTTTAATTTCAGTCTGACAGAAGAGTATCCAACTGAGGGCGAAGCGGCAGTTTGATGCAGAGTTATGAATTCAACCTGTATTCAATCTGTGGAACTGATCTGAACACAACAGATTTAAATGAGAGAGACAGTTTCATTCCTCTCTCATTTCACTGTATCTCCTACTGCATACCACCTACACAGATATAAGTATGCCATTGCAAAATTACTTTTCCACAAATATTGCTGCAAGTTGAGGAGGTAAACGGATTTTTCTTACCTGGATTTTCTGTTTTGTTTTGTGAGGGTATGATAGCTCACCCACAGGCAAAACAACATAACATCAAATAATATTTTCATAATAGCTCTCCAAGTATTCTTCTAGATTTTCCTAATTGTCTAAATTATTGCCCTATGGATATTTACTTTTCTCTGATAGTACCATAATTTCCACAGCCTGCCAAACCAGGAGGAAGGCAACAATACGCTCCACGTTGCTGACAGCTTTTTCAATAGCGCGGTGACATCATACTGTAGATACGATCTCCGCTTTTTCTTTGGTAGACATCTGCTTCAGTAAGAGGGTGCGTGTCCCTGCCGATGCCTCTCCGTGTGCCTGCGCATCTCGGGACCGGAGCCTGGCGCTGCCTGCGCGCAGGCAGGGGGCAACATGTCTCCCCCGGAACCGGCTGCTGGCTTAGACGTGGTACATCCTTAGGTTTGGCAATGGGGCAAGTAGATGTTCTTGTAGCCTCTCCCTCCGCTATTAGGAGCCGGGTTGGCAACGCACCAGTGTGACCATTAGTGCTGTGAGCTGAGATTTCCTCCTGGAAACATCCTACAGGGTTTTTTTTTTTACATGGGGCTGAGTGCATGACTGCAGTCACAGGGGCAGTTTTGGGAGCTCGGATGCCCAACAAATGGGAAAAGAAAAACCAAGGAGCACATCGCCCCAGCGTCCTGTGCCACAGACTCTTCCCTCACACAGCAGAAATGAGTGCCTCAGTGGCAAAGTGGACCAAAATTAGATTTAAGGATTACTGGGTTTCTTTCATGCATTATTTGTATCTTGGTAGCAGAGAGCTGCCTTTCTTCCGAGAAATGTTTAGTGGGAACTATCAGTTAACACACTTATCAATTAACTGTAGAAGTCATTGGCAAAAAAACCCCTCTAAAGTTAATATTTCCAAACAACAATGTGTATAAGATCAGTTAAAAAGCCTTGTGAAAAGTGTGATTATTATAAATGAAACAGAAAATATCTGAGTAGTCATTATAAAGATTCTTCCTTATCACTGATAAGCTGTTTAGTGATAATTGTTATTGCCGTTATCACTTCTGCAAAATTTCAGCAAAATATCACAGCTTAAGGAGAATTGGTGGCTTAGTTCAAGATTAATGTGCACAGTAAGTTTCTTTTTCAAGTAGGTAGCACGCCGTGTTCATGATTCTTATTTTTCATTCAAATATTGAAGTTCAGGAGTGGTTTAGACTTTTAATGGAGTATGGAGTTACCGGCTCTCAGTAGGCACTGGCTTTGAGTGCTTGAGTTTGCACAGGACGCAACAGCGTGTTCTATTCACATGAGTCTGTGCCCATTATTACTTTATTTTAGGTTTTCTGGTAGTCTTGTAGGCTGTTTTTCCCTTTTCTTTATAACTCCTGGAGGTGTAGATTTTTAAAACAAATTTCAAAATTGCTTTCATTCAAGAAGTAAGCTCTGCTAAAAGCATTTCGTATTTAAAGCTCAGGTGTTTCTGCGGAATACCGGACAAAACACACACCTGGCTGCGTCAATCGGCTTGCAACTCCTGAAGCAGCACAATTTACCCTTGGTCTAACAAAGTCCTGGCAAAGGACACGCGAGGTGATGGCTTTGCCATAGGATGTGACCACACAGTTCCCACCGTGGCACAGTTTCAGGGCAGAGCTGCTCAGATTTTGTGGCTCAGGTGCACATTATGTTTCCACTGGTAGTGAAATTGGTAAGAAACTACACAAACGGCACAGCACTCGATATGGGGCGTTTAGTGAGGCGGATGCACTGGCAAAGGGAGACTGAAGGCTCTGCTTAATCCTGTCCGGTGAAGAGAGCGGGCAAAAGGCTGCTGTGCCCTCTGTAACTAACAGATTTGCTCCGTTATCTTTTTCAAATTCTTCGCGAGCTCTGCGAACGAGGCTGTGAGCCCAGCTGTGATCTCCCCTGACGTGTCTCTCCCTCCCTTTATTTATCAGTTTGAAAAAATACGTAGTTTTAGCTTTATGCTTATCCACGTTGGTCTCAAAAAATCATTAAAAAAATGAACAGGTATTTTCATCATCATTTTTACACCAGTCTGGCTACAGCTTTGAACTTCTTTGCATGAGAGAGGGAGTGACTTAGACCGTAAGTTCATGACAAAGACACACACAAAGGAGGAGGCAGAGAGATAAAGGGTATTTGTAACTACTTAGTTCAGTTCCTACGGAAGCTTTTCTTTTGAGTTTTGGCAGGTGATTGAAATGAGCAGCTCTGCAGGTCGGACAAAGCCCCTCTGCCTACCCTGCGCTACCGCACGGGGGTGGGGAGTGCACGGACCGCGCTCCCTGTCCCTGCGTGTTCTTCCTTACCTTCACACACGTTCAGAGGTTCATTGGCTCGTAACCTCAAGGAAAATACTCTTCTTGCCGTACGTCCTCCCCAGTCTTTGCTGGCAGCGAAGACGATGGCCAGCTGGCCAACCAGGACGGGCTTAACGAGGGGTGCTCGCAGTGGCACTGGTGTAGCTGTATGGTAACAGGGTCAAAATCAGTGGATTTGCAGCCCTGTAATGAGTGGGTAATTAAGCTCTAATCATCCACAGCTGCTAACCTGGTCAGTGTAACCTTTATTTTACTGCTGCACAGGACCCATCAATTGGTTGCTTTATTGTAGGGTAACTTTATTAATGGGTGTAACCCACTTCCAAGCAGTCCTGCGATCTGGGGTCAACATGGCACTGAAACAGAGTAATTTAGGCGTTCTCCATCAGTGGCAGCCTTTCCTCTCCTTCCTTCAACTAATGACTCTGGCTTTTTCAGAGGTCAGAAATACTTGTAGGAAGCAGTTTGAGCTGCAGGTAGCCTTGGTGAAACATGCTGGACTCTGCTTCAGGTTCTCTTGGAATATTTTGAGAGGAGCGCCCGAGAAAATGACATGCTTGAGCGTGGTAACGAGAGAAGAGAAGAGACATGACAGGCTGCAAAAGAGTTGCACACATGCAGAGGAGCAAAACGTAGAGATAACTGCGATAGAACATCACGTCATGGCTGAGAAGTAGAAACCGCATATTCACAGGTTTCACACGGCAAGGATACAATTGACCCGGGACCAAGGGACAGAGTCACTGAATAGTTGCCTGTTACAGGTAGGGCCTCTCCTTTTTGTGATTATTTGTGTTATATAGTGTAACCGTTCAGCAAAAACTCCCATTCTGCACTCCCTACTATCTGTTTGACACATCAGGGAATGCAGCTGCAAATTAGACATTGGGGGCCTGACTGCCAACTAATTAGTGCTGTTATTTCAGGAGGAGGCAGGGTTTGCTCAGATTATGCAGGAAAAGGCAGTCTGAATATCTAACTAAATGTCAGCTGGATGTGGGCAAGACCCTCCCCTGAGCAAGAGCAACTGTGACTTCTAGAGGTTCATCAGTCTCGTGCAGGGGCAGCGCGCCAGATTCGTGCATCTCCAAATTGTGGGTGAGGCTCCAGGCAGTTTTTAGCTTTTCAGAGGGTTGCAATGATTTGTTTAATTCAGCGCAAATGCTTGTCGTGTGCTGACTTGTATACCTTTGCATCATCTTGTACGATGGGTCACTGGCAACGCAGACTTTGCACAGCACTAGCTGTGCCCACGCAGAGTCCAGTTCTGAAATGATTAATTTCTGTTGGGGGGGGGAAAGGTACGTGTGAGACCTCCGTATGTGGGATAGAGCATCAGGGTCGGCTGGGTAACAAAAGGCTGAGTTCTGCTCCAGTTTGGCTCTCATCACCCTCTGCTACGTATCACTTCACACCTTGCTGTGACCCTGTTTGTCCAAGGTAAAGGAGGAATGGTATCTGCAGCTGCAAAAATCAAGAAAAATGCTAGAGCAGTATTTCATTGAGCATTGAAAGTGACTTCCAAAAGACTGGTTTTCTTACAGCATTCAACCCCCAGCAATCTTCCAAGCGTAGGAAGCCTAGTGGAAGAATTGAAATCTGCTTTAGCTTGATAGAGTATCGCTTAGAACTGGTATGATAGCCCTTCTCTTTGTTTATCTCATTAACGTTTATGGAAGATTTCACAGCTTCTGTCTCTGATCTAGTGATGGAAACGTGGTTGTGGGAGCCAATCTGGATGGCATTTGTCTTCACGCAAATAACTGAATTTTAATTCGGTGCACTTGTAGCAGAAGCAAATTGCTGTCTCATGGCCCCTGTGTCAAGCTAAGAATTGCCTGACTTCTGTACTGAAATCAGACTTCTCCCCCACAGCGTCCATCCCAGATGCCTCTGGGGTGGCCTTGACAGACACAACCCTGCTTTACTTTGCAATGGAAGAAGGCGTAAGGACATTCAACCTTTGCTTTCATATCCCAGTGAGAGATGATATTGCTCACCAACAGCAGTAGCCATACCCGCAGGGTTGGTTTTGTTTTGTTTTGTTTTTTTATCTGTTCTTCTATCAGGGCTTTCTTTAATTGAAAAATTCTAAATCAAAGCAATTACGGTCAAACTCTCTGTAGCCTGTTCTACCAAAGCCCACTGGGAAGGGAAGTGCCCACTTCAGCTCTGACGCAGGCAAGAAGATTGTAATGGCTAATTTTTTATTTCCCCGTGTACATAGAAACATCGGTGGAGATTAGCATCCCATTTCATAATACCTACTAGACACACAGTAAGAGAAGAGACAGGCTTAGAAAAATCATCCATTTTAAATAGAGCAGACAAAAAAAGGTAGTATTATTCTCTTACAGGCCAGGTATCAAGGTGCTGAGAGATTAGAATGATTGTCATAAGGCTACAGAGGAAGGCTGTGACAGTGCTAGGGATTTAATTTGGACATACCAGCCCAGATAAGTACCACGAGGAACTAGCCTCTGCTGGAAATTTGTAACACCCACTTACAAATTTCACCTAGAAGAATCTGCACATTATGTTTTTGTCATATTTTTAATGTAGAGATAATATTTAGGGCAAAATTGTTCTTCCTTAGAGATTTCTGTGGCATGTAGAAACGTGCGTGTTAGATTTCTTTCATTCACAAAACTCAAATGTTACAATGAGACATACAATGGACATTGAGCCCTGCACTTCAGAGAGTTTTCCATTATCCGTGGTCCTTACTTGTATAAAAATTTATTATTGAAAAAACAAAGCTGAAAATAATTAGGTTGGTTTACCTACGTCAGGACTGCTATTGTTAAAAATAAAAATGAATTCTAGACTCTTCCATTATTTGATTGACCAACTTAAGCCAATACTGCCAACGTAAATGCCAAATACTGTGAAACTGGACATCGGAAGTTGAAGTCGATCAGTACCCCTTTGAAAAACATCGCCCATTGTTGGAGAATTTGGTCATTAAATAACATCTTTGCAAATACATTTGAGATGCGCAATCCTACAAAAAAAAAGAAGCTGTGAGTAAAGTGTGCTGAATAAAATATACAGATTGTCTTAAGAGCTACCTGGGTAGTCGGTTTGTTTCTAGGGTAGATATTTAATGATGTGAAAAACAGTATATTGTGAATTTTTTGTTGAAATTTCAGTTTTAGCTGCTCAAAAAATGTATTTGCTTTCCAGACAGGAAATTTGTTATTTCCTGGAAACTCGAAAATACTTATAGCAACCGGACGTTTCTCCAGGCTGTTTGGAGTCCTAATGAAGAAGCGGGCTGATGAAGAAACCGTTGATCAGCTCCATTTTTACTCCTAGACCCACAGAAAGCAAAATTCTTATTCTCAGACTCTCTGGGACTCTTCCAGTGCTCCTGGCTGAGGCAGAACTCCCAACAAAGCAGACGACAAATTTTTCCAGTAAAAAATACATTGATTTGGCCATGTCTCATTACCCATTGTCTCATGAGAATGGAAAGAGATGAGCATTGAAACGCTACTGGGATACTTCAAAGCTCAGCATGCTCAGACAAATCTTCCTTTCCCATATCCTTGGCAACCCCAGGGAGGCCCAGAGGGGCTTTATTGGGAACAATTATGGTGGAACGAGAACAGGGCGATCAGATTCTAATGAGAAGGATTTCTTCCAGGGATTTCAGATACAAAGTCTGCCGTGCCAGATGAAAAGGCATTTGTAACACGGACAAGTTTGATCATGTGGTCCACAACATATAGTTCAAAGCCTACCGAGGAATTACACGTTGGGTTTTTGTGGTGTGTGCACTCATGTGAGTAAGTCTAACTCAAAATGTCAGTGAGACAATCCCAGAAATGTCAATGTTCATTTTGTTTTCCAGAATAGGCTACCAGATTCCACTGTTTGCTGGCTTCTGCATCATGTTTGTGTCAACAATCAGTAAGTGTTCACATCTTATTTGGTCTGGCCCAGATGCGACTTTTAAATAAATGATCTATAATAATTATCACTAGGAATTCTTGTTGATGTGCAGGAACTGACTGCCAAGGAGAATTTAAGGGTGTCTGCACCATGTGGATGGTAGTGCCAATGGGATTTGACAAGTCCGCTCTTACAAACATGCTCTAAGGAATTCATCACCTTGCATCCCACCTCGGCAGGTCTCTTTCTTAGCTGAACCTTTCTCTCAGGTTCTTGTACTCTGAAGTGGTGCTCGGTTTTAAACTGATAGCTATGGGACGGCTATCAGCCACGAGACGGCTATTTTGCAGGGTCCTTAACAACTAGCTGTCGTAGGGGCTTATCAGAAAAATCGTGAGGCTGCAGTGGCTCACGAGTAGAATATGAGTCAACAGTATCATAGCGTTGCTAAACATCTCTGTGGGATGTGCAAACAGGAGCATTGCCCGCAAGTCAGCTGAGATAATTTGTCTGCTTTAATGGCATTGATAAGGCTTCAGCTGCTGTTTCATGTTCACTTTTGGCATGGCACTTAAAATTGTGGACCAGATGGAAAGAGTACAGAGGAGAACATCAAGGATCATTAGAAGCCTGTGAGGAATGATGAAAGAACCGGGTTTTCTTCAGAAGGCAGCTGTAAGGCATATCAGAGTCTATGACAAAAAGGAAGGGAACAGTTTTCCATGTCCACTGTATATAAGAGAAGAAATAATGAGCTTAAAACCGTATCATCAAGGGGACTGAAGTGCTGGAGATTACCTGGTCTTTGAGTCACTGACAACTCTGCATTTTAGGAACGTTAGACAAATTTTGGTTGGGATGGAGATAAGAATAGTAACCCTAATTCATGGCAGAGGGCAGTGCTGTTGATTTGCTGGCATACTTTCTTCCTTTATTTTTCTTGATTTTTCTGTCTCCGCATGGGTAGCAATTTTTGTAAGACCTGGTGAAACGCCCGAGAAGCACAATGCCGCCGGGCAGGTGGGAGAAGTGCATGTGGATTAGGGGTTTAGTTGGTGTGTAACTGCTTCCCCCAGCCGTAAGCTGGCTGGCAGAATTCCTTAGGTGGCCAACAGATAGGAGCTTTAAAAAGTTTTTAAAAACTCACTGTAGGTGTAACGATACTGATCATGACACAGGCTCTATAAGCAGAGACGGGCTTGGGTTTCTGGAACGCTCCTGCTTTCCAGTGTTGTGGATGGGGAATTCAGCTGGACTGATGAGTGCAGCACCCGGATGCTCTGTCCCAAAAGGCAGAGTGGAGCCCGGGATAAAATCTCTTGCGGAGAGATAGCCAGGCACCTCCTCAGGTGCAGTTTCTCTGGCGGTCTGCTGTTGGGAGGCTCAGGAACTTGCTACAGCCCTTGAACGGGTGGAGCAGGCTTCCCTGCACCTTCAGCCAGCTGTGCTGCACAGCACCGCTGGCACAGCTGGCAGCACCAGGGTAAAACCTCTCTCCACCCATTTGCTCATCGGAGGAAACATCAGCGGGGGCGTTCAGTCCTGCTTTCCCCGAGTGCCCGGAGCTTCAGACTGCGCTGCCTTAAACGAAGCTGCGGGGAGGCAAGGCTGGAAGGAAAGGTCTTATAACTCCTTCTGCGTGCAGCTGAATCAGAGCAGGGTGTAATCAAATCCTAAGTAATTAGTTAAAACTGCTTGTGCGCTTGCATTCTGTGTTACCAGGAGGCTTAGACACCTGAGAGCAATTCAACACTGACACACCTAAATGCAATAAGAGAAAATAATGCAGTTAGCATCGAAAGTGGCACAAGTCACTGTAAACGCTTGACTAAATTGTATGAAGTTTTTGTGATAGTTTCAAGAAATCTAACTTTTTAACCTAGTTAGAGTTAACCTGATTTTAAAAATTTACCTCTGTTTTTTCTGTAGTGTTTGCCTTCTCTGGAAGCTACACATTACTGTTTATTGCCAGGTCTCTTCAAGGAGTGGGTTCCTCTTGTTCTTCGGTGGCAGGTAAGAAAAGAGATGATAAAGTAAAATACAGATCACTCATTCTGTCATTTTTAGTCATTTTCTAAATTGTGTTTTGTCTGCAGTTTCAATAATTAATACAAAGACGTTCAATTAAATCGATTTCACATTTTTTTTTTCTGTCCCTTTCATATAAAGTAGCTCAAAAGCAAATGTCTTTTCAGACTTGCTTGATGTTTGGGTTGCAGTAAGGTAGAGCACTAAATGAACTGCACTCTCCCTGGGATTTCTGCATCTGCGTCTTCAACATTTTAAATTCATTTTTAGCCATTTTAAAGGTCATTGGGAACTTATGTTGGTACTGATTGTAAAAGGGACAGCAGCTCTGTCTGTTACTGAAATTTCTGTTACCAAATGTTATTTTCAGGGACTTACCACGCTGTCTGCCAGTTTGGACTCAGTTGACCTGTACCAGATTTCCAACACAAAATTATAATTTTTAAATGAGTGGGTGGAACGGAGTATGGGTTTTCAGCCCAAATTATTCAACCATGACTGAGACTGGAGAAAATATGTTTTGTTCATGTTAGAACATTTTTGCAGCCTTTTATTGGAAAAATTTCCCGTGATGGCAGCAGAAATATAAATTTGTCTTGGGAAGGGAGGTGAATACAGTGTTTTGTCAGGAATGTGCCTTTTGGCTTTCTCTGGAAAATTCCCCTTCCAAGTTGGACTGGTCTATAAGCAGGGTTCACACACGCTCCGTAGAATCTTAACAAGAATTTGGCAGCTGGATTCCTCCTAGGTTCCTTTTGCAGAGATTTTGCTCCCAGCCCACATTTGGGCAGCGCTGCTTGGGGCAGCCTGGGAGATGCAGAGCCCCAGACCGAGCTTTCCAACTGGGAGCGGGAAGCACTTTATGCTTAAGATAGGTTGGAAGCTGCTCAACAAGCACTAGTTAAGTAGAGAGATTTAAGCCTGGATGAGTAGTGGGAAGAGTGGGGATGTGGCTAAGGGAGCAGGCAGGGGCTGGGATGAGGAGCCAGGGATGGGGAAGGCAAAGACAAGCAGGAGGGGTAGAGACAAGAATATCCATGTCTTCTACTTGCAACAGTTAAGGTTACAAGTCAAGCTTTCCAAAGGGAAGAAGTGCCAGAATCAAAATTATTGTTTGGCTTTAATTCAGGCCTTGTGCATGTGTGCGCCTTGAGATACGGCTCTTAGACAAATACATGACTTTTTCACAGGCAACCTACAAAATAGAGCAGAAAAGGCCAAGAAACCATCTAGTCCACCCCCTTCCTGAAGGCAGGATCGGCTTCATATTGTCATTCCTCATGCATACTTGACAGGCATGTTCTCAGTAGCCCCTAGAAATGCCCTCAGCCTGTAGCTTTGTGCTTAAGTACCTTTACTGTGAGGAAGATTTTTCTGATGTCTCATCTAAATCCTCCTTACTGTCATGTAAATCCACTTCTACTTCCCATACTTGAGAGAACATGAAGAACAATTTCTTTTCTATTTGTGGCTCTTTTTCATATTGCAAGACTATTATCACATAGAATCATAGAACGGTTAGAGTTGGAAGGGACCTTAAAGATTGTCTAATTCCACCCCCCCTGCCCTGGGCAGGGACACCTCCCCCCAGCCCAGGTTGCTCCAAGCCCCGTCCAGCCTGGCCTTGAACACCTCCAGGGATGGGGCAGCCACAGCTTCTCTGGGCAACCTGGGCCAGTGTCTCAGCACCCTCAGAGTAAAGAATTTCTTCCTAATATCTAATCTAAATCTCCCCTCTTTCAGTTTAAAACCATTATCCCTCATCCTATTGCTACACTCCCTGGCACAGAGTCGCTCTCCAGCTCTCCTGTAGACCCTTTAGGTACTGGAAGGGGCTATAAAGTCTCCCCAGAGCCTTCTCTTTCCCAGGGTGAACAACCCCAACTCTCTCAGCCTGTCCTCATAGGAGGACCAGACCCAGCACTTGGAAGAAGCTCTGACTCTTTACAAGGAGCAGCAGCAGAGAGAATTCACATATCTCACAGGCAAAGGAAGTTTTCTGTAGTGTTGCTGCCAATCAGTCGTTTACCCCCACCCCCCACCCCAGCATTTGTGCATGTAATCATTCCTACCTAAGTGTAAAACTTGATGTTCTCTTCTTTGTATTGCCTCCTATTTGTTTTCCCCGTATATCTCTCCAAGTCTCACAAACTCACTGCAAATTCTGATCCTGTTCTCTAACTTGCTCTTCAGCTGTTCATGCACACAGTTTGGTGTCATCCACAATTTTCTAAACTTGTTCATCCACAGAGGACCTCTGCTCTTTTGGCGCACATGATGGATTGTATTCACTTACTGATCAACCATGCAATGTTTTGTTTCCTTTTTCTGGTTCACTGTATAGCTGTGGACCTTATTTACTGACTCCTACTTAAACCTTGATTTGAATACGGGGTTATTAATTTCTGTGAGGACTCTTCTGCAGCATTTACATCTACAGTGTCTGAATGCTTCACAGAAAACACAAATAAATTGGGCTTCATGTTTCCTTTTGTGAAATGAAGGCTCATCATCAAATGCAGAAGTGAGGCACGTAAAAGAATTCTTTTGATTTTGGATGTTGAGATTGAAATACTAATTTTCAAAGTAATCAGATCAGCATAATACCTCATGCCCAGAGCACAGCTAGCACTGACCGCAGTTACAGCCTGGAGTATAGATAATATAGTGAATTCTTGCCAAGAGCTTTGTTTCACCTAGTTGAAAAGCATCAGCCTTGTGAAAAAGACAGGGACAAAGAATCTAGCAAATGAGGGCATCATTAAATTGCCTGAGTAATACTGTATAATGGTACATGGTCTTTACATTGCGAAACCTCCCTTTTGCTTTGATGCAAATTCCATGTGGAGGGGGTATATATATTTGTATTTTTATATATATATATTTGTGTTTATTTATAGGGAGATGCCTGCTGTCATGTCTGTGTAATGTTTAGTAGGGCTGGCAAATGATGGCCACAAACTATAGTACACAGTTGCTTAATTTTGTGTTTTTCTCTCTTTTTTTTTTTTTTTTTATTTTAGGGATGGGTATGCTCGCCAGTGTATATACAGATGACGAAGAGAGAGGCAACGCGATGGGAATCGCACTTGGAGGCCTTGCTATGGGAGTATTAGGTCAGCGAGGTGGGGGCTCTGCTGGCAAGAGAAACCACCCCCCAGCCCTTCCCCAAACCATGTACTTGTGATCTATGAGAGCAGCACAAGAGTTTCATTGAGTGCAATGGTATCGTGCTGTCTCCAGATTAGATTCATGGTGGATGTTAAGAATAGTTTTTCTCACAGAAGCACATTTCTTATGCGGGCACATATGTTAGGCAATAATCTCTGAGATGTTTAGGTTTTGTTTAGATGGAAGAGTATTTGGGGGAGTGAAGAATATGGTTATTGTCATGATCAGTGAGCTTTGTGTTTAGTTGTTTGTTTTTTTTTTTTAAATTGAGCTTTTCAGTCACTGAGTGCCAATAGCAGGATGCCCAAACGCTTGCAGAGGATGTTTGTTCAGAGCCAGAGATGTGGCTTCACAACTGTGTCCTCTCTTTCTCCCTGGCAGTGGGCCCACCTTTTGGGAGCGTCATGTACGAGTTTGTGGGGAAGAGTTCTCCCTTCCTGGTGCTGGCAGCACTGGCTCTGTTAGATGGAGGTCGGTAAATATGAAGAGTCAATATCGCCATGTAGAACATCCCCTTTGTATTCTTACCGTCTAACCCCCTTCTTGAAGAAATGTTACAATATTGATTTCTTTTCACAGCTGTTCAATTATTTGTTCTGCAGCCATCCAGAGCACAAGCAGAAGTAAGTATTAAGGTAAAACATTCTAGGCAATAGATGACACTTTGCCTTTCCTAATCCCAAGCTTTTGTTTCATAGAGTCAGAAGGGGACACCTCTGCTGACACTTTTGAAGGACCCGTACATCATTATTGCAGCAGGTACCAGATCTATTTTTTTTCTTTAAACTAACTGCTGGTGTTGTACCTGGCGTCCTGGGATGCCTCAGGCTGAGCTGCTTTAGCAATATTGTCATTTGCCCTTTTCATTAACATAAAGCTCAAAGAAAAAAAAAAATCATTTGTTGGTCATACAGGATGAATATACCAGTAGAAATAAAACTGGCAGAAAGTTTGAAATGTAGGTGTCTTTCCAGCTGAGAGGACACTAACGACTTGCGTTTGCTTGCTAAGGCAATGAGATGTGGCCGTGGCTTTTGGAGAGAGGGATTGCCAGTACATCGCGGGCAGGTGCAGGGAATAACCTGAGCTTTGTTCCCGTTTGAAGAGGGAGGGAGTTTGTTCTCTAGAGCATGGATTGTATTTCGAGCGTGAATGGTGAATGGCGTTTGGTATTACATGTATCATTTGTCTAATGATTCTTTCTGTCTCAAGGGAAGTTTGCCTTTTCGCATTGCATTTTGTTGAATGTTTATTCTGAAGTCTGTAATTAAGCCTGGCCCTTTTTCCTGTTCATGAAATATCTGAAAAGAAATGGCAACTTTTACAGTTTTGTTCCTTCGTCCTAACCTGCTTGTCCACGAAAGCAATTCTCCCAGGCGTTTTTTACCTTTGCTGTTTCTTGGTGTCCTTGGGGAATGACCATTACCCTAACTTTTTGACTAGACGCTTGGTCAAGCTGTGACTAAAGCTATACAAACCCTTTTTCTTGAGAAATTCTTGGAGCATTGAAAGACCTTTTCATAGAATAGAAGTATTCGAGGGAAAACAGTAGCAAAGAGAATACCTGTCGTAAGAGACCGGATCTATCATTCATCTGATTCCGTACTTTGTCTCTTACCGTGCTTAAAGCAGGTGCTGCAAGGTGAGGTTCATCTAGCATATAAAGGAGATTTCTGGAGAATAATGTAATCCCTCCCAAGGTCTAATCCGTGACCAGAATTTGATTTAAACCATAAAATATGACCAGGGGACTGATTTCAAGGAGTACTTTGCTTGACTAAGACTTAGCTGCTCATGCCAAACTAGCCTTAGCCAAGGAAAAGAAACGATGCCAAAGACCATGGATCCCACTATTTTGACTGTGTCCGATGTCTGCTAGGAGCAGGGATGGACTTTGTTCCCATTTTCTACCACGTTTACATGGTAATCAATTTCTGCAGCTATTCTCTTCTCCGAAGCTGTTTTGGCTGATGTTTTGGGGCTCTGTAAAGCAGTGCTGCACAAACAGTCTCAGGGCAACAAAGTAGTGAAAAGATTCAGGGCTGAGTTGCCTGAAATCAGGACAGTGTTTGTCAGAGAGACCTCAGCTCGACAGCCCTGGCTCTTTTTCCCTCTTGCTTCCCTGCCACGTGCCTGCAGGCACCGTCAGCACCTCCTGTTCCCCTTTCCCATCTTCGATCCACAGTGGCTGGGCACAACCAGAGGAAGGGAAAGGAAGGATGTACAGAGTGGTAGGAACATAAAGACCCTCTCTGTTCTGATCCCTCCTGCTCTCACCAACTGCTCCGAGTGCCCTGTCCACCTCCCTCCAGGATCTGAGAAGGTCTCTGTGGTGGGCTACCAGCGGGGTTGGGTACAGCACGCAGGGTCTCAGCATCATCTGTACTGTTAAAGTCCCGGGATGCAGATGTTTGCTAACCTCAGCCTCTTCTCTCTCTGCTTTATTTCCCTTGCAGACCAATTTTTTTCTGTTTTTTCCAGAGCTGAATGCCAAATACCAACTCTAAATTCAGCCTTTTACCTGGCTTACCAGTGCGCATCAGTCCAAATGCAGATTTCTTGATGGAATACGCTGTTTAAATGTTAATTGCTTCCGCTGGGAAGTTGTTGCTTTTATACAGTGGAAAGTGTCTGAAAGTTTCATTTGCTGTCCCGTACCCCAGGGAGTTTGGTGTTTTCCTTGCTCTGTTTTCCAAGATGGGAACTTGTGTTCCTGATATTAGCAGGGAAGGTTGGGTACGCGGTTGGTTGGGACGGCAGAGTTAGCTCTGTGCTCCGACACCTTGAGGCAATCAGCCAAGGCGCCGTGCCGCATCTCTCCTTATCTAAACCAGGATAATATGTCTTCTGCTTCACGAGGATGCTGGGAATGTAAATGTCCCCCACTGTGTATAATAGTCAGATAGAGTGATTAGAGAGGAGAAGCTTAAAAGTCCCATTGGGTTTGCACTGCTCAGGGAGAGTAGAGGTTTTGAATGGCTTTTAAGCCGGTTAACGACCTTGTTAAAAATTGACTGCATCTCTAGTGGGCTGACTTGTTAACCACAAGTAAAATCCAGGGCCATTGTAGGAGCGCTGCAAATGGGCTAAGAGTTCAAGTGTTTCTTGCACTCGTGATTTAGGTACTCTAATTTCGTGGTGTAAATTCACATTCAATCTCCCAAGTACGTCATACACCTGAGTCATAATTGTTTGTATTCTCAAAGTACAGCACCTTTGGACCAATTTGGCTTATCTATAGCGCAACATTAGTCTTTAACACAAGGTGTCTTGAACTCAAGCACGGTGCTCCTTTCTCTCTGAAAGTGTAACCCATGTTGCTGTGAGTTAATACCATTGACTGTCAGAACAGAGAGGAGGCCAGTGCTCCCATTCACTTGCTGGGAACGGCAGTCCCTGGGGCCAGTCCTACTGCCTGGTCCCCTTCGGTGCCAGCTATAGCTACTGCAGGATGCGCTGTGGCCATTCCTCTTGAACATCCCCTCACCCTCCAGGTGGGGAGGTCACAAAGCTGTGGGCATCAGAGGGACAGGACCAGATGATGTGGCAAGCTCACATGAAAACCTCTGCAGGGAAAGGAAATAGGAGCAAATACAGACTCTGCCTCTTATGTAGATTGTGTCAGAGGTGATGCTTCAATGTCAGTGCCATCAGTACTCGCTGACCCAGGCAAAAGAAATGTTATTGACGCTTTTGGTCACTGCTAGTAGGAGCTCAGTGAATGAAGTCGCTGTCATTCTCACAGCTGGACCTCACTGACAGGGATTAAAACAACTTTAGGTGCTACCGGGTGACAAAGCTGTGTTGACAGGCGAGTTAGTTTAAATTATCAGCTCCAAAAAACAGAGCTGAGACAGATATCATCGTGAGCACATGGGTGTGGGCCAGCTTTTCACTGGGTACCTGCTTTCTCACAGAAAAACACTAGTGATGCGTATGGCACTCTGCCAAAAGCTGAGTGGGTTCTCAGCTACGGAGATGGGATGCAGCTGCAAGCTTGCGATTTCACGCCTTCTGGCCAGCGCAGGACATTTAAACAAAAAACAATGTAGGATTTATACCTTGAGATGTGGCCCTCTAAAAAGAGGTCAGCTCCACACAAGACAGAGGAAAAAAAATATTTTATCTTCTTTTGGGGAAGCTTGGCTAAGGTAGCACGGTCTCTGTTGGACTTTGCCCTGAGTTTGCAGAGTACCAGCTCGAGCTCTCGCTTTTCTTTTGGGGTATATCCTCAAGATCAGAAGTACCTTTGTCACCACGTACCTGAGTACTTTGGTCAGCTCTGGTGATGCTTCCCGCCCTAATGAGAAGTGATGCCCCACACGGGCGCACGCCGGTTTCTCATTTCTTTGTGAAGTTTGTTAAGAGTAGGGTAAGACCTTTGCTATTTAAGCCATGTGAGTTAGAGCGGCCCTGCTTCCTCTGGCTGCGCTTTGCGTGGCTTGAAATGCTTTTCCAGCATCGAGGAAGCTGCTCGAGTGTGGCTGAGCTTTTTTGGCGCGGAAGAGGGGAGCCCCAAGGTGTTCGACTGGGGCTCCTCGCAGACACGGCACTAGAGGGAGCTTGCACCAGAGTGGAAAGGTTAGCTGTGGATCTAACCTTTCGTCTGGAGGGTAAAGCAGCGCCGAACGGTTGCTCCTTGCCCCGGGAAGGGAGGGAGCCAGCTAGCCCGCGAGTTCATTTTAGGAATCGTGGGTACACAGCGTAATGTATTCTGACAGCTTTGAGCAAAGAACGGCTTCAGTGCCCATTTCGTTTTGGACTGTATGACGAGGAACTTTTTCCCGGAGAAATAATGTTTCTCTGACCTCAGACAAATTAAGGTTGTTTTTTTTTTTTTAAAATGTAAAATTTGGATGGTAAACGACTGTAAGAGTCTAGAAGATTTTCTCAAATTTCAGAGATTATAAATATTAGGAAGAAAAGTGGGAGCACAAGTTTGAGGTTGTCACTTCTACCACTGACTTCCAAACTCCTTTGAAAGCCGTTTTGTGAGGGATTAGGAGAGGAGAGGTGTCCCGTTGCCCTGCATTATGCTTTCACTGCCTCGGGGTCTTTTGAGCAAGTGAGCAAGGCATCCCGAATCCAAAGAAATACCGTGGGGTTTAATAATCCCCGCGCTAAAGCTGAAGTGCACCACTGAGGACAGACGAACTCGACACAAGCCCTCGGGGGCCTGGGTCTGCAGGCGGCGGCGTAGGCCAGAGCTGGGCCGGCGGGCAGGACTGAATCAGCACTTCCACCGCTTGTTATCCTTTGCGGTGGGGTGACTAAAGGGCCAGAAATTCAAAACAGATTTGGAAGCATTTGAAATTCACAGGGCTGGGCAAGCTCAGCCGGACTCCTGCTTTGCTGCATGGGCTTACTGGCTGCTGGCGATAGGATCTCGACACAAAGTTCCCTTTTGTAGGGGACAGACGGCTCTGCGGTTGCCTCTTGGTATTTTTAGGATCGAGACCTCCCCGTCTCATCCCAGTCATTCTCAGGTGAGGGAGGCGTAGGGTCAGAGCCTGCGCCTCTTACACAACAGGGCTCCAGTTTTGCCCCAGGAGACAAGATAAAGACCAAAAGATTGTACTTTTAGCTAATCGTTTGTACAACCGTCAGACCTCATGAACTTTCTAAATGTCATCAAGCTCACTGCAGACTTTCACGTTATGAAATAGCTTAACCTTTATTGTAGAATTTCTAGGAGAAGAGAAATAGAAAGTTCGTCTTCAGTGATTTTACATTCCGTTCTATTTAACATTAATCAACATCTGATGCGTGACAAACAGGACTTTAAAAGCACAATGTTTTATGTAAAAACATCGATTCTTTGCACGTTTTTTTGTTCATAGTCAAAAGAAATAATTACTACTTCTCTTTTTTTCCCTCCCCTTCTTTCTCTAAGGATCGATCTGCTTTGCAAACATGGCTATTGCTATGCTTGAACCAGCATTACCCATCTGGATGATGGAGACCATGTGTTCAAAAAAATGGCAACTTGGTAAAGTACAGTGTATTATTTGCATTGCTATATTTTCTATATTTTGTCTAAGGATTATCTCAGTTCTGATCCTGTGAATGAGGGTGTCCTTATATGTTTCAGGGTAGTCGTCTTTTTTTTTTTTTTTCCAATTGTCAGTGTTATCCCTGCACAATTGCAGTCGTCAGTTTGCAAGAAGAATAGGTAGTGGGTTGATGTTACTGTAGTAGAGGCTCCAGTAAGGGGCAACACTCCCATTGCAAGGAGAACCAGATGCAGGCAGCCACGGCGCTGTGCTTGTCCTGGCTCCTTCGGGAGCCCCGGAACAGCGTCTGGCAGCGAGTGTTGGCTGGGGAAGCTGCAAGACACTTGGTGAGCCGCAGAGCCAGCCCAATGGGGCAAAACAATTTCTTTGGGTTTTTTTCTTCCCAGAGGGAACCCTTCGTCAGTTCTAGCTTCAACTGCCAGGAGCAGGCAGCCACAGAAACCTGCAGCGGGCGCAGTATGTTTGATGCAGAGCATGCCCGTGCCAACACATAGTCCTTCCAGGGCTGTTCCTGGCAATGTGTGGAGGAAGGATGGAGTTTACTTGAAAGGCAGCCACCAAGGACACGAGCATTTTCCCTGACAGATGTGACACCATTTCAGTGGTTACTTAATCATCCCATTCAACAGAAAGCAACGGGAGAGGTCCAGCTTGGACCACCTTATAACCTGTAATACAGTCTCGGGAAACCAGAGTCCGCAGGCAAACTGGGAATTTGTCCTATGTATCAGGTTAGACTAGGGAGTAAAACTGGGGCAGTTACTTTCTCTTTGAGGTTGGGGGAAAGAAAAATGGACTAACGTCCAGTGAGTGTCAAACTGTGCGCAGGAGGTCAATGTGAATCATCTTGGGTGTAGGAAAGACTTACCCTTAAAAACACAATGTATATTCGATAATGTTAACAAATGTTCTGTGCTGTGACTTTTCATTAGGGTATTTTTTAGTATTAATGTACGGCATTTGAAAGAAAAAGAAAAATCCTTCATGAAAATGATGTTTGGCCGGCATCCGACTAATATCCCTACTCTACCTCAGTGTAGGTGTCCCTACGCCCTATCGAAAGCACAAACCTTAGTTCTCATTAAAGGAAGCTCAGACGTAGGGTGGCCAGAGCTAGCGGTCCTTAATGTGCTGCTGAACATGGTAATGACCGCTAGCCTGTACTACTGCAAAATTAAGGCGCAAACCTAGACGTTTTAAACCTCGTGAAGAAAAAGAAAGATTGCTTATCTACCTCCCTCACTAGAGTTTCATATTACCGGTGCAACGGAAATGAGATTTATAAATCTCTTACTTGAATAGGGGTTCCTAGAAGGAAAATACCCATTTCAAATTAAGACTACTTTTACCCCTTAATGATATAAGTAATTGACTCCATTGCGCTTTGTCTGATTTGACAACATTAATTAAAGTTTTTAAGCCTCTTAAATTATATCTTGAACTGCAGGGCTTTAAGCAAATAATTATCTTATGCAATTTGGAGATCCAGCTGTTTGAAGCATGATCTGAGGAAGGTATAAAGAGCCTTGATTTCATCAATTAATGTCCCTGTGCATAAAGCTTATTTAGAAAATTACGGTTCTGCTTCAGTATACAACAGCTTACACACTAACCTGCAAGTCTTATTTAACAAGCCTTTGCGGTAGGTTGTTTTGGGGTTTTTTTACGGCTGTCAAAGTGTGCTATATGTGACCATTTGTAAAAATAGACGGCTCCAAGCAGTACCGAAGTAGCTGCGGTTACACAGGTGAACATATTTCCCCAGCATCACCATTGTAACCCACAAGGATTTTAATCACAGGATATTGCTGTGCTAAAAATTACCTCTCCATTGTTTTTCTTATGAATATCAGAGAGATGGGAAGGAAAATGGATAGGCAGGAAATGAGAAAATCTATGTTGTCTTGGTGAAAGATGAGGAGCATATACACTTAAAGGAAACGGTTTGATTGTGTACCGTAATGTCACAGCTGCTGGCTGAATTGAATTACCCGATTTAACAGTGACCAAACGGAAGGCTTGTCGTGGCATGCGTTAATTTGTCAGACTTTCCCCGTTTTGTCAGGTTTGCCGGTTTTATTTTGCTTAAGAAGATGCAAAATTTAACAGGAACAACACAAAAATACTGCGTGCTGTATCTTCCAAAACACACGAACCATTCAACACCGTTGCACGAGGACTCAGCATCAGGCACAGCCACCCCGTTCCTCTGCCTCGCGGATATTTTTCATACAAGCTCTTCTCCTCAAGGGCAATCCCTGCTCTCGCCCAGGCCTGCAGCATCCTCCCTGGTGCTCTCCAGGCAGCCGGGGCAATGGCACACCGCTCTCCGTTTGCACTTCTTCCTTTGACATTTCCCCTCCGGCCGGGTCCTGCCCTGCGACTTATGTGTAGGGAGAGGATGAATCCTCAAGTATAGGGTGTAATTGGCTTTTTTTAATCCAGAGATATTTCTGGCCACTCTGCAGCCAGCATCTGCTCCAGATGCAGCCGCTGCTGTGGAAACCTCGGGACTAGAAAACACGGCTGGTCCCAACAGTATGTTTTTCCGAGTGGATGTCGGGGAGACAGGAGGGTCTGGGCACCCTCCCATCAGGGTCAGAAGGAATGGACTCGGGTGCTCTCGTCTCCAAATCATTACAGATAATTATTCTTTTTAAGTTTATACCAATAACTGATTGGTTTAAAATTAACTTTTACAGTAAATACATTTCAAAACCACGTTTTTAAGGTTTTTTCCCCCTTTACATGATTGATATAGGCTTGGCTTCGATCCCTGCTTGACCAAGGACCATATCATGGCGTTACAAACTCGCCTTAACACGAGGCCTCGCAGCATTCACAGGTGTGGAGGGGGACCGTGACTTGCAAAGCCACAGCAGCAGTCCTGCTGTCCGCTCCTCCGGGGGGGCATTCGCCCACCCCTGACCCTTCTGGGCTCTCTGCATGTGCTGAGCACATGCTCCATAAGCCACACAACCAAGGAAGAGTTGCTTTCCTTGACCTATCCCAAAGGTTACTGTAGTTAGATATAAACTTTTTGCTCTTTGTTGTTCCGTCCCCTCTCCCGTACCACTTCTTGTAGCTGATGCTGACAAAACTCTTTTCAAAGGCATGGCATTGCTCCTGCGTTTCATAGATGATGTCCTTAGATTTCATGAAAAGGCTGCAACAAACCGGATATTTGATTTTTTGGGGGGGGAAGGGGAGGCTATGCACAAAGACTCTGTTAGACGCGTCCAAATCAAAATTGCAGTGTCTGGAATTTATTAGTTTCTTCTAACGCTTCATTGAAATCATTGCTGATAAAACATCTCATTCATATTTTTCAGGCGTTGCTTTTCTTCCAGCTAGTATCTCTTATCTCATCGGGACTAATCTTTTTGGAATACTTGCGCACAAAATGGGAAGGTATGCTTAATATAAAAATACTAATAATCTTCTAGTCTGTTCATGTACCATTTGCAGTGCTTCCCAGGACAGTTTATAGATGATGGAAATTATTAAAGTTTGTTCTATAGTAGTAAAATCGCTTTTTTGAACATGTCGCTACTGTGGTTGTAACTTCAGACATGACTCTGAAATATTCGAGATCAGCTCTAACATCTCTGTGTCACCGATCTCTGAGTGATGTTTCTTCTTTGATAGGTGGCTTTGTGCTCTGCTCGGGATGCTAATCGTGGGAATAAGTATTTTATGCGTAAGTAGAAGATCATATATCTTTAAAACCACCTACATGCTCCTATGTTCCTCTTCAAATATGTGCTTTCTCCATGAGATTTTGCTGAAGTTTCTGCTTTACGGTATGTTATTAAACAGTGTGTAGTTAATAGGTTCCAGATCGGAGTTTTGAGTGCTTTCAAATTTCAGTGTTTCAATTATTTTAAGGAAGAACAGCTCTGAAAGGAGGAGGATGATCCTTTTTTTGAGCTGTCACTCAAAAGTTTATTCTTGCTCATAATGGTGAGTGAGTCAGTGGTTTCATGGCACGGTTGTCTGGAACAGTAGCCCAGAACAAGGACCAAATTCTAACTTGCACATCTGTACCAAGTGGGCCATAACTACTCTGCAAATTTATCTTAGAAAAAGAAAACTAACCTCATTAGCACGTGCGGTGTGACTTAGTTAACTGCTTGACATTTCTTTTATAGGTACCCTTTGCTAAAAACATTTACGGGCTCATTGCACCAAATTTTGGAGTTGGATTTGCCATTGGTAAGAAAAATTACAACGCTTCCTTACGGTCTGTTGGGTATGTAAAAAAGATGTTATATGAAGTCACACGGAAAATTAGTTTTGTTGCCATTCTGACCTGACAGTAGCGAAGCCTGAGCTGTGGCCCAAACTGGTGGGTAAAGCAAGAAGGATTAAAGGATGGTGCTCAAGGCAGTTTGAAGCAGGCTGCTGTTAGATGAGCTGGATTATGAAGTCTGTCCAGAATTGCTCCATCGTCCTAACCAGATCTTTCAAACTGTCCACGAATTTATACCTTGTTTTCAGAAACAGCGATGCACTGCCCAAAACCCGCAGTCTTCCCTGTTGTAGAAAATAACTTAAAGAGACACTTTC
The DNA here is from genome assembly GCF_965231255.1 of Vanellus vanellus. Classification (NCBI taxonomy): domain Eukaryota; kingdom Metazoa; phylum Chordata; class Aves; order Charadriiformes; family Charadriidae; genus Vanellus; species Vanellus vanellus. The sequence continues at coordinate 8,328,219 of NC_138912.1, read as the reverse complement.
AAAAAAAAAAACCAAACCCTAGGCTAAAGATTTCGTTGATCGATAGGAATTCCCAAGCCCCCACACACGTACTCTTCTTCAAGTAACATGTGTGAACTCTGCCTCTGCTGGGCCACGCAGTCAGGCTGGAGCGGTGGCCGTGGCTCGGATTTTAGTGCTGGCTGGCCAGCAGATGTTCTCGGGCATCTTCGCACACGTGGGATGTGTAGTTAGGAGAGCAGATACAGGCACAACTACAAATCTCAGCAGTTTTTGCAGCTGTACTGTTTCTTTCTAGCAACGAAAGTGTGGTTCAAAAGACATGTTAAAACCGCTGTAATAATGTTATTGACTGGAAGCTAAGGCAATCTTTTAGGTCTACAGTAATCACAGAATCACGGAGTTTTCAGAGTTGGAAGGGACCTCTAGAGATCATCCAGCCCAACTCTCCTGCCAAAGCAGGATTGCCCGGAGCACATTACTCAGGACCGCATCCAGGCGGGTCTTGAAAATCTCCAGGGAAGGGGACTCCCCCCCCTCCCTGGGCAGCCTGTGCCAGTGCTCTGTCACCTGAACCGTAAAGAACTGTTTCCGTGTATTTGAACGGAACTTCCTACGTTTCAACTTGTGCCCATTGCCCCTCGTCCTGTCACTGGGAACCATTGAGAAGAGCCTGGCTCCATCCTCCTTCAACCCACCCTTTAGATACTTGTACGCCATAATAAGGTCTCCCCTCAGCCTTCTCTTCTCCAGGCTAAAGAGTCCCAGCGCTCTCAGCCTTTCCTCATGAGGGAGATGCTCCAAGCCCATAACTTTCTCCTAAAGGAAAGGTACTTGGCTGGTAACGAGAGGTAAGAGCCCCTGCACAGACAGTTGCTGGGAAGTGTGTGATCCGCTTTAAGCTGACATCCCTCTTGCGCTCTGGCAAGCGTCACATGTACACATCCATGCATGTCCATGCGTGACCTCAGACACTGCGAAGATCACAAAAATAACACGGATAACATGGTTAACACGGGTAGCATGGATAACACGGTTATTGAAGAATAAGATAATACAGGTTTTTAAGAATTTAAACTTATTTAAGAATAAGCACCCTTTTAGTTACTTTTGCATCCTGTTTTAGCACATAGTTAGCCAAGACGTTAAAAGGAAAAAAAAAAAAAAAAAACAAACCAAACCTAAACGAGCAGTATTTTCCTGAAATGTGTTTTCCTCTCTCGTGACCAGGAATGGTGGACTCCTCCATGATGCCTATTATGGGCTACCTCGTAGATCTGCGTCACGTGTCGGTCTATGGCAGTGTGTACGCAATAGCTGATGTTGCCTTTTGCATGGGCTTTGCCATAGGTAAGTCCAGCCTTTTCCCGCCTACAATGCACAGTTAAGAAAAGAGAATATTCTACAACAGGAGGTATGAATCCCGGGGGCATTTGCAGGCTTTTTGAGCAGGGGTTCTTATTTTCTACAAGAAATCAAAGCAGGGGGAATTGTGTTTGGCATCTGTTCCCCTCCTCTGTGCTCAGCTTCGTTAGCTCTAAGAGGCTCCTAAGTGTCAGGCACCGAACACAAATAGGGTATCCCTAGGAAAGAGGCGCTGGAACAGTTAAAACTAACACCACAGCTGTGCTCCGAACAGTCTGCGAGGGGAATAGCTGCCCGCTGAGCCCCTGCCTCCTTGGGTGCGTGATACAGACGCCCTTAGGAGCATCTCTCATTTCTTCAATGAATGGGGAGTACGGAGCCGGGAAAGGTTTAAGTTGTAATTACAAACGTGGCTTTACATTCCTCAAATCAATTTGTAAAGTGGGAGTTTTGTACACAAAATTACTGCTGTTTAAAGTGACCGCTGCAAATCTTGTGTCTGAGCAATCTTCAGAGAAGGGTTTTTATTTATACAAGGTCCCTCTGCTGGCGGTGCCATTGCAAAGGCCATTGGATTTCCATGGCTCATGACAATTATAGGGATTGTGGATATCCTCTTCGCTCCCCTGTGCTTTTTCCTTCGAAGTCCACCTGCCAAAGAGGAGAAAATGGTAAGCATAACATGGTTTCTTTCTTTTTTTTTTTTTTTTTTTTTTTTGTTGTTGTTCATTTGTTTGTTTGTTTTCAGTGAAACAAATGGTAACTTATTTCTGGATCTTTGCCTCTAACTTCCCCAAAATGGGCTCAGCATAGTTTATTTCACCCTTACGCATCATCTTTGGAATAAATTCTCCCTTCTTTTTATCTCCAAGATGTATAAAGAATTATTAGTTACGTGTTACAAAGTCCCAAATGTGATTATCACAAAACAGGGTCCAGCAGACGTTCATCTGCAACGGCGTATGCGGTGGTGGAGTCAGTGTAAGAGGCAGTTTTGCTTCCTTGAAGTGCCAGAACTGTACTGACCAATTTTGGTTTATCCCTTTGTGTGCCTCAATCTGTGGGTTGGGTTTTTTTTTTTCCTGTGGTCCTCTACACTATATTTTGCATCATATTTTTTCCTCCTCCTTCTTCCATCATGCAGATCACCTCTCCTTACAAATTAACGGCTTCTCTACCTGTACCATGGGTACAGTCTTACCCTGACTCTTTTTTTAATATAACTTTGCCAATGACTTAATTTTCTAGAGCAGGCGGTGCTCCCCAGCTGCTCTATGGTGCGTAAGAAGAATGATGCTTGGCCAAGTCAGCGCTCTTACCTGGTTCCCTGTGACTCGCAGCGGGTATCTGGGGGGAGTCTCAGAGCAGGCAAACGTGTTCTGATACGTCCCTAAAATTAGGGGCTGAGACCCAAGTCCAAGCTGACTGCGATTAACAGTCTTTAACAGACTTTTTTCCCCATTAAAGTTCATGTTTGCTCTCTGGCTCCATGTAAAAGTCTACTTTCCCCAAACCTGGAGTGAGGAGTTCCCTTGCTTATTCCATGAGTTCTGCTCCAGGACACCCACCAAAGTGCCTGCAGGAACGTTTCACTCCTATCGCTCACTCTTTGCTTAGCCTGTCACCCTCCAAAAAAAAAAAAAAAAAAAAAAAAAAAAAAAAGATTCCTGCTTTGGTTTTGGTAGTCCTTTTCCTTCATTTCCCCCCCTATGACATTCTCCTCTCTCCCTTCCTTTCCCATTTCTGTAGCTCAATTCACCCTTTCATATAACGCCCTTTCTCTGCTCCCCTCCTCCGCTGTGCAAGACTTGCCGTCCCCTGCGACTGGTACCTGATGGGGTTCAAAAGCCCTCTTACTGCAGGAGGGGACCCACTGCTTTGCTCACCAGGTTTCCTCTGCTCAGCGAGATGGGAAACTCCCGGGGGAGCTACAAGGCAGTGCACTCAGAAGGCAGTGCAATGCCTCTTGCGATTCCCAGGCTGGGAAAATCCAAAAAAACCCCAAGCATCGATCTTTGCGGCAACATCTGTCGGCAGCTGTAGGACTGGTCAGCCCTGCGCTCCAGCCTTGCTCACGCTGAACAAGGCTGGCTTGTGCCCAAAATGTAGTTGCTAGCTGTTTATTTGGGTGAAAAGAGAATGTAATTTTGCACGCTCATGGTCTTGCTGTGCAGCGCCACGTCTCTGCAGGGCAGGAGCAGAACCTGGCGGGCGCCGGGGCCGCGCACGCCCTGTGCTGGCACAAGCGGAAAAGCTGGAGGGATGAATCCTGCTGAAACAGGGGAGCACGTGAGGCCAGAGACCTTTCGCTGTGCACATGTTCGGACGGCAGAATCCCAGAGATTCCATCTAAGCCTTTCTTATGACCTTTGCAGACTGCACTGATTTTTTTTTTTAAAGTGTTTTTTTTTTTAAAAAACTTTTTCTTTTTTTTTATACACACTGACTAAGGCTGAGGAACAGAAAAGTTAAACACGTAAAAGAAAAAAAAAAAAAAGCTGCTGTTTACTAGAGCCATGAAGTTTATTGTGTCCCTCCCTGGTCACTGACAGGATTTCATGTGTAACGTGGTAATTGCTGAAGGGACGGGATCCCTCCCCACAGCCTAAACACCTTCCACAGCCTCTGCCCCCGCAACGCACATGGAAAGGCAGTGACTCCGATTCCCAAAGTGGCTCGCGGCAGTGAACTGGCGTGCCACTTCTTTGCGTCTCGAAAAGAGTCAAAAGGAGGGCCCCTTCTTCATGCTCTCTGTGTAACTAATTAAAACCCAAACTTAATCACACTGAGCATGAAATAAGTTACGCAACTGCTCCGAGTACAGCCTCTGATTGTCCTAGGAGAAATTCATCAGGAAGGACGTAATGTGGCGGCTGGCCCCTTTGAGCGCGCCACGGCTGATCCCGTGTAGCTTGCTATGGGTGCAAAGTCACAGTATTTGGACCACCACTCTCGGCAGATCCCAGTTACGCTGTTCTGGAGCTCCCCAGGAAGGGGTGGGAAAAGCAAAACTTGTCAGGAAGGCTCAGCTTGAGGCAGTAGGACTCCTCTTGCTCATTCATCCAGTTTTTAATAGATGATTAAATACAGGAGAGAGAAATTACTGTAACGAGCGGGCAGGTAGATGTATTTCAATTTAATATATGGGCTGCAATACTGGTTCCAGTATGGTAACAGCAATTTGCTGGTGACAGCTATAGGGCCGAGATCCCACCTCGCACAGACCTTGGGGCTTGCTTTACTCTAATTGAAATCGGTTTGGGTTCCGCTTTGACGGGGGACAGGTGAATGCCCGAATGGCGGATGCAGCCGGGCGGTGCAGTCAGCCCCAACCTCCGCCGGCCGCTAAGCTGAAACCTTAACGTTCACACTCTGCTTTCTTTCAGGCGATACTGATGGACCACAACTGTCCCGTTAAAACAAAAATGTATACCCAGAACAACATCCAGTCCTACCCCATAGGTGACGAAGAAGAAGAATATGAAAGTGACGAATAACGTTCAAAGCCATATAACTCATCTTGGTGTACAAAATGCAGTGTTTCGCGTGAAACATCTCATGTAGAAATAGGTTTCAGTTGTACTGTACATTTAATAGTGAAATGGTCCAAAAAACCCAAAGGTATATTATTCATCGCCCATGGTTACACAGCAGACTGCTAACCGCCTTATAAGGAGGGGAAAAGCTTTTGTAGAGGATCTGTATAGTGTTAATCTTTATTTTGTGTCTTTAGTTTTATTGAATATTATACTATATTTTTGATTAAATGTGTAGTATAACTCTGTATAAACATGAATTTTGAATATTTGTTTTTTTAAAGTCAACTCACTGACCCAATATTTCATATTTCGTTTGGAGTCATTAAGTTAATGTCAAGAGCTTGGGTCTTTCTTATCTAATTGAAAGAAAAAAAAAAAAAAAAAAGCAAAGCTCAAAGAAAACCCATCCAATTTACATCCTTCTAAACCGTACCCTTGCAAGTACATCCACAGGCGCTGGCGGCTGGAATTCGGAGTGTGGACATCACTACGAGTTTTTTTGATCGACTTCAGATCATATATTGGTAAAATAAAAGGCACATCTGTGCGGATTCCAAAAACGAGCTCTCCCTGAACCACTCGTGGAATGTTGGAGAAAACAGTATTTTAAATGGATGAGAGTACAGCTATCAGTCAGTACTGGTTAACGAAGTTTTAGCCCACCAGCTGTGCAACGCGAAGTCCCCAAATCCACAACACCGGATAAACGGGTAGCTATGAATGTGCGCTGTTCCTTTCCCTTAAAGGGTATAAGAACAGCATGAAGATCCTTTTTATATTTCTATCTTTTGAATCTTTTAATTTTAACATATCTCAACTTTCTTTTAGATGCGTCTTAAGTGACTGGTTAAGAAAAGCTGCAGTGTCACAGTATTTAGTCTTCGCGAGTACCAAAAGTAAGCCGATAACTTAAGCAGTTCAAAGAAACCCCCTCTATTTTGCCTGAATTTGCATACTTATCTAGAAATTCAATATATATTTATTTTTCAAAAAATGAAGTTAAAATATCAACTTTGCTAAAGATAATGAAAAAAAAAAAAAAAAAAGAGTTTGTTGCCAATATCTCTTAACCTTTGGGTTCACGGTCCAATACAGGCAAAGCACTGTATTAGGCAGTCCCTATCTAAAATTAGACTTTTAAAGAAAGCATTTTAAAACAACCCCAAATGTCCTTATCAACCATGGTGTATCTTTTTCATTTGTAAAATTAAAATCTTTATGTGCCTTCTTTCATGTAATTGCAGATGTTTTATGTACTACAGCATAGATACTATGTTTACATATAGTTTTGTAAAGTGTATATACTATGGTCAGAAAATATGAAAAATAGAGTGGATCAAACTTCAAGTATTGCTTTGTCAAAAATTATGCATTCAGACTGCATTAAAATAAAGTTATCTAAAAGAAGTTCATGATCTATTGTAATAAGGTAAAAATAATAATACAAAAAATAGAATCCCCCCCCTCACTCTTTGCCTTACGCATTATGGTTCACTGTATACTGGGGGGGGGGGAAAAACCCAACAAATATTTCAGATGGTGAGAAAGCACTCCTCAGTTCTAGTCCCTTTGTAGCTCAGGACAAACACTTTCACGCCAGGTCATAAATACATGCAACTTGGTTAAGTAACTGCGATAGCTTCTGAAAATCAGTCTGTCATGTGGCTGCTGGTCTGAGATTTAACTTTTGGGAAAGAGATAAGGCCAAAAGGTGCGGTACCAGGGGACACCCCTGTCTGTTCTTTAAATAAAGGTGAAGATTCTGAGACAACAGTGTAAGAGGCTTAAATGGTGTGAAAGGCCAAGCAATAGGTCCTGGAAGTGGATTTTTCAGATCAACCATAGATTTTTTGTGTTGGTGTATTTTCTATTTCATTCTTTTGAATGTACGACAGATGGAAATACTCCTTTCAAAGCTGAGAGGTGTTTGGAGACAGACATTAGTACGGCAAAAGCCAAGATTCCGTCATATATTGACTACTTCTGCCACCGAAGCATAGAATGGCTCATGTCATGGCTTGGTTTTGTACTTTGGAGCACATCAAAATTAAGGAAGAGCTCACCTTATTCTGCAACACAAAACAAGCATGAGAAGGAAGCCCGAGGACAGACGGATCGATCACATCCCTCTTCTGTGGACAGAGCCAGGTTTCTACCAGGGCCTCACAGAGCAGCATCGTACCCTGGTCGGCACAGGAGAGCCCCAGGGCTCAGAGCCTGGCTCTTGCTCCACTCTTGGTCCATCAGAAGTTAGAGGAAGACAAGGGCTAAGCGCCACGCAGACACCCATATTTGGGCCCTCTATGCCGCCTTTTCCTCCCCAAATAGACACCTAGCAGTTGTTCCACATCTTGGATTGCTGGAGGAATAAGTAATCAAACAAAAACTTTTTGCTGACAGCCAGGCAGTAACTTTAGTCACAGAAAAATATACAAAAAACCCATTCTGTCCTGGAATAATTGGGGTTCTTTTATATTATGCATATTTCTATCTGTGTTACTTTAAGTGTGATAAAGTCACTTTGTTCATTTGCTCCCATTGTTTAGTCCTCCCCTATAGTTGTAAACTTCCATGCATCTTTTATTTCAAATTTGAAGGAAAAAAATAAAGGTTAAGGAATTATAAGGAAAAACTGATTAGATAAAAACGAGGGAGTAAATCAGTAAAATTTGTTTTGTTATCCATTAACACTTTCTGACGGACAGGACAAATCAGAAGAATTTTTCTTGGACAATTTTTTCCCCTAATGTGGCTCTGGTGGTAGTCGCTGTCACCTATAATTGAATGGCAGCATTAGATGTGCATTTCTTGAAGGTCTTAAACAAAACAAAAAAATCCCACAAATGTCCTCAGCATTTTATAAGATTCTCTTCCTACACAAAACTCAACTGGAATCACCATTTTGAAAGAAAACTGTGCCTACTCTTAAACTGTGTACAATAAAAATAAACGCACATGTAAATAGAAATAAATGCATAAAAGCCCAATTAACCCACCCATCAGTAGTTTTATTTAATGCAAAATGTGTGGTTTTCCCTCAAAGATCTTTCGTTTAAGTAGTGGCTTTAGATGATAAACTAATGCAATGCAAATATTTAAAAAAATATTAACACAGTGCAAAGAAGTTGATAATTTAGCAAAACTATTTTATTAAAGCTTATTCTCATGATAAAATAATAGCCAACAAAATCATATTAGGTAGATCTTCTGCAAATGTGTGTAGCTGCCACCTATTCAGATATCATTAAGTCAAGATATTCTTGTTTTCTGTGGTATTCTTTATTTTCAGCTATTTACAGTCAAGCATGAAGCAAAGATTACATCAGGAATGTAGTATTACAATTTTCCCCTCGAGATTCACCGTTTATTGTAATTAATGCCAGACAGGAATTTACGTTTTCCTTCTTATCACTAAAATACAACTGTTTTGACCTTTTCCCATTCAGTATATTTAAAAATATTGCACTACATTTAATTTCTCTCTTACAATCATCATTAGCAATACTATACGAGGAAAACTATATCCAGCTTTTCTCACCCACTGTATTACACACGTCAATTTAAAACCTTGAATGCATTTTTTTAAATCAGCATTTGCATTGTTTTCACAGCTCCTTCATGTGTACCAGGGTTTAAATGAAGTACTTGGATATATTTGAAAACCTCTATAGTAGGCCATAAGAGCAGACACTGATGGAGATTGAATGCAGATCACCACCAATGGTAAGCCACTGAGAAAATGGAGTGGGGAAGTCTTAATACGCATCTCAAGCAAGTATAGCTTAAATAACTTTTAGTCAATAAGGGAAGCTAATTTTGTGCGATTCTTTGCTGAAGCTTAATTTCAGAAGTGTGTCGCATGCCCATTTTAGCATGGATAGTGTTTTCCATACATCAACTAAATAAGTATCAACTGCCCAGACCTCACAAAAAAGTGCAAGTAGTTGCATGAGTGGAAGTAACCGTTTTGTTCTGAAGTACAAGTAAGCTTCTCCACCTGTGAAAACCATTGCTGCTTAGTTTTGCCCAGCACAAAATAAACTGAGAAGCAAACTTAACGGAGAGGTACATTACAGACTGCCTGAATATTTAAATGAGTTATTCCACCATCTCAGATTCAACTCCATTTCCACAAAGGCTTTTTTTTAATTTATTTTTCTACTACCAGTGATAATGATATCAGTACCTAACGCAGTACCTAAAATAAAGATGATATTTTATACGGCATTCCTATACACAGAAGATGAAACAAAGACATGTTTACAGGAAATAAGAACAACAGCCTCAGCCGGGTGATGCTAAGACCCACAGTTTACACGTAGCACAAGACCAGATAGTTCTTTTCAAAAGCTGCTGGCTGAAATTCTTCCTCATCTCTACCGGACTCACGTATTTGGACTCAAATGAAACATGTTATATACACTATACGACATTTTTCTGACAAAGATGATCCTTCTGCTCAGACTGTCTCTTGTCTGAGAAGCTGAATGCAACTTGCCACTGTATGAGTACTCAAAAGTGTTGAGAGAAGAAATTTAGCTATTTTGTAAAGTATGTTGTACCTTAAGTTTTCTGAAATGATAAGATAAAGTCTGCAGCAAAATACTATTTTTAAATTACTTAAACCTTCATTACATGCTTTTTCCATAGAATGCAATGAAACCTCCAACTCTTATGAAGAACAATTTTCCTTTATCAGATAATACAACACCACTTCAACATATAATTTTGTTCTGGAAGGCAACCAGCCTCTTATCTCATAAATATTCCCAATTAAATGATTATGAGATACTTGTATGTACTTTGATATCTAGTATTATTCAAACAGGATACAATAGCCCAAATCTCTACGGAGGATTTTTTTTTTTAGCATAGCATTACTATATATTTCATGTTGATTACAAACTATGAAAAGTTCTTGTATTCAAAAAAAACCACTACAGAAAACAAATGATATGCAATGTTAACTTCAGTGAATATTAGTAACAGACAAAATGAAGGACATTTTGTTTGCTTTCATGATATGTTTGGCAAAAATACACAACTACCTAGAAGACGTACAATAACTGTGATCAACATTTTAAAGCCTGGTCCCTCAGTGACTTCTGTGTCAGTCATCAGCTCAGGCATGCAACAAGCTTATAGTTTTTCACCATACAACGGAAACTAAATGTCTTCAGTATCCTGCCGGTTTCCTGTTGAAAACAGTAGCTAAAAAAAAAAAGGGGGGGGTGAGGGTGGGAGGGGGTGGCCAAGTAATGCATTAAGGACACCACACACAATGTGAAATGGTAAGGTTACATAATTAGAAAAAATAAAAATAAGTTATTAAAAATAAATTTCCAATATAAACCCCAAAATGTAGTTTTAACCAGCCAGTTTAACAAAAGGGTGGTGCTGTATCTGGAGAAGAACCATGATTAGCTGTACTCTTGCACGGGCAAATAACTGCGGAGAAGCAGGACAGGTACATTAAACCAGTGTTTTAATTTAATTTGTGTGTGTTTGTAATTAAGTGCAAAGTATTCCTTTAGTCCATTCCTTCAAAGGCTAAATATGTAAATATCAGTCTACCGATTGAGGTGGATCAACTGGTTCTTCCGATATGATGTTGAATGTCGGCGCCTCCATCAGACTGACATCTTCATTATCCATTTCTTCTGCTGTATTGGGTCCCTCTGAATCTTTAGTCACTCTTTTGGACTGCCGCTCTAATGACATGTTCTCCAAAGACTCTATATCCTCAATGCCTGCTCTGTAGTGGATCATCAGCAGCGTAAGGGCCTGCAGTCTTTCACCCGACTTAGCCAGCGCAGCAGAAATCAAGGCTTTTTTCCTTGCATCGGTCGTCTCTTTTTCTTCTTTAACGAGCGAATTATTATTTTCCAGCTCCTGGTCTATTTCATTCTGTAGCTTATCCAACATAAATTCTAATTTCTGAAAACGCTCATCTGTGGGTAAACTTCTGTAGAGATCACGTCCAATTTCTTTAACGGCAATGAAGACGCTGTCATCTAGACCACCCTCCTTCCGGACCAACTTTATCCCGCTACCTGCTGCACGTTTCGAAGGACTGCTTGGCCCACTGATTTCAGTATCGCTGCTTTCATTATCCGAAGTGTTTGGTGTGTGCTTTGGAGAAGGTTCTACCACCTCTGTTCCTTGCTCAGAAAGGCGAGCTTTGGGGACTTGACGAAGGTTTAACAAACGGGTGCTCGTATTGATGATATGCCTGGTCAAACCTGTAGTTCTGTTAACAGATTTAGATTCTGAATCAACACGAGAGGACGCGGCTTGGGGAGCCTCCTGCCCTTCTGCTCTACAACCTCCCACAGTTCGATCAAGTCGTTTTTCAGCTCCTACACAAAAGGGTGTCTCAGTTAGACATTTTTCTTGACATTTTTTATGGCAAACGTAAGCACAGAGCATGCACTGTGAAGCCGCTTTAGTCCATACTTTCTTTTTGCAGTAATCACACCACGTTGGATTCTGAAACTGAGTATCTTGAAAGTTATGCTTGTTCTCTGTAATAACTTGTCCCAAATAAGGATCCTCTTTCTGAAGTGCACGAGCTTCTTCTTCCAAGTGACATTCCCTTTCTTTCTCCAGGAGAAAGTTTGAATCATCTATTTCACCTTCTTTTAAATATTTGAAGTGTAAAGTTACATCGCCATAACAAAATTTTTCATTGAATCCCTTATGGGTTGTCAAATTACGCAATGCTGTTCTAGTGACTGCTGCTTTAGGTGTAGGAGCATCCAGTTTAAATGTTCTAATATATTCCATTGAGGACGTAGCTAAACAATCTAAAGCAATTTCTTCAAGTTTTATGCTTGCATATCCTAAGCAGATAAAACCACCTGCTTTGAAAGGGTCTCTGCACCACAGCGCAACATTAAGGTACTTATGGTATCCTTCTACTTCAAATAGACAGGAAGATGTTCTTGTCCTTGGCCACCGGCCTTGCCGGGTTTTATAAGGAATTTCTGGCGATTCCCATGTTTGATGATCATCTCCACTATCTTTGTAACTACGTGCATTTTCTGCAAGTCCATCTTTTAACATATCTTGCTTTGGTGCTGTTATTACTTTTGACATCGTTGGGTCTTCTATTTGATCACTATTCTTTACTACCTTCTCTGTACATTTATCTCCATTATTTGTAGGTGGAGGTGGCCTTTCTGGTTTTTCAGAAGATACACCTCCAGTTTCCAACGGATTTTGAGTTTCACTAGTAGGCAAAATGGGCTTACTTTGTGGCCTAGGTGGCACAGGAGGCTTAGTACTGGATCCTTGTGATTGTTTACCTGACGGCTGTAATGCATCTGAACCCTCAGTAGTTTTGGACGTTGCCACTTTAGCTCCATCTTTTTGTTGCGTTTTTGATGTTGTCTGATAACTTCCTAAGTGTAGCTTTCGATTCAGAATTGGAGATATCGTTCCAAGTGGTTTAGCAGCAAGTATGACTACCGAACGTTTGGGACTCAGAGTTGTTGGCAGATCTTCTTTTTGGTCGGGTGATTCACAAGCTAAGTCCTCAAATTCTGAATCAAAATCTCTGTTATCAACATCAGCTGATAAACTAGCTTGGTCATCTTCTGGCTGTGTCAAGAAAGCAGAGTCTTCCAATTGCCCAAATCCATCCTGCAGTGCTGAACCATGCTGATTATACCCAACAGGCCGTTCATAAAAGACTAAAACTCTGTCACCAGCCTGTCTGATAAGCTTCAACACTTGGACAGTCGATGTGATTTTAACACCTATTAAAACAAAGACAAAAACTGTTAAATTTGAAAATGGCAAAAAACAGCCGACAAATACGTTTATAACTTTAATAGTGGTAAACAGCAATAGTGTTGCTCTCTAACAGAGGAATTATGACAGAAGAGCTGAACTGAAATGTAACAGTTGGATCCTTTCTACTTTATTCATAGAAATATATTACTTCAGGAGCTGAAAATGACATTAACATATGCAGTCGTGTTTGCTCTTTGCCTTATTGTAAGCTTGGACTTTTCAGACGCAGGCATTTAATGAAGGATTAAGTGAATGACAGTCGTATGTGGCCACAAATACACAAATGTTCACTTTTATTATGAGTGCCAGGCGTAGCTGTAATTGTTGAGAAGGCACTCTAGTCGAACCGTATGCAGAAATGTCCTTCCGGTTTGCAAGACGACACTTATTTTAAAAGCTGACAGATTACTCACTGCCAATTGCTAGAAGTCTGTCTCCCCTCTGTAGATCAGCAGCTGCAGCAGGTGAGTTTGGAGTCACCGTTTCAATAACGACATGCCCTGCATCTTCTTCCTTGGACTGCACAAGGCGGAGCGTGAGCCCAACACTTTGCAGATTCCCTTTCACTAGTTCTGCCTAGAGAGAAAGAAGTTAAAAGTTAGGAGTGTCTCGATTAAGCTGACTGCAAGGATTCGCGGTTACTGATTGATCTTGTTTAAACTCAAATTATACAAGTGATATTATGAAAAAGTTACACTAGGATATCCATTGACTTCACTGAGCAGATGGACACACGATGGATTCGCTCTCTGCCAGTCCAGTCTACACCCTGGGAGAAAGACGGAACTAAAGGTCACCAGATCTGAAGAAGCAAATATGTCAAAACTAGAAAGTGGTGCAAGGAATTGTCAGCAAAATATATATATGAATAAGTGTTTGGACATCTGTTCAATAGTTTATGTACAAATAACTGTACTGAGCTAACCTGTGCAAATACAAAGCAGCAGAAACGGCAATACACAGTTTATCATCACAAAAAGCCCCAGTCCTAACAGAGCTACAAAAAAACACAACCTCATCATCCTTTTTATTGGGAAGAAGCTTATAATAAAAGAGCACTGTACCATCAATCTCAGTATCACTTTGAATATACCACATTTATATTATAAAACCTGTTAGCACAAGTCATCTATACAAAAGGCGTTTGGAGCAAGAAAACGACTATGTACTTACACATTGATAAAGTATATTTAGAACAAATCTAAACTAAGAATGGCTTAAGAACTTTCTTCAAAAACTCAGAACCCTTTCCTTGTATTTATCTTGCAACATAAATACAAGATAAAACTTATACTCAATGATCTCAAATATTTTCTTCGTTAAAAAAAAGGACTGAAGTACAATCTCTGTAGCAGTTTCACCCCACATTCATACACAGATCTCTTCTAAATTTGTAAGTCCCTGTTGAAGAATATATCTAGGTAGTGACCAATTGTTTACACATCTCAGTGTCTAAGATCTTTGGCAACTTTCTTCTTGAGGACTGTCAATGAATCTAAAAATATACTTCCCCCCCCCCCCCCCCCCCCAAAGGACATTCTTTCTGGACTCTTTCAAATGACTGCCTACTGTCATTCCACCAAAGTATATTCTGTCTGTTTCAAAGGAGAACTCATGGTCTATGCTTCAGTTCCAAGGACAGAAGTTTAATTTCCTTTTTTGATTCCCAAGAACAGAGAGACACATACTGTTTATAGAAAACCTCAGTTGGAAGTTTTCTATTTGGTTTCAATTTTCTGAGTTTAGGTAGACAGTCTTCTCCCCCATCCTGCATTTACTTTGTTGTTACTCGACTGTATGTTTGAACTGTCTGGACTTGATCCTCCTCTTTTGAGGATGTGTTCGTTTACTTAGTTTTGTACAACAGCTTTCCACAGATGAAGTGGATTACTTAACTTCAGTACGTGACTCTCCTTGGCTGCATGGCTCTCACTCCTTTCCTATAATCTTAATAGCACATCTCGGGGTTGGTTTTTTTTGTTAATTGTTGTTCAGTTCTTCAAATAACAATGCTACACTAGTAGTTTGCTTAAGAACAAGACTGAGTTTGAAGAAACAGACTTCCATGGACTTTTTAAGCTTTGCCATTAACTTTCTACCTTTCCCACAGCGACTTAAAGATAATATTTTCTCTCAAACTTTAAACATACCTACCTTGAATACCCAGTAATGTATGCAAGAATAACAATATGAAATATAAGCTTAATTGCAGCCCCAAGATTCTTCTCTACTGCAAGCAAGTTGTTGCGTACAGAAACAACCGTGATGGGTTTGGGGTTTTTGTTTGTTCTAATTAAAGCCGTTCCCATTTACACCAAAGAAACTGATACATAATCAAATAATAATAATAAACACCCCACGCCACAAGTCTGAAGTGTTAAAAGACAAAGAAAAAGTATTAGAAATGCCTGTGGAAGAAAAGATAGACTTTTTAAAAAAGAAAATAATTACTCTTCTGCTTCAGTCCTTTATTTATATAATAATAGGACTTTAAGGTAGCAATTCACAAATGTTGCATGTGCTGAATGGAAACAACATGAACAATTACTATTTCCAGCAACGCTAGTTGTATAGTTCAACTGTCAAAAACCCAAGTGACATGAATTTGCTGTGACAGCATACAAACCTGCAACAAAAACTCCTTCCAAAAATCACTTCCCTATGCTATATGGCTCTGCATATTTTTATCAAGCAATGAGGAGACCATTATTCCTGGGATTTACCACGGAGTCTAAGTACTCAACTCTCAATTTTCCTATAGTGGTTCCTTTGAAAGTCTTGCTCTAAATGATTAAGGTTGGAAAAAGATTTCCAAATCCTTGTGTTTGACTAGATAACAAAACTATCATAATGAAGATCAGAAAGTAAACTCCCACTTAAGAAACACGAATGTTGCTAAGGACTGAAAAGCAAACTATAACAACGTTTTTTCCTTAATTTCTGTTAGCCCACTGAAGTATAAAGCCCTTTAGTGAAAGTATTTCAGGAAAGAAATGGATCCTTAGACAGAATGGTAGAGAGAGAAAAAAAAACAACCCACACCACCACAAACCAGGACTAATTTCCTCTTAACACTAAGTTATCCTGGTCATTTAATTACACCCCTGTAGGGATATATCTATTTTGATGATGCATAGTTTCTTCTGAGATCTTATATAAGTTCTGGATCTTAATACCCAGAATTGGAGTTAATTAATAAGACAAGACATTTTAAAGTCATGGCTCATACAAGACAGTCTTAGTTGCTGTAAGTTTGCAATATGAGGTAACTCTTGTGCAATCGGTCTTTAAGTGGGTCAAAAAAATAGCCAACTACTGAAGGAAGGTGGCCATCGTAACACTTTTACAGGAGTTACCTTGTGCAAATGTACTTTTCTTTACAGTTGAGTATTTCCTTATCCATTCAAAGAGTGTCACAAAGAAGTGATAACATTTCTAAAGACCCATTCTTCAGAAAGCAACAAGCCTTATATGAAAAAATAGCGTCAGAAGGAAAACAAGAGCTGGTACTGTAACATCTAGCATTTTGAAGAAAGGCAGCAATGACCTCTAACCACTGTTAGTACTTGCAATCATGGCAAAGTGCTGATGAGCAAAGATATGGGAAAAGGGCATAATTAGACAGTAAACAGGAAAAAAAGTTACCGAAAGCTGCTTCTTACAGGAGTTTGTCAGTACAGACCCTCATCCTCTTGAGCTTCCTTTCAATCCAAGGACTTCTTTGAGCAGATCTCAATAGTGGATGACTTAACAGTGAAAATATTCTCTACTGTAAAGCACTAGAAACCTCTGAGGTGATTCCCAGCACTTCATCCTTCCCTCCTCCTCCCAGGGTGAGGCCACATAAAAGAAACGAGGGACAGCTGGGACCAAAGACACTTAGGTATCTCTGAACATTTGGCTCCCATGCAGGGACACCGACCACAGATGACTCGCTGATGGCGAGGAGACTTCCAATATTCTAGCAGTATCTGATGGAAAGCTGTTTTTGGAAGGAGAGAGCCTTTGAACATAACAAGCAAAGTTCATCTCAACTTTTTATTAACTTTGGCACAGTCACAAGCTCTCTCACGAAGTAAACTGATTTTATTTATCAACCAGATGAATAGTTTCCTTGATTTTTCTTTCTGGCAACTCCAAGTTTCACAAAGTAATACCGCAGTATCTCAGGATAGCTGCAGTGCAGGTAAACACTGTTTCAAGCTCTCAAACACCCCCACCCCAGTAAGTACACCCACAAACCCAAGCACCTTCGTACACCCAGCACAGCCACTTTATGCCTTTCTGCCTCTCCCTTAAATTAAAACTTGATAATAAACGTGAAGAGCCAAAGATCTACCGGAACGTGAAATATCAAACATAGAAATCAGCTAAATGACATAGAGGTTAGAGGAAAATTGCTGAAAATGAAAGGACATTTATTATCAAGGAAGCTTGCTGCAAGGGAGAAAAATTAACAGCTGTGCCTAGGAGAAAGGGAAATTTTAACCAGCTAGCTATACCATATTAAAGCAAGTTTATTTCAATTTGATCTAATTAATAGCTGTTTTACTAATTCCTGCAATCCTTAGTAGTTACTTAAACAAGGAGAAAGACCAGGCAGATAATACTACCTCCTTGTCAGTGAAAGGCATGCATTCAAAGTGATTTATATTGAAAGAGTTAGAGCTAAACTGTGTCATAACACTTAGAAAACCTAACTTTTTAAAAAAAGGTAAGCAATCCCCAGACTACTTATGAAATACTTGTTGAGATTAATGCAACAGAACGGGAACGATCATCTTGGGGGAAGAAAAAAAAAAAAAAAAAAAAAAAAGAAAAGCAGTAATTTCCTTAGTGATTTATAATTCAAGGAAAAAAACCCAAGAAGCGGACACAAGATGTTCACTCACTTTAAAATTAATGAAACATTTTGATGTGGGGCTGTGAATGCCTGACTTTTACAGAACAAAGTCTATAAGCATCGATTTCACAATACAGGCTTTAGTTCATTTATACGCATCAGTGTATGAGCCACTGCTGAGCATAACCCCACCACTACTTTCAGTTCAATATTGGAAGTATGCTCTGGAAATACAATGCAGCAGAAAATTATGTTGTGTCTCATAGCCTTGCCTTACCTCAGCCTTGTCATTCTGAAAGCCTAGCAGATGTTGCCTGTCAGTGAAAATCAATTTTTCCAACCTTTTTAACATATTGATACTGAACTCCGCAGCTACACAGTGATCATTCAGAAGTTTATAGCTTGCTAATACCATTTAGAAGGCCAAATATTTAGGTGAGTATCAATACAGGATGCAGTTTTAATCTTCAAATGCTTAGTTATCAGTCTGAAAGAATCTGCAAATGCAAAGGGATGATAAACAAACATCCCTCTTACAGGCAACAGACAAATGTGATGCCATCTCCTTTACCATGTGTTTCTAAAACTGTACCAAAGTTAGGTTATTTTTGAATACAAAGCTAAGTGTCATCCATAATACTGTAGTCTCATAACTACAATGAGGTTAACATTAGATACAGCACTTCCATTCAGAATTTCTAAGACAAGGCATAATAAATAATGTCCATTAATAAATATGCAGATTACAACATCTGGAAAAGTATATATGACAACCTCTCTTGCACTAGTAGCGCAACATCATTCCGATAAACTTTAAAAACTATTAGGTGTATACAAAGATAAAAAGTCACAAAATTAAGCCACAGCACGATAATTAGAGCATAAGACTTTTGCTTTTAAACCAAATTACTTATTTTCAGGAACTTAACAGGAAATTGCTTTTTGAAAGCTTAATTTTAATCTGTAACTAATATTCCATATTTGCTTAACTATTTGTAAGCATTAACATAATAAAGCTTTATTGGAATTTAGTAAGCTTGTCACATTCTTTTGAATAAATGCTAAGGAAAGTTTGATCAACCAAGCATATATAAGAAATCTTTCACTGACTTTACATCAACTAAATAATAGTATTTTTATAAATATTTCTTATTCCCTATCAGTGGTATGTAACACACTGCACGTATCACAAATTGACACTATACCAGCGCTCTACTGTAGGCAAAAACCTTATTTTTTTTCCAACCCATCAGAGTTACTACAGTGGATCTTAGGTATTCTTGTAAGGCAGGATCTAATGTGTTTTGGGGAAAAGGAAGAGATAACACGCCTGTAAAGTATTACATTCTCCTAGACAACCCTGCCTGCTGAGCAGAAAGGAAGGAATATTTCATGTCAAGAAACCCCCCAAACATTAAAGTACAAAACTAGGAAGCAGCTCCTTCTACTCTGAAGACTCAGATATTTGCATTATTAAAAACGGGTTTCGGCATATATCTTTAAAATACGG
Organism: Vanellus vanellus; assembly: GCF_965231255.1. Classification (NCBI taxonomy): domain Eukaryota; kingdom Metazoa; phylum Chordata; class Aves; order Charadriiformes; family Charadriidae; genus Vanellus; species Vanellus vanellus. The sequence goes on along the minus strand of NC_138912.1, from coordinate 8,309,186 downwards.
ACTTTAACATTATTACTTTTTTCAACCTATTATTGAATGCAGTCATTATATACGACCTGCACAGTGAAGTGATTGCTAGATTATTTATACGGGCTAGAGGAGACAGTGAAAGGAAACAGGTACCACCAATGTCTCGATACACTCCTTAGTAACACTAGACTCAAACGAAAAAAAGGATATTTTTTTTTTTTTAGTATTCTAAGCGGATTTCCATCTATGCTTTAGAGAAGGAGTAGATGTTTTTCTTCTTTGTGACACAGCCCTGAAGCCTTAAACTTTGGGGCCAGAGTAGCACAAAGTAGCACAAGCCTTTTCCAACCTATTCCCCAGCCCTCCTGTCCACGTGGCAGCATAACCGCTGAAGCGTTCTGGGGAAATTGTGAAGAAAATCTTGCAGAGAAAGCATCCGATATAGACCTCGACCAAGGAATCCTTGACGACAGAAACCCTTTGATTTCCCAGGCATAGAGAAAACTCCCCAAAACAGAAAGAGCAGAAAGTCTTCTGAGCATTTGAGAGCTAGCCTTGTTCTTGGGATGCTTAAGTAGTTCAGTGGTCAACAGAATATGTACTGATTATCAATTATAGACTGTGTTCACTATTATGTCTTACACATATTTAGGTGTATTGAGACATACGTATACTCAAACAGTTGCACAGAAATCCATTAAAAATCGGGTTCATAAATTTGTTAACTAGGCTGGGATTCCCAAGAGGCTGCCTGGTCAGTGCGCATTCAAATACACTGCAAAACCAGACACAGACCCAAAAAGAACAAACCCAGGAACTGGCTACCTAAAATTGTATATGTGCCTCTATCTCTTTAATCCTTCTATTTCTTTTAGCAGGCTCAGATGTACGAAAACATCCCGAAAGAAATAATCAGAAGATTTTTAAAAGAATCAAAAGAAAGTTACATTAGTACTTGTAGAATAACTAGACTGTACAGTGTGACAAACAATGAAAAGAAAGGGAAATATTCTCCATAACAAAATTAATTCTACATAGAAAATTGACTCTTTTTAATATTTATTTTCTTCAACCCTAGAAACAGACATTAATTTCAAATGACAAGAAAAAGGCTGAAGGTCATTTAATACAAAAGCTACATACTGGCTACTTAAAATATCAGTCTACTTCACAGCTAGAAGCCATGCTGTAGTCTAAGAAACCGACACAGACTAGGAGACACATATACAAAGTTGGAAACTAGTTTACTGGTTTGGAGATTATTTTTTTCAAAGAGTTCGTAAGCTATCTTTGCTAGTCTGAATATGCACTTGAATAAAAATCTGATTTTTACTGTTTCAAAAAATTGAAGCTAAATCTTAAAATCTAAAGTAGTTACTGTTCCAAAACCTGTATCAAGACTTCTACAACAATGATTAACATATTCTTTCTAGCTATGTGATGCTTCCTCCACACCAAAGAAACATACACCTTTAATATCAGATGTGGTTGAAGTTTTTCTTGTATTTTTCCTCATTCCCAGGTTTACATTGATTCAATTAAATTTCAAACATGGCAATTTGATTTTCCCCATTTTTTTTTTTTTATGTCTTGCCAAAATGTCTTAGACAAATGTTGAATATACATGTATTAATACTAGATACATTAGAATGGGGGGATAGGGTGGGTTGTTTCATTGCTTTTTCAAGATAGCCTAATTTACAACTATGTTTAAACACTTAAAAAAAAATATATGTATCTGAATAAAACTTTCAGTAAGAAATTTAAAAAGGAATATATCTGTTCCTTATGACAAAAATTTCATTTGTCAAACAGCAATCATGAAGGTCCAGATTATTGTTCTTATACAATTCATTTGACAGTACAGAACTGACCAACTGCCAAAAAGATAATCGTTTTGTTTGTTTTGCTTAGAAGAAATTTGATAAAACCGTTAAAAACTTAACATGCAAACACAAAATATGTTCGGAAAAGTTAATAATGGCAGAATGAGCTTTCACTGTAAGTAGATACCACCAATAAAACTTCACGGCAAGGAGGACTGAGTTACAGCAAATATAAAAATACTGAAGTTCTATCAGAAATCTGTCTCCACATGGATATTATGGAATTTATTTAGATGCATAACCACATTTTCTTAATCCATCCTATACCACTTAGTTTCATAGTTAAACCATCCACTGCCTCTACCCAGTGTTCCCTACAGTGTTTGCGGTGGGTTTCTGTACCAGGCTTATCTTTCAAATTTTAGACTATTTTAATTCCTTGCTTTGTGCTTCACCTGGTGTTCTGCTTTCCTCCATTGCAACTCTTACTCTGCTCTGAAAATCCATGACTCCAGAGAGGTTTTTCCACACTCACATAGCTGTCCTTGGCACTTGCCTAATCTGCCATCCACTAAAAAAGTCAACCTTTTACATTGATCACCTTTCACACCAAAAAACTCCGAACATCAGTAAAACAAAGGAATCGGCCCACACTCAAAATCATCTTGAGAATGAATGTTCACACCATTTTTCTAGTACAAATATTTGCAACATCGGAAATAAGCTGTTCTTCAGCTTATTTAGTTTTATTCAATACTGTCAGTTTTGTAATTACTGCATTTTTTTATATATATATATATATTTGTATTCTGCATCACATCAGTTGAAAATGCCTACAGATATACATAGCTTTATGGGACTGGCTACACCTTTGTGCCTTTTTGGGTGTCACTGAACAGATACTAAAATCATTAGCTTGTGGACTCTTCATGTTTCCTTGAAAAGAAATTTTATAATATTACCCACTTCTAATGCAATTAATTGACTCAGGTGTTCATCCACCATCACGAGTATTTCAGCAAGTTTAGTGAAAGCGCCACCGATTCCTCAACGCAGAGGAATCACATAGCCATTTCAAAAGGTTTAGGGTCAAACACCAGAAAATAAAGCATTCAGAGAGAAGTTAAGAAGGAAACACTGGAGTCCTAATAGCACCCGACCTTTTAAAGACCTTTAAGTTGTGAAAAACTCAGCTCCAGAAAAAAGATGATTATTTTTTTAAATTATGGTTACTATTCTCCCACTCAGCAGATGACACACATGACCTACACACCACTTCCCAGTTCTTCTCCCCTTCGCTAAGAGCAATAAAAACCAAAACCAACCAACCCCCCCCTCACCCCCCACAACACACACATGAAACACCTTTGCCTTCAAAAGACTCGTTACGTTTAGTGGCATCTGGAAACAACCAGTAAGTAATCAGTTCTTACACCCTGCTTTGACTACAACAGAAATGGATACACTGACTTTAAAGGTGTTGGTCTGTATTCTGATGTCAAAGTATTCAGCACAAGATAAATTGGCCCACTCTGAGTACAGATAAGGCGGTACTGCCGAGTTATGTCAGGTATATCAACATTATAGTGCCATACTGCAGTGTGGACCTACTTTCAGTTGCTTTGAGAGTGTTGATTTTTATTCTTCTCCACTGTTTTTAATTTTGTCTTGCCCATTTCAAGTATCTTTAAGCATAACACGGAATTTTATCCAAGCTATACTGGAAGCAGTTCTTAAGGGACAGAATTTCCCATGAATAGATGTCACATTTCACACACCCCAATTAATAATATTTATAAACATTAAAAAAAAAAAAGAAAAATTGTGGCACACACTTTCTATTTAAAGAATCAAATGGCATTATTAATGAAAAAGTCTGCACAGCAAATGTGTCACAGAAAGAAATCAGGCTCATATGCAACGGACTCCCTATGTCTGCTTTCTTACCAAGGTTTGGAATAGTCACCAGCTTTGCTTTTTGGTGGTATATTAGGAACAACAGATTTTTTAATGACAATAAAACAGTGGAAAAAAAATGGAAGTGGGATGTTAGAACTTGTGCTGTTAGTTTTTCCAGCTATGTGAATGGTGGTCTGTGCATGGGGAGACACAACTCTCAGATGAAGCTCACAGTTTTCATGGTTTGGTTTTTGTTGGTTTTGGGGTGGTTTTTTTGTTTTGTTTTACTTTCAGGAAGAAGCTTATTTATGGATAAATTTCTTGAGTTTTTTTTACTGGTCATCTTATATAGCAAGCTAGTGGACCTCACTGATTTCTGTTCTACATGATATATTATAAAAAAATACAAGTTACAAAATACGATAGTAATTTCATTCCAAAGTAAGTTACATACTGGACCAAGATAATATTTAAAGTAATAATTCATTAAGGCCACAATACTACAAATGTTACACACATGTCTAACTTTACCATGCCGTACTATTTTTCTGAAATCAGCGTGATGATTCATGGTAGTAAACATCTGCATGTCTGTCCGATGAGCACTAAAAACATTGGAGATCAGCAGACTCCAGCATAAGCTAGTTACTGAAGGAAATAAGGAGCTACATCTTATTTTCCTCAGTACTTCTGACCCATCACAGATACTCTTTTACTAGGCTACTACTGAAAACGGTACTTTCCAATTGTATGGTGACACAGGTTTTGTGAGGTGCAAAAAGTAAACTGCTTCGCAATTACCATGAATTGCTGCGACTTTCTTACTAAACAGCAATTACATGAGCTGAATGGAGGAGTTAAAGACAAAACAGGGCAGCAGAAAACCTGCATTTAACTTCAAAGTGTCAGAAGCAGGTAAAATGCAGACCTTCCGTTTTCACAGAGCTCTTCTTTGGAGAGCAATTTAGTACAAACACCAATGTAGCTCTTCTTTAAGTGCTCTTACTCACTGACATCCTTTCAGTTTTTATTAAAGCCAACTGTGATGATTTCCTTTAGCCCTGAAAAAAATGGAAAAGATTGATCTCTTCTTTTTTTCCAAATTTTCCATCACCATTTATGTCTTTGATAGAAAAAGGGCTTCCTCCAATATTGCTTAAACATGACTCAGTCATCATATAAGTATTTCATAAAAAACTCAGGTAGCCTAATAGTAAATACTGAAATAAGGTTACTGAAACTGGATATAAAAAAGAACAGATTTCATTAGAAAGTTCATTGATAATACCATGTGTGACACCAAACCAATAAAAAGTTTATCTAGTTAATGGCTTTCTTTGTAAAAATTTGTTATGAATTGCTGCAATGCAAATTGCAGATAAAGGAGATTAATAAGTTTGTAAGAGTTTATGCACTGTGAATATGTGCACACAACAGAAGGGTCAACCCGGTGTTTTATTTATCTCTGAGATGGAAGCAAAGAAGAAATACGTTCAAGTATATGCATTAAAAGCAAACCCTGTAAACCAGCTACTAATTACTTGTATTTATCTTAGAAGTACCTAATTAATAGTGATAAAACAGTTACTATTAACCTTCATGCAATAAATTCAAAAAATTAAGACTATCGGGTAAGAGTTCTTTATAATGGAAATAGTATTCATGGTTATGACTTTTCTTCTTCACACAGAGAAACTGCTTGACAGTTCTGACTATAGCACCCAGCAGCATTTAGCCCCTGATTACTGACAGATATTGCCATCAAAACTGAAAATAAAGAAGTCATTATCCACTGCAATTACAGCAACATGCATCACAGATGCCAGTTTCCATGGAAATAAAATATACAATACTACTTTCTAATGCATACAAATCGCAACTCTTAGATCTCAATGATGAGTTGAAAAGTCAGATTTTAAAGGGCTTAAAAGTTACATTTCTGAAGGGAAAACGCTGATGGAAAGAGTAACTGCATTATTTATAGGTTGATTTTATTCTGGAGCAGAAGGGTTTTCTCTAGAGCAACAGCACTGCAGAGTTACATCTGGAGTACAGTGCATCTTCTGAAATGAGCAGGAGCTTCATAAACACTCCTTGCCTGGGAACGCTCAGGGAAACGCCGGGCAGAAGGGAGCAGAACGGCCGCTCCGCGGCAGAGCTGGGTGCTGCGGAGGCAGGGCCGGGGTGTACCAGCCATCCCAGGAGGGACCGAAGCACTGGTCTCCAGCTCTCCCGGAGCCCTGCAGCCTGGCTGACCCCCTGCTCTACCCTCCGCTCGAACTGGACTAGCAGATTAAGCTTTGTACCAAAGTTGAGGAAATGAGTCATTTGACTTATTGAAGACGTGACATATTTAAACAGTTACTTACACAAGAGTGCGCAAAAAAAATATGTAAAAGACTAACTCTCGCAAGCGACTACAGTTTCAGGTAATTGAAGTTACACTTATCAATAACATTGTCTAAGCAACAGGGACCTCACGTACCTAGCACCAATATAACAATCCAATCTGAAATATCATAGGACTTAAGTGAAGACAGTGGGTTATTTCTGCACTGCATAAACAGCGCATAAACTTGACAGCTGTTAACATTTCTCATCAATATTAATGGCTAGATGGCTATTAAAGCAAAATACAAGCCTGAATAATATCCTGCATGACCCGATCATTTTTCAGACTCCTCCATTCCCACAGAACTAGCTAAACCCAAAGGAACTAAAGCAGATGTAGTAAAATGATTCGTCATTATAACAGCTCTTCAGAGATTAAGTAGAAGAGCCGTCTGTATGAAAATTAAGTTCCTGTTGCATACAACCCCCCAAGCCCACCCCTTCCCTGGTAAAACCAGAAGATCAGTTTTCTTCTGAAATCCTACATTGCCGAGACCAAAAAAGACAGGGATTTGTATCTAGCTTATTCTGAATAACTTCCATAAGAACACCAAGGTTTTGTATATAATAATCTTTCTCGACATAAAAAGGAAGCCAAGCCAAACCAAACTTTGTTTGCAATTAAGTTCTGGACAAAACACTGCAGTATAAACACACAACTATATAACCAGTAAAGATTTCCAGGACCATACATCTATTTCTGGTTATTTTGTTGAACACATCACATCAAATCAATTTGTTTATGGTTGCAGGGCACAAGTCGCTGCCAGGCAGTGAAACAGCAGCTCAATGTCACATCTAATTAGTAGCATCAAGACAACAGCACACCTTGAAGCCAGATTTTCATACTGTCACCGGTGATCACTTATAAAAATTGCCACAACTATTAAACTGAAAAAGATCTTTACACCAACGAAGTCAAATACTTGCAGTTCACTTTGCAAAAGAAATCAATACCCAGATAAATTTGCTTTGCACTTGAAAAACATTCCAGACTTCTCCCTCACGCAAACACACACAAAGATCCCAATATATCCAAAGAATGATTTCGAAACTGAACATGAGCTGTAAATTGGAATCAACACGCCATCCAACTTTTCCAAATCGTTCACAGAAACATTGAATAGTTCAGCTTGGAAGGGACCTTCATGTTGCAGCTTTCTCTCCATATAATCAATGAGATCATATAATTGACTAACAAACGTAGGATCTTTTTTCCCCTATAATTGGATAAAAAAAAAGAACTGGTGTAACCACTTAGATAAAGGGCTGAATATCCTCCATTTTTAGGCTATGAAAAAGCTTTATTACAATGGATGTCCAAAAAACCAAAACAAACAAAAACCACTTAGCTGTGCCACAAAGATTTCTGTTAAACGTTTGAGACCGGAATTGTGCATTATCTCGAGGCTTAGTCACGATTCTGGCAGAAATCTCTCCCATAATTTACCTCCCCAACCTTTTCTGGAGGTAGCAGAACATATATGAGTTCTCCAGAAACCAATTTGGGGTCTCCAGACGCCAGACCACTAACACTGAAGTATGCAGACGTGCTATCCCGCCCCCCCCCCCCCCCAACCAAAAAAAAAAAAAAAAAAAAAAAAAAAAAAATCAACCCACAGTGTTCCAGAAACAGCTTATTAGGAGTAAAAAAAAAAGCAGGACACTATCCACAATGGAAATAAGAGTTCATTCACTTTGACTGCATTTTTTTGTTGTTGTTTTTTTAAAGTATCTTCTGGCTCATGAAAGTAATGCATACCAATTCGTCATCTCCCTATCGTAAGGTAAGTAAAAGAATGAATAGGAAATTATGTCAAGCTTAAAAACTTCTTCTTTTCCTTCAGCACTCACTAACTTCATATACTCTGGTTTTATGCTCTATTATGAACCATTCTATGATTTTTAAATTAGCAACAGATCTTATTGATAGCTGGTGAAATAGACAAGAAAAATACCCAGCAGATTTCATAATGCAAAATATTCCTATTTCCCTTTCCCATTTCTCTCCTCTACCACCAGAAACAGGGCTTGCTTGGGACTGTGACCAGTCACCTTCCCCAAAGAATTTACAGCTCAGTCATTTAATTTAAAAATGAACAAAGAATTACTCAATAACATAGAATGCCTGCAAAATAAATATATTAAAAAAATATACTGAACAAGCAGGGGGAGAGGGGAGAAAACACTGTCAAATGCATATGTATGACAGAAGCTGTCCTTAAGTAGATCTTGCTTGCTTAAAAGTTGTAAATATTTGTAAGGTGATAAATATCTTTCTACATATTACAGGGATGGAACCTGCATCAGTTCTGAAACTGTTTCTCTCATTTCTTAAGTATGAATAATTCAGTTTAATTAATAATTTGAATGAGCCTTGTAAGAAAAAAAAAAAATGAAAATTGTATCCAAGACATTGAAGAAAACATTCTGTGTGATATAATTTGAATACCTGACATCAGGCCATGGTACCATACTTTCTTGACCATCACTGTAAGGCTGTTGGTGGAACAGCCCAAGAAGAGTCACTGTTCATAAATGGTACATTCAATACTCAGTATTCAAAGTCTGAGGTTTCTCTTTTAAATTGATACTTCAAAAAATATTTTTATTTGAAAACCTATATGTTTAAGAGATTACAGCTGTGTAGAAAACCCAAATATGCTGTGATGAATGATGAAACACCTTACAGTAGAAAAAGTAAAAAAAGATTAAACATCTTATAGCAAGCTTCAGGATATAAAATTGCAAATCTAATCATTAAATTGCTCCTAATTTGTTACACAGTCACTTAACTCCCACCATAGTTCATTAAAACAAGAGATGTGTTAAGTTAAAAAATTTGTTTGCTTTTATAACCTCTGCAACACTAAAAAGCCAAAGAAAATTCAGAGTTTGGGGGGGGAAGGCAGAAAAACAGTGTATGTAGAGATGGGGAGGGAAAGGAGGATGGAGATAGAAAAAAAAAAAATATCTGGATAGGAGAACTGCAGTCTGCAACTCCGTGAGTGCAGTACCATGCCAAAACACTCTTAATTCCCATGACCTCTGATTATTAAAACTTTATTAGTTTACATCAACTACCAAGAAACTCTTAGCTTAAACTCAGACTTTCAACTATTTGTGTACAACATTACATTTGGGTACTGACTGCCATGCACATATTACAATACATTCTACCAGAGAACAGTACGAAAAATTGTCTTTTTTTGCGAGACAACAAAAAGACCATTTGGAGAGCTACAAAAGCAAAGCGATCAGCGTGTTGCTTTATTTTTTACTTAGAAGTCTGTTAGCCTGCAATGCCAGAAAAAAATCATAATGAATAAACATGTGTGTTCATCATGCAAAGCTTGCCCTTCTTGATAAACTCTCAAAGTTCACAAAAATAGCCTTTAACTTACATACTTAATAACATTTGAAGAGCACTGCAAGATAATTAAAACCGACGTAATTCTACTCTAAGTCATACAAATAACAAAAATGAACTGTAATTTAGTTGTTTTGAGCAAAAGCATCATTGATATTTTTTTTTTCCATTTTCACACAAGCTTACAAGCACACATGGCCAAGGTTAAAAACAACATGCAAGGATCGTGACTTGTGTACGATGATGAAGTAATATGTTGCTTATAATTATTAAAGAGCTATGGTTTTAATACATAGGGATAAATGTGTTTGCTTCCATGTAGAATACATGGGTTTTTGTAGTGGCCCTTCTCCGTGCCAGCTGACAGTGCTGTGGTTCACAGGGATAAACAGAGCCCTGATGGGAACAAGCGGCAAGATCCACCCCTGCCCAAAGGTGAGTGGAGAGGGACAGGGGTGGTCCCGCAGCGGCACCCGTGGTGCTCCTGGGGCAGCAGGACCCTCTCTGCAGACAGGCTGCCCTGTTGGGGTGGGTGACCCTGCCGTGGCGTGGGGCCCGAGAGCCAATTCACCCCTACAGAAAACCGAAGACATTTATCAGGGCTTGCTGCAGCTGTACCTTGTTGGGGGAACACAAATAGCAAAGCTCTAATGAGGGCACTGCGCTAACAGAGGGACCAGAGCCAAACTGCACTCACTAAGTACTTATGGTTTTTTCAAAGAGCAGTTCGAACCCACAGATTTTACAAATCACTGTGCTTTCTTCAAAAAAAGCATTATACAAGTATACAGATACCCACGGGGATATAAAAAGAGACATAACTAAATGCATATGAAAATCAGAGTCTTTCAATGAGGAATGAGACACTTTGAAATGGATATCAAACTTCTGCCTCCAGACTTAAGTGATGCTCACAGAGTTGACACAACTACCCGAACACAGTATGACCATCCTGAAACTGTTAAATACCAAAAAATTGCAATACTAACAATAACCAATTAAGCTCTACATTAGCTAAGACGCCCAGCTAATAGTCATATTATACCAAGTATTCAAGATAAATGGCAGTAATACTCAGCGAAGGGAACTAAAGGATATGTTAGGGGAAGGGATGAAGCAATAGACAGATACTAAAAAAAAAAAACCAAACACATGTAAGCGCATGCAGCACACTCATTCAAGTTTTACATATCGGCCATACTCTCTCATAGAGGGCATTGCTTTAAAGTGTTTCTGGCCAACTAATAGTAAATAGCCGTCTGCTCATTCAGCATTCTCAATTGCTATTTTTTCTTTAATAAATATGCACAAATGTATGATACCTATAGATAGATAAAAGGATGACTGTCATGCACTTCAAGTTCATGATATACTTGCAAAACCTTCTGTCTTAAGTAATGGTTGGCTAAACATTGCTTTCCTATATTTTGGATTCACGATGTTGCCTCAACAGAAATTCCACCCAATTTATTCTATTAACAATACAATTTATACTCCTGTACTTTGCATTTAGCAATACATAATGCTTGAAGCTTACCTAGTAATCTGTAGGACTGCTAGACACCAGCCACCAAAAAGCACATAGCAAGAAAAAAAAAAAAAGAATCTAGTTTGAAGAATTCCTTTCAGATGTTGGTAAAGTTATTCCCCAATTAAAAATAAAAAATAAGAAAAAGTGCCAAGTTTTTATGTCAAAGATTTACTTTCTGATTTGATATAGACAGAAAAAGGAGAAATTAGCTTGCTCCTCTCATGTTCTACAAGTGCTTTGCTGAAAAGAAGGCCCAGGATGCTATCAGTCAAGACCTATATAGCATCTTTCCCTAAACTCTTCCTCCTCCTGCAACCACAGTAACAATCCTTGCTTCTCTTCTACTGTAGCTTTAAAATATTTATTTCGGCATTTGAAGATTTATACAGTGGGTTGGGGGTTTGGCAATATCAAAAAAGATCTCTTTGCTCCACTAAATTATTTTTTTGAACGTGCAGAAAAGAGCATATTCTGTCCAGGACACATTTTCAATGCCTTTAAAGGTTTCTACTTCCAGCTGTCAAAACAAATCCAGAAATGAAACTAATATCTGTAAAAGTAAATTGCATGTTCTTAGCTAGAATCAGATTCTTTGCTTTCTGGTAAATCTCGTTTACTTTCATTCCAATTATTAGATATGAGAGAGTATTGCTTTAATGACCTTTCATAAAATTACTTCCTTCTAGCAGCTATTTTTAAAGCTCAGGAATTAATTACAATTCTTGGTTACCTCAATCATATGCAACCAAGACTGCAGTTCCTAATGCACTTCTACATATCAGTTGGCAAGAACATGAATGCCTTTGCTCACAACAGCAGCCAAAAGTTTGTTCCTAGTTATTACAAACATATTTTTAGAATATATATTATTTCAGATTCTTTTTGCAATAGCTAAAGTTTCAAGAACTGTAGTAGAAATAGAAACATTTACCAAACCCGGCAAAAAACTTTGTTTAAAAAAAAAAAATAAATTCTTTGCTCAAATATTGTTTGCAAGGAACAAAAATCCATCATAGGTGCTCCCATGTTTTTGGCTAAACCCTCATTGTAGCCAGACTGCAGAAGTTTAATAAATGAAAAAAACAATTTACATATTTATTATGGTCTGTCTCCAGCACGTCTGTAAGCTCAGGCATAGCCTTGATGCAATTTCGTTACAGAGTCCTCCTGCCTGGACTGCCTGCAACACAAAGAAATTTTACTCCATCTACATCCCTATAGAAATACTCCTAGACTGGTCTCGAGACGAAATCACTCTTTCCGAATTACTTTTATTTAACTAGCTGAAATGAGTTCAGATAGCTCTGCTGCCTGCCCTCCCTCCCTCCGTAATAGTACAGTCTGTTCACATACTCTTTAGTGAGTAAAAAAATTAAATTTGAAGAAAAAGACTTAACAACTGGCACCACCTGGCTGCCAGGGCCCCTCTGAACAGGGTCCTGAGCAGTGTGAGCCAGCTTAGCCCTGACCTGGGGGGAGATGGCACCAGATTACCTCCAGAGCTCCCTTCCCTTCTAAATTACTCCGGCTCTAGTTTAATAACCAAACAGATACCTTGTCCAGCCAGACACCATTTAAAAAAAAAATCCAAATAAGATTTAATATATGTACGAGAAGAAGTGCTTGAAATCGAGCCAATTTGTCTCCTGAACCAGCTGTTTAACGTTTCTGAGAGTACAACCACACATTTCCTGCGAGTTTCTAACCTATAGATAAGATACATTAATCAGTTACTTTAAAGATTCCACACTAGCCAAATACTTACAGCTACTCTACTCCCATGACCTTACTCCTCCTATGACTTTGTCGGTAGTGTTATTCTTCTCATACATCCTCTGCTCTCTGTTTATGCAGCTGAATTGATGCAGTTATTCATCACACACCCGGTCTACCGCACCAAGCTAATAGTCATTATTTGCTCTCCCTTACTACTGTGCCTGCTTTCTCCTTTAATAATTAACAGATATTACATCTCTAAGTGCTGCTTAGAAAACTGGTTTGGTTAAGTAATAGACTTCCTAGCACCTAGGGTATCGTCTTTACTGGAAGCGTTCAAAGAAATTCTGGCTAACTGAACACTTTTTCCCCCCAAGCACCTTATTTTTCCTTGCCAGCACGGCTGCTTATCTAGCAAGGCTCTCGCCACAGCCTTGCCAAGCTGCCAGGCTGAACGGAGTGCAGTGTTTCACTCCTAACACATCTCACCCCCCCACCTCAGTGGAGACCCTTCTTCAGATCAGAACTGCATGCCTGCAATTCAGGCACATTTGTATCAGTCTTAAAATAAAAACCCAACCCTACCAATCAACAAACTCCTGCCTACCTCCTCCTTGCTTTAACAGGACAGCACAACTAAGAAAACTCAGGAGCACGCTCAAAATTCACATTTAGTAAATACTCAGGACTGACCTTCACCCCTCTAAAGTAAAGCAACAGTTCAAAGACATAGTAAATGACTACCAAAGCAACGGTAGTTGTTTCATTTTAGGCATCACAAGAAATCAAGTTACCTAGACAGAAGAATATATTCATTTGCACATCATCGCTACCTGTTTCTTTTCCATTTTGAGCTATTTTATTGGATTTGAGTCATATATATTGGATCTATCCTGTTTTGCCCAGAGTTCCTCCCCTCCCAAATATTTAACATATAGGCAGCTAGAGCCCTTCAAGTTATTTTTCTTCTTTGCTAATCTGCAAAATGCTTTCTTTCCATAATTTCTGACCCTTTACATAAAATGACTTCTGCATCAGCTTCACTACATAATCTAAACCCATTGACAAGCAACCTACCTACCTGCCACCCCACCCAAGGTGAAGCATGACCCAGGCTTCAACAGCCCCTCAGTTACTTCTTTACTATGCCTTCCATGAATAGAAGAAAAATAAAAGCTTGATGACTTTTTACAGTTGGATCTCCATGCCACGTGCAAGACAGTGACTAAATTCAATAGTTTATTAGCTCATTTGAGAGACAAAAGGGATGGGAGCAGCAAGCCAGCCAACACCAAAGATGGAATTTGCAATCTAACAGTTGCTCAAAGCATATGCCTACGTTCGCTTTTCAGTTCAGACCAGGTGTGCACTTTTGAGGCAGGTCTTCCCGTGGTCTCCACCTAACGTGCTTTGATTTGCATTACCAAGTGCTCCTGGACCACACAAAGTGTGTTCCCTTCAGAGGAAGCTATACCGGACGACGCGCTCCTACAGCTCACCCGTGGTCAGTCTAGGAGAGCAGACCAGAAGCAGACCCCAGCAAAGCCTCCACAACACACACGGCGTGGAAGTCACGTCCTCAGCCCCCAGGGCTGCACCACTTGCTAATGTAGGGACAGCCTCAGCACCCTGCTGTCAACGTAGTTTGTGATATGCACATCCATTTCCCAAACTCTTTATTTATATATACATGTCCACGGAGAGGACAACTTTAGCTACAGTCTATATATAGGTTTCAGATCCAAAAAATTATGAGTAAAAGCATGTTACATGTGAGTATGTACCATATCCATTAGCAACTTTGTCACATGGTAGTTTTCATATCCCCTACGAACACACTATACAACTCCAGTAGATTTTGACTGCACATTTCACAGAAACACTATGTGACTCAACAGCAACTTATAATTTAAGCAAGTTACTTGTTACAGACTTAATTAGCTCACTGAAATCATATAGATTATCTGTCTTTTCATCTCTACTTATTACAAATGTGCATCTGATTTGAGACCAGTGAAAATCACTGGTTGAAAGGGGGAGAGATTACAGTGGAGATGGACCACGTTTGTCTGTTATGAAGTTACAAACACCATAATCCTATGCTCACTTCACATGTAGTTCGCATTGTTACGTAAAGTGATTGTATTTTTAGTTTACAAGCTGCTGTACAGCTATTCTTACTATATTCCCACAGATGTGTGATTTAACTACCAAGGAACCTAGAAACAGATTTCTGCAAGTGCTCTGATAAATATCATCTGTGTATTTCTTGACTCTTGCATATCATCAGACCTGTAAACTCTGGTGAACTTCAGATAAGCCAAGCCAAATTTCTCAGGGGTCATTTACTGTATTTACAAGTATCTACATATTTAAAATGCATGGGCAATTTGTCAGCCATGAGATTGCCATTTAAATTTGACTGAAGAACAACTGTTGTTTTTCACTTTATACATATATACACACAAATCTATATAGATTGAGTGCATGTATTTTTATATATATGCACAACTTATACATATATCTATAAAGTATATATATATTTATATATTTGTTTAGATGTGAAAAACTTTATGGCTGTGTTTATAATTAAAAACCACAACCTTTCTGCAAATCTGGCCTCAGATTTCTAAGGGCTTTTTTGGTTTTGTTTTCTTCCATCAGCTGGGGAAAATACATAGCTTCAGTTAACAGACGGATCTAAGGGTGCGCAGACATAATACTTGTTCCAAACTAAGCACCTAAAAATGGAAACAGATTATATCAGTAAAGATCTAAAGATACTGACTTTTGGTTAAAATATCTATAAAGACATTCATAGTTCCAAAATTCTATTTATCTTACCGAAACTTTAATGGAGGCAGCCTTTTAACAGACTGCATTAAGGGAAATGCTCCATTTTCTAAATGATGATTCAGTACTGATTACTTCCGATACGTGGGTGTCCTTTGCAGACCATCAGTCTGCTATATCTAACCTTAATACACTGGAATGACCTTTCAGTCATTTCGTTTGTATGATGGGAATCAGCAATTCCATTTTTGATCCCCAAGGCTTTTCCAGGGCAATCGCTACGCTGCTCAGACATATTACTTTCTCATTTCTCTTTGCCATCATTATAGAGCATTTGGAGAACACGCACCGCAGTTGCATTACAAAATGCTTGTTTATACATTATTTTTTTTTTGATTACTGAAAGTATTTTTAAAATGCTTGGTCACTCTTAAGAAAAAGCAAGAAGAATCACTTATTCTGCACTAATAATTATGTTAACGTGCACTTTTGCCCACGAAGCAAGATTTCACTTCCCCTGTTCTACAGGCATAGAATAGCCACAGTAACTAGTGAAAATAATGGTGTTTGGCATATTTATGTTGTCATTCTCATTCACTGTTGCCTCCAGATGTTGAGCTCCACCCTGACAGACCTAGAAGAGACTTGTAACGCTGAGACAAATGTCTAATTTCTGCTTCAGCATGTGATTGAAGAGAAAGAAAGGAAGAAAAGCGAATAGTCATTTTGAGGTAATGTTCAGTTAAATAATTACAGCATTTTAGAAAGGTAAAACATGACATGTTACAACAATGAATTACCCCGAGTCCAAGAATCTGAACTACTTAACTCATTTGACTTCATAAAAATAGCTACATTACATAAGAGTACACTCAGAATAAGGAATTCCTCCCACAAAATTAAAGGGTTTCTTTGCAGTCACTCAGTTTTTATGCCCGTATTTTGACACTTCAACCACAAAATTTAAGACCGCTAGATATCAACTATTTGTGGTGTATGAAAATTCATTTCCATCCCATTGAAGGGCATCAAATACCTACATTAAAGAATGGTGGGTTCGTTAGTTAAATCAGTAATACTAATAATTATTATCATACTATATATCTTATTCATTAAGGATATCTTAAGAAATATCCATTCCAAATTTATTCCTGGTATTTAACCTGATTATGCTTTTCTTTAAGCTAATGTAATTGTTAATTTAGCTGGTGTAAATATAAAAATGAGAATCAGAACCAGGCAGGTGAGATTTCTTCTACTAATGAGAATGTTCATGTACAAGCCATTTTGTGAAAAGCAATTTGCCCTACAAGCTGTCTTCTTCCTTTTGCACACTAAAAGAAGAAATGCCGTGGCTCACACCAAACTACATTTGTGCCAGGAGTTAGTTACCAGCTGCCCACACCGCCTTAGTGCCAGCATGCCACCACTGTTTGTCTCAGAGATGCCATTTTCGTATCTTCCCATCCCTAGCTCTTTGTGTTCAGGAAAATCTTTATTTTTGAGACTTAAACCAAGTTCAACCACACTTAAAAGAGCAGTAAACTATCTAAAATATTACTGGGTACAAAGTCAATTTCCGACAGACAGGCAGAGCAACTGTATAAATCAAGTGAAACCAAGAGAAAAAGTATTACTTTCATCAACTTCTCACTAAATTGCAATGGACTGGTATGTATATTTAATTAACGTTTACTTAACATTCAAGAAGAGTTGAATACAAACTCCTCTAGAAACTCATCAGAACAGAAGGGTAACTGATGAAATCCAGACAGGAGCACAGATGCATAGGGCCATAAATCATACAGCGAACCAGAGAGACACTCACAATTCTGATTATTAAAAGAAAAAACAAAATCAATGCAAACAGCTGCACTTACACAACTATACATGTATAGTATGTTGCATGCCAAAGCAGATGTGTAAAAAGCATACCATTTTATGCCAGGTGCCCACAAGCGAGAGCAGCCCTTGCTGACCGGGAGCCCATTGATGGAGAAGAACACAGACCCTACAGGTATCAGCAGATAAGCAAAATACACGCTTGTCCAAACCATGCTACGGCCACACCTTTCACAGCACATTCCTGCTGGCTGCCCATAGTATTCATGACCCTCTTCAGGCTCCCTAAAGACTTGCAGATTAACTGGATACCTTTCCCCATTGACGTATAGTGTGCATTCCGAGTGGGGAACTAGGGGAAAGAAAAGACGGAAAGATGAATGCCACGAATTCCCATCAGCTCTCAGCATGTCCATTAACTAAAAGCAAGCAGTTGTTTTGGATACTTTGATGCACCTATAGGCATTAAAAGTGAGCAATAACAATAGCCAAGCAAGTTTCTGTTACAAAAGTGACAGATGACCTACCAACAAAAGGACATTTTCAGTTACACAGCAGGCTGTAATAACCAACCTGTTGGGGAACCCCTTCATTTCATTCATCCCTCTAGTCTTAGTGCTGAAGAACCTGCTCGCCGGGTGACAAACATCAGTTAGTAAGTACCAATCCATCTACCTCTCTGCTGTATCCATCCGCTCCCTACATTACAGTTTGTCACCTAGAACATCTCCATTTCCAACGGCACAGTTCAGCAGCCAAACCTATACCATTATGTTTCACTCCAGCTCTTTCATTTTACCCAAATGAGTTGCTAAATAGTTGATACTACTCCTAGTCTAGTTATGCCTTTTTCAAACTATCAAATGAAAAGTAGAAACTTTCCAGGAGGCCACTCTGCAAAAGGTTTACTTTACTTCAAGAAATGGTCTGCTAAAGTTATCCACCAGTTTTAGTGATTTAGCAGGAGTCAGAGTCTCCAAACTCAATCTGCCATCTTGGGTTAAAAAAAGAAAAAAAAGCCAAACATAATAACAAAACAAAAACAAAGAAACAACATAATTCATTTGGGTAAAATCCTGCTAAAAATAAGTTAACTCCTCTTAGACATTTGTTTGCACACATGAACTCTGCTCCTTCTCCAATACAGCCCACAGTAGCAATAAATACTGTGAAGAACAAGGGTAGATAAAAGTCAGTAGCAGCATTTGACATACTGTTGGAGAGCATGGGAAGGTGTCTGACAACCCATAAAGAGTAACCCCAAAATTAAATCCAAGATCTAATGGCAGGCTCTTGATAAACTTCCAGCAAAAAGCCACTCAGCAGCTTTAATTGCTCAAACTTTGAGAACTGTGAACAAGGCAACTGAATAAAGTGGTATTCAGAAAAGGAGCCTTCTCAGTAGTTATTACTGCACTTCAAAGTTGATAAACAGGTAAATAGTTTATACTTGGAACCTAGGGCAATACCGGATTATTGAAGGCACAACTGGGTCAGAAGTTAAACATCAGCTCTTCTGCAATAACTACAAGCACCTGCCTATCCCTTGACAATCTGCAGAAACTACAATGTCATTTTCCCTTCCTTAATTGCAAGATGAACTTCCACAGAATGAACTATTTGTGGGAGTAACTCACAGCCAAGTTACCAGTGAGCAACTTGCAGTCAGAAACAGAAGTCCTGCTACTTCATCACGGGTCAAACCCTACACGCCTCGCACAGGTTTTCAGTTACCTGGTTTTAGGAGAGCACAGGAGCACCAAGTGCCAGCACCTCACTATTTCTTAACACGTATTTTTACTCATAGCCACAGGCCCCTTTTTCCAAGACTCTTTCTATCCCCTCCCTCGAGGCTTTCTCTCTTTATGACATTACAACCCAGAAGATACATTTTTGTTCAGTAATTCAACATTCAAACACAGGCTCCCTTCTTATTCATTATTTTGGGAGACAAAACTTCACCAACACAAGGTAACAGTTTCTGACAGTTTACTTGGTCAGGTCCTGATGTGGTAGAGAAACATCGGTAAATTAGTTTCAGTCCAATTATTATCTCCTTCATAGGAAGGGATCCCAATCTCTCTGTCTGAAAAGGAAAAACCTAGTACATTAAGAAGAGGTTAACTTGTATAAAGGTGCTCCAACAAAATATATTTAAAAACTAGAAGACCAAAGAGAAAAACAAACTACAAACCAATGACAATGACAACAGCTTATATTTCCAAAGGTAGCTGTAAATACCTGTGGATTTCAATTTTAAGTCTCTCAGTTTGTGCCTTGGATAGGGGACACTCAGCCAGCCTGTCAGTGAGTAAAAATCTCCATATAATAATTCCATTTAAAAGTCTATAATGTTTATCTTCCTCACGTGTTTCGGTGGAAAAGAATTGAGTGAAAATTTCCCAAATTGACAGAGAATGTTTGGTGCTAAACATGACAGTAAAAGGTTTGAATTTAAAATGAAAAAGAAAAAAACAAACAGATTTTTGAAAATGCAAATGAGACTTCTAGTTTTAGGAGTTCGGAACCCACATACACAAAATAACACCACCACCACATTCCAAACTAAGCGGCTATTTTGGAAACATATGACCTTTAGAAAACAAAACTTGCGGATGTGATTCACTAAGGAAAGCAGTAACATTCAAAAAGAGAGGAGAGGCCTGGACTTGCCCGCCCGCCCGCCCCCCCCCCATCCCTCTCCCTCCACTCCAGCCACGTCAGGAGCCACCAACCCGAGCTGCTGGCTCATCTGGCCGGACAACTTTGCAATAGGATGTAGCAAAACAGTTTAGAAAGTCATTCCAGAAATATACTGAATTACCCAGAAACCACTTTGTTTACTCTGGTCAATAAAACACTGTTATCTCTCTTACAATAGGCCATTCTGTTTATACAAACAAAGTTAGCTTTCATGCATCAACCATCTATTTATTTAGCAAGATCAGCTATCATTGTAAATCAATTTCTTTGCAAATGAGAAACAGCAGCTGTAAAACCTACTTAAACCTCTTCCCTGCATCCAATATTTGGACATGCAGCAGAACATATGACACAAATACAGAAAAAAAAAAAAAAAAAAATCAGCACCACATCTAGTGACACACTAAACCAACATGCCCGTCTTAGATTTTACAAGCATTTTTAAGGAAAAGAAATCATGTAGTGTTTATGTAATGGTTTTATATTTAAAATATGAAGTTTTAAGCTTTTCTTGTTATGCTCTTTAACTACAATTGCTATTCAAACTGGGTACTACCAGGAGGATATGGAAGATAGGCAACTAAAAGGTAACTCAAAGAATCTGTACTACAGGTTGGTTATTACTTGAGTAACCTTCAAGGAAAAAACACACAGCAAATATGAATGTTATCAGCTCTGTAAAAAGCATTAAAAGAACAGAACTAATCCCTGATCGTGCTTGAAATTTTACATAATTTTTGACCAGTCATATAGAGAGGTCTTACAATGGTAAATTCAGCCAACGCAGCCATCTAAAAGGCTTGTGCCTCTTTCATGACTCTCTGATGAACCAGGGAGTCGGTAGTACTCTTTCAGAGAGTGCAACACCCTGTAAAATAGCAACTTGGGAGACCCTAACTGAATAGGCAGTATCACCACCAGCAGCTGCAATACTACTCAATTACAAAATCTAACCGAGATTTAGACAGGAATTAAGTGGCTTCAAAACAGACTTATTTCACTACACAAGTCAAGCGTCTGGCTGCAGGAGAACTCTTCCCAAATTTGAGTACTATGGATGAGTTCTGTTGGCAGCTCCTAAAGTAAGAGTTGGGGATGGGGAAGCGCAAGCACACACAGAGCATTAAGCCCTGGCTCATTATAGATTTTGCTCGCTCAAGTTATTTTATTTGTTAATCTTATCATCTGGTATTTTAAGTTTGAAACTCTCAGCAAGCCAGATTCATTGCAAGCAGTCAATCTCCGCAGAACTCCAGGGGAAGCTCAGAAGGATCATGATTTCAAGCTCCGACACCAGGATAAAGAAGGTGCATGTATGGAAAGTTACAGACTTGGATGCACACGATGCATTTAGTGCTGTCTGCTGCCAAATGCAGTAAAGTGTGGTGAGCGCTGCTTTCTACCTGTAAGGGCTCGTGTGCCCAAGGATGCAGTACATGATAGCTTCTGAAGGGTTTACAAGCAGGCAAGAAGTATCAGGTCAAGCTGTGACTACAGTGATGACATCTGGTTCTAACAACTGCCTGAATATATATGCACCGAAAAAAAATAAAATAACAATTAGTGTTAGTGGGTTGGGTTTTTTTGTTTGGTGGTTGTTGTTGTTTGTTTGTTTGTTTTTTTAACTGTTCATATTCAATAGTCTCTAAGCAGTAAAGAACTACACTGCATTTTCACAGAAGGTCTCATTAAATCACAGAAAAGCTTTCTGAAGCCCCAAGTCAGAAAGCTTAAGTGTTTAGGATGAGACTGAAAAAATCCTGATGGCCTTCAAGTTTATTTGAAAGACGGATTACAGAATATTATGTAAGGCGCAAATCTCAGAACTATTCCCCATTGTATTTACAAATATTATCAAATTTTACAAGATCATGAATTTTCATAAAAAGTGACATTTTCAAAAAGCTTCTCTTGCTTTAATCCTCCTCCTTTCTTTTGATAGGATTAAATGCTGAAATGGCAGGCTGTTAAATAAGCACACTGAAATGCCAACTGTGAGGCATTTAACTCCATGTATTTACAAATTAATGCTTCACAGTTGCTTCAAATTTTGACATTATAGTTTAGTATCTTCAGGCAACTCATTTCAGAAGGTGCTGCATTTGATTTACATCATTTCTCATTTTATATTCATATGTTGCAGTACTGGAATACCTTTAAGTTTCCCTTAATCCCTGATAAAGGAAATTTAGTTTTATGAAAGGCTGAGAGATATTGCTTTGTTTTTATAAACAGGTACCAACCAGCCTGCCTACAGCAATTTCAAAGTTACCATTCAGTTTACCTATAAAAGCCCATATCCATCAAGATAAGCTCACCAAAAGAAGCGAAGATCATGGCCTATGGATGTGTATGCTTATACATGTACAAATTCAGAGTTCAATATTGAAAGACAGTGTCACTGGTCTTCCCCTTCAGTTACTCCAGTTCTGACCACAACATTCAGAATGAAGTGGAGGAAACATCAAGAAGAATTCCTACAAAGAGGGGTGGGATGCTTAATTCTTTCTATTATTATGTTACTTCAGAGGATATGTATACGCTTCTGAGACAACTGCTGCAAAAGTATAGTCCCATGGGCTACTGGATGTGGCATTTTAGATGGAAATTTTTACTTTGCAGAATATGAAATGTAGTTTCTGTCAGTATCTACAGAAGAGGTTTCCAAAAAAAAAAAAAAACCACAAACAAACAATCTAAAAAAAAAAAAACAAAAAAAACACAACAAAAAACCCACAAACCACCCCCAATCAACAAAACCAACACTGCTTACTACCTTTAGGAATACAAACCTGTGGCTACTCCTACAGTACCACCTCAGCCAAGGTATTAGTTGAAACCCGAATTTAAAGGTCTTTTCTTAGATTATCTAACCTGATTATTTCAAGATCAATTCTCTTGTGCTCCTGAACTTCTATTAAAAAAGAAAAACAAACACAAACAAGCTTACAAGAAAAGCTGCAGATACATTGCTAACTGACATTTCAGTGGAAACAACCATTCACAATTATGACATAGCTTCCATTTAATATCTACAAACATATATCTAATTATTTAAACATATTGAATTATTTAGCTATAGAACACCTGTCTAGTAATCCAATGCTGCTAACGGTAATTACTACATCCTATCTACACATAATTAAGTTTCACACAGCAATGCAGTGATTAATGTTAATTCCAGCAGCATGCACTACTAATTAAGATATTTAAGAAGTTTACACGTGTTACATGGGAATGTGCCAAATCACCTCTCTGAAGTCTTATTGGTGTTTCAGACTGATTTGATAAACAGCTTAGAAGCCTAAGATACCTTTGTATTATAACAGACACTTCAATAATGCTCCAGATATGTTCAATAACACAGCATCTTCTTTCAAAACCGATTTTGACACCTACTAATATTCCATAAATAATGGGATCAGATTAAAGTCTTGCCAAAATTCATTATGAAGTATTAAACCTGTCTAATCTTTTATTGTTATTACTAACATAATAAAAAGAATGAAAATGCCAGGAAGTATAGAAAGTTACAAGAATTTTCCTCGGGAGCATTGCAGAACACAGTCTGAATCAGAGGATGTATTATCACACCTATGTGAGACTCTTAGAAGCTTTCAAACCAGAACAGATTTATCCACGTTTTACTTCACCTTACTCTGTAGTTTCTGAAGTTTTTATTAATTCTAACAACTTCATCTCAAATAACTATTGCACATGTGGACATCAATATCTTTCTAATATGAAATACTTCTTTTAAGTATTTCAATCGGCTGCCTTGTGGTTAACATTGCATTAGAGCTAAAAATCATCATTAAGATACAAGTACACTTTTTGTTTGGAAAATACCACAATGCCTTTTCTTTATAGCTTTCTATTTAACTATTCAAAGAATTACCATTTCTCAGAAAAATAACTTCGTTCTAATGTTAATTCTGTTAGCAACACTTCTTATTTTGTTGAGGGTCTTTTGCAATATTTTGCCACCCATCAAGATCTCCTCATATTTTTGTAACTTAACTTGCATGTTTAACCTGATTTCCTAAGGAAGAGACTTCCATGATTTCACTATATCTATTAAATACAACGCGAGAAACAAAAAGTAGTTCTGCAAGTAGCTAATTGTCAGTTTCCATATTCTACCATATCAACATTTTCAAAAGCATGATCTTAAAATTAGGCTGCCTACCTAGTGGCCTAAAGTTCAAGGTGATTGAGCACAGTGAATTCTTCTTACTGACAGCAGAGCTAGAGATGCAGCTACTCCAATCAAGGAGTCTCTGCTCTCTGGCAGGCAATGTTTGATCGATGCTTAACGAAGGACTGCAACATAGTTGCATAGAAAACCCTGCTTGGACAGATTTCCCAGAACTTAAGAAATTTTAAGAACCTGCCCTTTCATTTTAGATGCTGAAATGGAAAAGGAGCTCTTGAGTGTCTCACCCTGAGTACTTTTCTGTAGTTTTAAAAAGGAGCTTTTCCATCCTCCATAAGTTTAGTCCTACTGCCATCTGCTGTCATAAACACACCAGTGCCATGCTATCTGCAGAGTGCTTTTTCTTTCCTCTTCGGTTGTTAGAGTGGAAAAGAATATATTCCAATATTGCTACTCAAAATTATCTAAAAATAAGCATAAGCTAATTTATCCAGAGAAGCATAATGGTAAATAAGCATACTGTCACCTTCGTTGTTAGAGCACCAGCCCTGCAGATATATATGTGCATGGATTCGTACACAGGTTATCCCAACAAAGGGATCATTCAGATAAGTATTAGCAGGATTGGGTCCAGATCCTGAAATCGTTTTTTGAACGCTGACAGTACTGCCTGTTTCTTTAAAATTTTGAAATTATTATTAGGAAAGAGTTAAGACTGTGAACTGGCTAGACTACTACTACTGGCTGAATTGCTCCTACCTTATCCTTATGTGATCATGCAAAGAGGCTTAAACCTTTAGATTAAAACAAGCCAGAAATAGTTAAACAAAATTAAAACCCGCTGCATAAAACAGTTTAAAAAAAAAAGTCTGAAAATAAATTACCCAAATCTACCTCCTACCTACTGCTTCAATGAAAGCTTAACTCTAGAAGTTGTTAGACAACTCAGTAATTCCTCTCGGGACCACTGGAACACTACACCACCACCTCTGCTGCCATCCCACCTTTCTTTCTCCTTCCCACTGGCACTGGAGCTATCATGCAGCAAGCCAGCTCAAGGAGTTGACATGGCTAACTTGCAACCACACAAACACCCCCGGCTGCCTTAGGAGCAGGTTGAGGGGGCCAAGACAGAGACAACTCTGGAGAAGGTAGTCCTGAGCTGCCATTAGTTTCTATGAAGTCTGACTGCCGAACCACACTCCAGCTGTTCTTCTCTGAAGTGTCTCTGTCTGCACTGCAGCTGCAGCCTCCCTGCTTGTCCTTCCCCACTCAGAAAGCTAATTGCCACCCAGTGTTACGGGTTCCAAAGAGAGCATAGGTGAACCTCTACCCTCCCTTCAAGTGTTTCACTTGACTTTTCACCATGTCTGTTGCTCAGCCGTACAACCTTTTTGGAAAAACATAATATACAGTAAGCTGAAAACTGGTATCATAGTATGTGTCCCAAGGAGTTTTAAGAACAATGCAAAGTGGACTTTAATTGCAGAAATTGAACAACATGCTGAAATTCTGAATTCTTGCTGCTCTGGTGGGAAAATGATGGTGGTCTCCAAACACAACTGCAGTTAGATATAATAAAGGCACAGGGCCTAAGCTAGTTGCACTCAGACAGCAGAAGGTAAAATGCAGGACATTGATCTTTGTTCCAGGGATTTCTTTGCATGAAACCAATTGTTAACATAAAGTCTTTTTAAAGCTTCTGGGTTTGTTGGTTGGTTTTTTTTTTTTTTTTGGTTGTTTTTTTTTCCAATAAGCGCATTACCTGTTGCTCAGCATAAGCCAAATTCAATTTGATGACTACCACAATATCACTCTACTGTGAAACTGAAAGGCTCTTTCATACATTACACCTCATTTGAAGAAAAGAAAAAGGTAACACATCCTCACACACACAGAAAAACAAAGGCAATTTGTAGGCTGTACGCTGCTAAAATCAAGTATGATAATTAGTAAAAGATTCGCTTACAATTCCACCAATGCTACTGCTTTCTACATTTGCAGACACTTGTAAAAGTAGTTTTCTTCAGCAGACAGGGTAGGATTCTTATGCTCTAAAAAAAATTTTCACAAAATGCAGGGGGAGAAGGGGGAAGTCAGTCGCATGAGCTCCCTTCTGTTCACGCGTGTCTTCAGCACCCACATCAGAAGGGAATAAGCTACTGGTCAGTGAGAGACGGGGATCTTACCCTTTTCTAAACACTGCCCCACCCAAATAGAACAGAACTATAAAACTGCATATTTTACATTATTTGTTTTAATGCAGATGGACAGTTGACAATATATTCAAACCAGGCACATTTTCAAGCACAGTTGTGATAACTGAACATAATGTTATCCATACATGTCAATTTGTCAGTGAAATACTTTGGATTAAAAAGTAAATAACTGGTCTGTTATGTTTTTAGAGCCAAAATAAAAACCACCCTATCACCCATTTGATTGTCCGAAAGATACACTCTTTCTAGAGAATGTATTAAGAGCATAAGACATACTGCAATATGCAAAGATTATACCCTTTTTTTACCGTTTTAATAGAACTTCTTGATTTTTCTTCCCAAACATTACTGCTCAGCTCCATTGTACAATGAACATTTGTTTCTCTTTCATAGGATCCAAACATAAGTAACCTGAAAGAGAAAAGCCTAGAGTAAGAATTGTAATGCTATTACGTATATCCCACCTATACTATTAAACTCACCGTTTTTCATTTATACACTCTATTATTATTATCAATGTGTACACAGAGAAGTCCACACAGAAAAGATTCCACAGGCACAGCTTTATATCAAAGGAAAGACACTGCCACCCTCTAGTGGAATAAATATCAAATATCACTTAAAATTTTTAGCTTGGGGTTTTTTGGTTTGGTTGGTTTTTCACTGTTGCGTTTCCCTTTTATTTTTTTTTTTTAATAAAGTGTGGAAAAATACTAGTCTGCTGATTGAACAAAAGAGTGACTTTTTTGGTGTTTTAAAAAGCAACAATAGCCACAAGTGCCTTCCACTGTAGTCCTAAACTGCACAATATACTGCAGCTCTCCGTTCAAGAGAGTGTTACTGTAGATTAAAATCACAGTTTACTACTGCTTATGTTTCTATTTCACTAAACTGGGATTTTTTTGTAACATTCATGACAAACAAGAGTGCTTCTTCGTGCATGATACCCTATTCCAGAAGGCTATAAAGCTTTTCAGGTAGATATTAGTACTACAGAAGAAACAAAACAATAACCTTTAGGCTATAGAACAGCAATAAAGTTGTACACAGCTTATCTCACAATAGCCAGAAGCAGACAAATATTTTGGAATAAAAACTTCAAATAAATCTTACTCTTTCAAAAGAGCTATTAGATTCTAATTCTCCTCCAAACTTTCTATATACGTCTGACATTTTTTAAGCTTTCATACAAAGTATCTTATTTGTGATTGTAATGTGTTACACAAGTCTTTAGATGACATAGACAAAAGCTGTCAGAACAACATGCCAATTTTCTGTTTATCTTTATGTTGTTAAATAACATTTCTAGGTTAAATATTTATGATCAAAAAGTGCCTAGCCTTTGAAAATTAAGTAAGGCTACTGAAAAGAACTTTCACCGACAATTTGAATTGGTAAAATTAAGCCAATCCCAAGGGAAAACAGCTCTCTAGATTGCACTGCAGCAAGGAGAGTTAAATATTTCTTTACTGTGTCTCTCTAGGAAGAATTTGTTTCAGTGTTTTTCAGCTGAGTACCTGAATGCATGTGAGATAACAGGGGAAGACACATTTGTGTTGCTACCCAGTACACTTGCTTTACCAAGCATCAATTGTTTTCCGTTCAGAGTTTGAGGCTCCATCCCATAACCCCATCTTCAGAGGTAAAGTTTGCGTGCTACAGTGAAACGGGGCTAACGGCAGCTGTCATCCTCATCTCCAGCTTGAGCTTCAGCACTCATTTGTCTAGACAGTATTGATTTGATTACTGTAAGCAGAAATCCAGCTCCAGAACCAACTGATTAGGTACTTTGTTTGGACACAACTAAGTTTGTTCAAGGTTCCTTGAACTGATAAACTCATGCCTCCTTTGCTTGTTTTTAAGCCATCCCCAGCAACTCTCTGTGGCTTTTCTGTTCTGCTTTTAGTAGTTGCTTTTGAGTAACAGTTTTTCCTCTGTCTGCCACAATCCATCTCACACTCATCAGCCAGTTCACTAAAGCTTTTCCACAACTGGTCATCGGTAGCATACATTTCATCTTCTGGTCACATAACTTCACAGAAGTAGTGAAGGAAGGTGTGAGCAGTTATCCTCAAGGTAGGCAGGGCGGTAGAAATTCTCCTCTTAGCTTTGCAAAGTGGAGGGAAGTATAGCAAGACAGAGAAGGGGGGGAGGGAGCAGACAATGAAGCTGATAGACCAAAGACACAGTTACTCAATGTGGTTAGAGATACAAAGATAGACACACTCTGCAGGAAATTTTCCAGGAGTACTTACTGTCCCTCTAAAATATCAGCACAGCAAGCTATTTAGCAGTTTTGTACTGGTGACAACTAAGATAGAAGAACAAGGACAGGAGGTAGCTCACAACAGGAAGAAAACATAATTTGCAGCCAGAACCTTAACATAAGTCACATGGAAAACAATTAACCATAATGAGATCTCACTTTAGATTAGGTTACCAACACCCAACTTGAAGAAACATACCACAAGACAACAAAACTACACATTTGGACTTTAAAGAGCATCACCGGCTTGTGGACGCTTCATGCTGGAGCTTGGAATCCAATTTCAGAAAGACTAATAGGAAATCAATTGCTACAACACTAAGGAATTTTTTGTTTGAATAATATCACCATTAATATGCAAACAGAGGCACTGTATTCTATAACACAGCTGCAGGTAGAGTGACATTACGATTGTGTCACAATACACCCAAAACAACCAGAGATTAAGGAGATACCTATACCCTACAGATTTAAGGTTTGGAAATCAGTATGAAAGTGTATGAAAAAAACCCTAAAATGAATTTTTTAACTCCAGTTACAATTAAATCAATAAGTAAGTGTGATTAAATTACCACCTAAGTAATTTAAACATGGATACAGAAAGTGAATTTCTATTCCTTCCCCAATTCTAAATTGGATGGTTCCCCGCAGCAAGCAAGCACGAGGTAGAAGAGATTCAACACAGCAGCCATGGACATGAAAACAGTTGTTTGTAGCTGTCCTGCTTTCCGGTTTGAGTGCTATGATGACTGCAAGACAGGAAGCGTTTGTCCTCTGATACAGAGCAACAGAAGCATGTGGAGGGGTCACCTCAACTCCCAAGCTGAGCCAAGCCAAGAACTTCAGCACGTCTTTCTATTTTTCCAGAAAGGAGGATGAATAACAAGGCTATCAATTTCCCTGCTTTTTGTAGGATGATGCTGAAGTGCTGATCTGCAAATTTAACAAGAATCTGCTATGTGCGGGCAAAGAACACATCAACCTTTAGTAACATATTATTTGTTACCAGGTATGTAACAAGCTGAATTTATTTCCTTTACAATCCTTTCCTATTTTTTTTTTTATTTGAACAGTGGCCTTCCTATTTGTAAGTATTTTAGGAGCTGAAATAAGCAGAATATTTCCCAAATTTTAAGAATGTCAAAAGCAGATTCAATATTCACATACTTAAAAGGTGCCACTGCTACACACTAATGTCCACCTGAAGACAAAAGGAAAATAACTCTTAAAACTCCAAACGTAACAAGTCAGTCCCAGGTGCGCTCTGTGGTATTTTACTGAATAACTATCTGAGGAAAATTTCCTTGTCCACAAAGGACACTGTATTGAAACAAATGCTACTTTAGAAAGCCCACTTAGTGGCATAGCTTTGGAAGAGTATTCTCACCTAATATAATCAGAATTTATAGCCTTTAAGACTTTCTTCACAGGCCATCTTTTAAAAAATATAATACAGCAAGATTTAACAGCATGTTGCTTCATTTTTCCCCTTTTCTTAGAAATTTAAGGTAATAACAGCATTTTTGCAACAACTGATTTCTGTAGATCATTGTACTTGTACAATGCAACTTACATTTTCAACAGGTCAGACAAAAATTTGCAAAACATACTCATTATTTACATCAAAGTTCCCATCCTTTCCTTAATTTAATTTTTAAAATGTGCAAAGTTTATTTTTTGTTAATAGTATGACTGCAAGAAAATTAACACAGGCAAGCCTGCAATTAGAAAAGAAACAAGTGCAAAAAGTGCAGGTATTTGGTTGTGTGAAGAATACAATGAAATTAAGACATTTATAAAATACAAAAAGTTTGCTAATGTTTTATCAGTATAGTTTCCCCGCTGTACTTCAGACTTAAGCAGGAGAAGTAGCAGAACAAGTAGCAGAACTCTGTTACTAGCCTAGATAGAATACAACGTCAGCAGTCAAGAATCCTACTCCAAATTCTGTACAGAAGTTAAAGAATAGCTACTGTACTGAGAGAGAATATAAAAACCTTCTGGGGCACTGAGCAAAACCGAAGCACACACAGAAATTAAGGTGAACTTTCATTTTTGGAACAACAATGACCACCAAGTAAATTTTTCGGGTCCCAAAGGCAGACATGAGTGAAAGAGCTCTGTATTTCAGCACATAGTGCTGCACTGAGAAAAAAATGTTGAGAATGGTCCCAGGCGACCTTCACACCAGCTCACATACTGCAGTGATGAAAAATGGAAATTCTGTCATTGTTACTTTTGCATATATTGCATATTTCTTCTTTTACCACCAAAATCCCTGCGTGTGTTTCTGCATCTACCTCATCAATATCTTCAGGTGTGAAGTAAGCAAGAATATTTACTCACAGGGGGACTCTATGTTAGTTCAAAAAAGGATGGGGCACCAGGAAGATCTGTGGAATAGTAATTAGGACCAAGAGTCAGGCATCTGAACTGAGAGGTGTCTGTTGAGACATAATTTTCAAGTGTGTGTCCAGAAATTCCAAGCTGCATAGAACAGTCGGATTAAGTCAGATCTGAAGCCCAAAAGACCTGACAAGCCAGCAACTGCATCCTCTCCCAGCCATCTGATAAGCATCTGTGACAGCTGAAAATACTGAGGGGGCAGATGATGATGTCAAACTGAGCAATCTGGCTTCTAAAAGGTAATGGAAAGAAACACAACTCTAGTTGTATCTTGGCAATGATGCACTGTTTCTGATTCATGCAAGAAATAGTATTAAATAAAATTACTTTCCAAATCAACACCAACTGCACACACCTTAAGGGAGTTATTTTTGGCCTTCTTATAATAAAAATGAACTCACTACTAGACTAAAATTGGAGACTACCTACAAAGAGAGATCATGAGTTCCCTTACTTAGTACAGGTAAAGAGGAAATGCTCCTAGCAGCCAAGGTGTGCCACGGTACTCTTGGGCCATTCACAGGAAATGTATCACAAAGCTAGGGAAACATGTAAGCAGCAATTTTATTACAAAAAAATAATCACAGCTATGGCCCACAAAATCCTTAGAAGCAGAAGAGTATTTTCTGGAAATCCATAGCACTGATAAACCACATTAGTACAGCAAATATAGTTCAAACAGTTGTACTAGGTTACAGAAAAAAGTGCAAAAATGAGCTCATATGGTAATACAAGCAATGAAAAGAACAGGTTAAGAAAAAAGTCTTGCTGCAAACCAGAGTTTCGTTCACAAAGAGCAGAAGGGCACATGACTAGATCAAAGCCTAAGCACTAGTAGGATAAGATCTAACATAAACCAAGTACTAAGAGGTCTGACAAAAAAGCCAAACAAACCAAAAGCCCACACACCTTTTCTCCAGCTTTACACAGAATGGTTTTCTCTCTAATGAATGAAGGAAGTAGATTTTATTTCTTTCAATTATTTTGTTCAAGACAGAGACAATAAATAATGCCTTGTAAAAGTTATTTGGATCAATCTCAGTAAGACCGAGTGAGACAATTATTTCCCTTTGCTTACAACATAATACAATAGGATAATTACAACATTTATACTGTCCTGGAAAGAGATCCATGATTTGGTGTGCCCAAAAAACCAACAAGGAAAAGAAACAAAACAAAACAGGAGGCACAATTAGCTTGTAACCAGGCAAAATTCAAATGAAAGGCAAATGCATGCGCCCACACACAATGTAGAAGTGCTTCAGAAACTTACTGCAACTTTTGGTTGCTCGTTTTTACTTAAGAAAAATATATATATTTCTTGATCAGAGCTCAATCATAACACCAAAGCTGCTACTTCTTGAAACAGAACAGGCCTACAGCTATAATTACTACAAACTTAAGAAAAATGTATACTTGCTTA
Source organism: Vanellus vanellus (assembly GCF_965231255.1). Classification (NCBI taxonomy): domain Eukaryota; kingdom Metazoa; phylum Chordata; class Aves; order Charadriiformes; family Charadriidae; genus Vanellus; species Vanellus vanellus. The sequence continues at coordinate 8,276,675 of NC_138912.1, read as the reverse complement.
GTCAAGATTGAGCAAAAGACCACAGTACATACCTTGTACATTCAATTAACGTGACTTTTAGTCGACCTTCTGTCAATAGAAAATCCTGTATACAGAGATCTCGATCTTCATATTCATCAGGTGGCAATACTTGAAATGGAAAAAATGGCTTGAACCTGAAAAATATAAAAGAGAATTCTCTTAAGTCAAATGATGTAAAAAACACCAACACACAGAAATTTAAAAAAAAAAAAGTAACAGAGAATTACAATGAAACTTTATAAACACTCCTAAAGAGAAATACCCCATTGGTCAAAAGGAACAGGTAGAAGCTACCAAAGGTTTTTTGAATACAAAAGAAAGATTGCTTCACAGGAATAGATTTTTTGAGTTTTATTTACCAGTGTAGATAATGTTGAGAAAATGGGAAGCTGATCACATCACAAGAGTACGTTTATGACTGCAAACGTGATTTAACATAAGCATCCTTTTGCCATAAATATCTTACCAGGTCTTTATTTTAAGTTCATCTGCATAAACACCACAGCACTGAAAAGTGAAAATCTACTGAGACCCTAAAGTGTAAATTTTTATGATACTGCTGTACTTAGAGGACTGATGCATCCTAATAAACAGTACACTTTAGTTACACAGATTGATACTTTTCTCATTTCATGAAAAACATTCAGTTGCCCTTTTCAGCCAGTCATCTCTAATTGAAATAAAGATCCAGGTATTCCAAATATTTGCCCTTGAGCTTTACTTCCCTCATCACAGCATGTGATTCACAGGAAAAGCAATTCATGTTCGAGATATTAAGTGTTTTACACACGTTATCTCACCACATAATTCACTCTCTTTGATTAGAATACGCTGAGTTATAAATACCGATTTCATTTTTAAGTGATAGTGCTTCAGTGTCGGACACAGCCGGGATCTGAGGGGAGGAAGGAGGGGGAGAGGCTGCACAGCTGCAGCCCCATCACATGGCAGACACACACATGCAATCCTAACAGCAAGGGCCACAACCCCGCAAACAGAAAGATATCATGGAATCTGCACTAGCATCCCTATAAATCATTTGAAAAAAGAAAAAAAAAAAGAAAAAAAAAAAAGAGGACTTGCAGGGTATCCCTTCTTTCTGTTTTTATTTATTGCTCCCATTTCCTAGCACTGCCCCATGCCTTGGCTTCCATCCCCTCTCACTGGCATGGCCTCCCAGTGATTATTTCTGCGGAGAAGACTTACAAATAGCAGGACACGAGCACCACTGCCTGCAGGATGTATCTGCCATTTCATGAGAAAGAACTCTTTCATAAGTGCTGTTTGCTCAACCATCAGAGGCATCTGCTTGTCACATTCAGAGATCACAATATGTTCAGGAAACAGTCACATGGATCTGAACTCAAGAGTTTCACAAATTCAAATAAATAATTAAGCACCCTTTAACTGTCGGCACACTCTTCAGGAGGGAGTCTGGCGCTCTGAGTCAAGACACTGTTTCTGTATGAGCATCAGCCTCGTAGAGCCATGAGAAAGACATTTCTTTTGTTCTCCTTGTGAATAAATACAACTCAACACTCCAGCTATTTTCCTGAAATCCAATTCAACTTCTAACTTTAATTTGCTTCCAAGTTTCTCCCTCATTAACTCCTTCAGGAAGAAAGCCATTTTGAAGTCAGTCGAGTCAAAATATTAAATTTTAAAAATATACATAAATGTAATAAAGTATTTAAGTCTGCATATGAAAAATACGAAACAGTTAAATCACACTGGCAGTGCTTTAAACTTATGAGTATACCAATAAAAAATAAACCTAAAATACGTCCTGTGTGTGTCCTAATTGGTTTGTTATTTTGCTCATAGTCTTCCTTACAGCTCTTGAATTATTAAAGGAATAGTAAGCATCACAAGAGCGGGGAAATTACCACCAAGATGACCCCACTATTTTTACTCTACAAACTCCCAAGACTTACTGGCACTTCAGGGCCGGGCCACGTTCCCGCTCAGACCCGCCTGGAGCCAGCGCAGCACACACCTCCCCACACATTTCTCACTTTAAGGACAAGCGAGGGCACCCTGTTTCTTTTACGAATGATTTATTTCCCCTCTTGAAATGCAGATCCAGCTCATTTTGTTAGGCAAAAAAGGATCAGTTAGGCAACTACACTGGAAAATAATACCAAGTTTTGAGTGATTAAGGACTTGTACTTTTTCTTTTAATTATTTTTCAGCACAAATAAACAACTTTTCAATTAGTACCAGCAGTGCCCATATACCTTTTCCCAAAAGCCCATTCGAGCCAGAAAGTAACGACAAGGAGCACCAGGAGCCTCAGTGAGCTACTGAAACAAGATTTCTGGGAAGTAGGAACAGAGAGGCAAAGAGGATGCAGTACCACCCTGGTAAGCAGAGAAGTTACCATCACCTCTCGGAACTTCTGCAAATGCCAGGCTTAAAGGTGTTGGTATTGATGAGGCCTTTCCCTTATATGTACCATAAAACAGCCTGCAGCCTATTTAACAAAAAAATGTAAGCCTGGACAAATCTATTTTCAATATTAAAAATAAGCAAGAACAAAACTACAAAATAATCAACATAAATATTCCAGTAAGGATGCACATTTATATATGCAAACCAAAACCATCGTCTGTCAAGTAACTTCAGCACAAAGCGTTAAGTACAGCACACCGCAATGTTTGGCTGCAGCATGGAACGATGAAATAATCCTCACAATCTAGCAGGAGAAGTGGCGTGTTAAGACATAACTTTAACCATAATTTTGTTTTCTATTTTCAAAATAGACTTTTTTTTTAAATTAATACAACAATGAGTTAAAGAGGAAACAATTCTAAGATACCGATGCAGTTATATACAGTAATATGCAAAACATTTAACAGTGTATGCTGGGCCTTGTGCAGCACTAGTTACGTTTTCTATAAATATGGGATTAAAGAGCAGTCTCAACAACATTTTTAATTTACAAGTGCTTATGTTCATGTTCTTATCAGTGAAACTAATTTGCAAAATCCTTAGCAAAAAACCCTGACACATTACCTATTTCCATTAGCATTAACAACATACAAAGAGCTAAATATCCCACATTAAATGCATTTTTAATGTTTAAGTGCTGCTCTGAAGCCTTCCAACTTTAAAACATAGCACTTATCTATTTAAGGTAATTTCCTGAGAGTTTGTACATTTCCAAATTTAAACATTGGACAAATGACTATTTCAAGTAGATTTCAATTATGTATTAAGTGAACTGTTGACAGACTATTTAATAAATACAAGATAACCTAAATATCTTTGGAAAGAGTTTCCTACTGGGAACCGATGAATGAATACAGACCCAGACCATGACAGTTGGTGACACAGCAAGACCCCGTTCCCTTGTGTTGTAAAACCACATGTTGGCAACCTGCAACCCACACACGCAACCTAGTCAGGCATCACAGGGTCTCCCATCTTTTTCCCCATCGCAGGGAAAGCCTGTCAGCTACCCTACCTTTTAAAAAACAGTCACCACTAATAACAGGCACTCCGAGGAGTGTGTTCTTACAGAGTCATCACTGCTGCAGTTTTGTTTGATCTAGCAGGAGTGCGGCAGAACAGCAAAGGATGTTCCCTTCTCTGCAGCGAAGCCAGACTCCCCACCTCTGCAACCTCTAATTTTCCTCCTTGAAAACAATCATGTTGCTAGACAATATGTAAATGTGCAGTTTGTTTCATAAAGCATTTACAGTAGGGAAAACAAAACACACTTTTAATAGGAAAACAAAGCTGTGTTTCATTGTATTAAAGTACCAACAGTACGCTTTTAGCTAATAGTGCCAATAGCACAATTCAGTGACCGAGACAAGAGATGCAAACTTTATTTCCAAGCCTTGCAGGCTACGGTACCTTTGCTGATTCAGCAACTTCCTGTCCTAAACTTCCCTATGTAAAGGAGAGATAAGTTTCCTATCAACTCAAGTTCATTATTATAATGTAGAACTTACTTTATTAAATACCTTGTGTAAATAACCTTGCTGTAACTTCTGTAATTGCTTTAAGAGTGTATTTTGCTACCCTCTAACATTTAGCCCATCTTTAAAGAGCAAAAGTACACCAATAAATGCCCTAGAAAAAGTCATCGCACTGCTAAAGAAAGAAAAAAAAAAAAAAGATTGCGTGGCCTACTAGTAAGCCTCTATTCAAAAAGTCTCTAAAGAAACCTCGACAGCAAAATAAATGCCTCGGTTAATCTCAGCCAGTCTCTGCCCTCATCACAGCAGCCATCCCAGGATCTGCTCAGTTCTGGTAGGTTGCTCTTGTGAAATCAAGGCTCTCACTCTGCAAACTCTGAACAAGGCGAGGGGGAAAAAGTGCTTTCTATTTGGCTGTCTAGATCTTTAAACACTCATCCAGTATTCTCAGCTTCTTAACTTTCACCGGTAACCAAAGAAGTTAGTTACGTAAATTGGTGGACTTCCATCGGTGGATAACAAGCCCTTAACAGTTTGCAATCGGTCCATTCACCGCTGCAGCCTGACAAAAAGGTTTTAAGCCATGACAATGGCCTGGGGAAGTCTAGGAGCTGCTCCCGACAGTACAACAGTCGAGAAAATGTTACCAAAAGGTACAAGAAATATAGTACCTTTCTAAACACTGCTGAGCTGTTACCAGGTTCTCCAAGGCAGATTTTCATTGCAATTATATTAGATCCCTCTTGAGTGGGGTCTAATGCTGCCATTCATCAAGGTCAAAAGGCAAAATTCATCTTTGACCTACACAACAGGATTGCACCAACTCAATTCATATATTTAAAAGCCTCCTTTTCAATTTCAAACCTGTGAAATGATACTAAACAACTATCAGAAGAATGACTTTGTGAGGAAGAAATTTTACTGTCTTTAAACCCTACTTGTTAAGCCTTTGTAAACTTTTCATCTATTCCTAACAAATGTGCCTAACAAATTAGGCACATCGTAGCTCTTCGAGAAAACAGACAGACGCTTTACCCGCTGAACAAAAACCCTGCTTTGATATAGCACGCTATTAAAAGTCTTTAATGCCTTATATTAGTTGCTTATAGTGTGTTTTCAATTTGTTTTTAAATTATCAGTCTTCCTCCACAAATTTATCAGCTTGTTTATCCAGAAGTCTAAAATTCAAATAGCACACCATTAACAAAGTGTTAGTTAAAAAACAGCATTTTAACTTAATAATATGAATATGATGAGGAATATCCAATCAAACCTCATGTGAAACTTTAGCAAGTAAAAAAAAAAAAAAAACCAACCCTATAAAAATATTTTTAAAAAGCTGTCAAGTAGCAATGGTGTTTATTGACAAATACAAGACAAACAGCAAAAAAAAGTCATTTCACATAAGGAATTAGGTCAGATGACTACTGAAACATAATCACATCTAAAAAAAAAAAAAAAAACACCCAAACAAAATCAAGTTTGTTCCCCTCATTTTGCGTGTTTTCAGCCCCTGAATAATGCTATTCTTCCTTCCAATTACCAGTTCTGTGGAGGAGGAACTCACCTACTTGGAACAAGACCATCATTCAGTGGTTTAGTTTTAGAAATGCCTGACCCGTATTCCCATCAGTTTGTATTCACTATTCTGTGATTATTGTTTTGTGGTCCTTTAGCCAACTTTTAACAGAGAAAAGGACACGAGTCTTTTATACCTTAGCTTAATTAAACTGTTAATTAAATTAACTGCTCCCACCAGTACCTACTTAACCACAATATTTTTAGTTGCATGAGAAAATCTATTAAGAACTGGGGGGAAAAAAAAAAAAAAAAAATCAATTTATCCGGCCGAAGATAACCAAGCGCTTATGTGTTTCTGTTCATTGCATCTGTTAAGAATATCCAGAATCATGGTAAAAAAAAAAAAAAGTTAAGAGCTAAACGCAGACAGGAACAAACTTCAAAAGCTCTCAGTACTCTATTTCCTACTTGGAGGAGCAGAAAGACTTACAGCTTCATTTGTAAACGCAGGAAGAGGCTAGAATTTTGTAGAGCTTTGGCTAAGAAGTAAGAACACTTTTCTAGAATAAGGTCTGGGAAAAGTTTTAAATTATTCTCTGGTTTTATAAAGGCAGTTTGATATCTAAAACAGAAGCCTAACAATTACTGGATATCTGTTCAAGACCACATTAATCACTTGTATTACATGAATTCCAGCACTACTTTACTGCCATGAAGATCAAACATTGTCAGGTTTATGAATTTTTTAATCAAGTTACATTAACTGAACATTTAAGTCTTAATAAACAAGGCAAAAAGAGACTTTAAATCTCAGAAGAGCCTGCCAGCTAAAAATGCATCTTTAGCATAAGGCTACTTTGGATACACTGCAAGTCTCAGAATTTTATCACTAAATAAAAATTAAATCAAAACTTAAAGATGGACTGTGTTTAGTAAAGCATCAATTTACTTCTGTAAATGCTACTGTATTTGAAGATTCTAGTATCTAAAATATTTTTGAAAGAATACCTGCTGAATTTATTTTCGGTTTTGGGAGTACTCAAAAGGTTCGACTAACAACAGAACAGAATTCAGTCATTTTTATATTGCCCTTTTTATCTGATTCACAGAAATACAAGTCATGCGCTTGTAAAGTAAATGTTTCAAAAAGAGTGACTGACACCAGATATTTTAAGTCTTAAAGTCATCTATTCTTACATTGTGTGCAATTTAAGACGAAGTTTACTTCTGCAAGAATTCTAAAATAATACAACCCACTCCTAAAATGGCATGATCACATTAATAAGATTTTGAAAGTACTTATCAACTAACATTTAAGCTTGTTAGGGTTTGGTATTGTAATGCAAACAGCTTATCTCATTCTTCACACAAAGATATAAAAATGGAACTCATCTGAATTTTGAAAAAAAAAAAAAAAAGTAGTACTTTTCTTTTTTTTTTTTTTTTTTAAGAGAGTACTTTAAAAAGAAAAGTACCATCACTGTAGATTTTGCAAAAGCAATTCTCCAGCTTCCACTGATTTCACAAGGAACAAAGTTGCAGAACTGTGTCAGTATTTGTATTCAGGGGACTTTAGCAATTCAAACTATACTCTTATTCTGTACAGAAACTAGTAATTTCAGCTTTACCTACACCCATGAAAAGATGGCTTACAAGCAACTTGAAAAACATTGCCATAAGAGAGTAGGTTTATTTTCTAGGAAATTTTATTGAAAACTGCAAATCAATTCTCGCACTCCACCCACTGTGTTACAGGATATTCTGCCACAGGCATGTGGGAGGCTCAAACACATAAGTTCACAATATATGAACAGTCACTTTTTAAATCAAGACCTCAAAAAAAAAAAAAAAAAAGGGGCAAGGATTTTATTATTCGGGTGGTTTTTTTTCTTCAATGTTTCACACATTTCCAGATTCTTAAACTACAATCTTCTTTCTTGTAGTGCTATCTGTACCTGAGGCGTATCTTGAATCAGACACTGAAGAAAAACACTTTTAAGACTTTAAAACCCATTGTACAACAACAAATAAAAGAACAAATGTAAATAGTCAAGTAGCCCTTCCAAAAAGATAGAATGTTTTTCCTGCTTAGATGACAGAAGTCATTGTAAATACGGCAATGAGAGTTTTTAAGATTTGCCGTTGCTGTCTGTATTGAAATAGACACGGGTAAAAAAGAAACCTTGAATCAGGCTTATCAAAGCTACTTTCTTATCAGCGCAAACAAGATCAATTTGACCCCGCACAGACTTTTCTGCAATTCAAGAATACTAGTTTCCCAAATTCTAAGCTATTTCAGTATTTACAGAATATACTTAACTCAATGAAGTCAACGCCTGTTTGATCTCCGAGTTTTCATGTGTTGGGTTTTTTAAATTGTATGTGACCTAGCTGAAACCAACTGTTGGTTCAAATTAAGAGAAAGATCAAAATCCTGCTATATTTCAGTCTCAGACAGGATGAAGACAAAATTTCCCCGTCTAACCAGAAAGCCTGAATTGTTGTGGCTCTGCTCCAAATGGGACAGAAGATGCAGAATATGCTCTTGTTCAGATAGAGAGGCAGGTGTGGTTTCACAATCAGCTTTTAGGCATTCAAGAACAGCAGCAGGAAAAAAAAAATAAAACACCAACCTGAAAAACCAAATAAACCCAAGCCACCGCAAAACTCTACCTTTAACCAATTAGATTAGAGACCGGTTCCAGTAACCGACGCTAGCAAAACACTAGCTTTTTCTCACTTCAGCAATATAGTCTCCCAAAAGGAGGTCTCAAGTCTCTCTACAAACATCATCTCTCTGCAATCCTGGTCAGAAGAAAACGATGCTGATATTCTATTAAAGTCTAAGCTCTGTACACGACTCATTCGTTGAGCTCAGGAGTTTTAGGCTAGTGTTTACAGCAGAGGGCTATGTCCATATGAGAACTAATGACATCCTCTTAGACTGCTTAGACAGAAAATGACTGTCTCGCTGCTGAAAACACTCTGACAGCTGTAAACCAAAAGTGAAACAATATTTGTATCTGTTCTGATTTCTCGACATGATAGCTTTCCAAGATTTGTCCTCACTCCTCCAGCTAGTTTTAAAAATGCTCGAACTACAGAAGCTTCTCCTCATTCTACATTTATCTAGTCACTTATGACAGGCAGAAGATGGTCCAGTTCACACCCTTAAAGTCTTCCAAACTGGTGGAGATAGTCATGTCAGCTTGGAAAATGGTACTACCAATCCTGAGCTAGACTGACAGTTCACCTTAAAATTGTAAACTGCAGTAATTAAGGATCTATTTTACAGATGGCTCAGCTATTCAGACTGTAACGGTGGGGAGGGCACTGGTGGGGACTGGGGGACACACCGTGGCATATACTTGCCAACTGTCCCCCAAGCAAAGGTGTCACCATTTCTGAGTCACAGCATTTTATTAATGGGCCCCTGCTGTACACAAACAGGACCAAATAATGCAGAAACTCAGCCTGGACATGACCTCTGGCACCACTGTGGACAATCAAATACAGGAGGGGGTTGCCAGATTAACTACCAGGAAGGATTCCTGCACTTTGCAAGTCCCCATCACTGATGGCAAGTTACAGTTGGGACATGTGATAACATTTGAAAGAAGCAGCTGCTCAAATTACCATAACCTTCTCCCACCATCCCCATAATGAATTTGGATATTGTCTCTAATTTGCCCTTCTTCCAGAGGACTAGGAAAAAAAAAAAAAAAGAAATAATTGAGTTTTCGTAGTATTGTTTTAAAACAATACCACTGACTAACATTGCTGTTCCCACCCCACCTCCCCTTGTAATCCACTGGGCTCTTTGCTTGGCAACATGAGAATTTGTTTTGTTTATTCCACCATATTGCATTAAGTTTTGTTAGCAAGTATGCACAGTCATTCTTAAAAAAAATACAAACTGTTGAAGTTTTCGAAGTTACACTGCATCATTTCCAGAGTTTAATTACTTAGGAATTATTCACTAAGCCAGATCATTCACAGTGGTGATTCCACCATGAAGCCTTCTGCCATGTCACTGCAAATCTATGATCTTCAATTTCTATTTTATCTCAGGCAAACAGGAATAATGGTTGAAGTCATTTACTACACAAGTGACATTCTTGTAAACGTCCATTTCAGTTCTTATTACACAAAGGCTTACATTTAAAATACTCTAGAAATTGACAGGATATCTTTCAGAGGTTTTAGCATCACTTAAAGCATTTTACATATGTGGTATTAGTTATTGTAAGCATTAGAATCTTCACTTCAGTGACACTGGCAAACACCACATAATCTTGTACTTATTGCCTTTACAACAGCAGATTGTAATACTTGTACACATTTCCTTCTGAATGGGCTTCCGCCATAACTATGTTGCCATTAAAAGTGATACAGGAAAATATATGGAAGCTTAGCATTAAGACTAAGTTAAGAGATTAGGGAACAAAGCGTGCAAGTATTATGATTTCCACTAGATATCCACAGATAACTTTAAAATATTGGACAGAAATTAAGAAATAATTTTGTAAATTTACATCTCAAATTGCCCCTGTAAGTTTTACAGTTAAAGAAACACAAAATTGTTAAAAAAGGTATTCCCGAGTGATTATCCTAATTTAATTTTATGCTATTCATATCTGGCAATTAATTACTGTCTGTGAGTATATGTAACAGTCTGATTAACTCTATCATCAGCTGATCTCTGTAATACACTTTATTGCAGACAGATTTTTATGACATCTGGTTAAGTCTTCAAAAATGTGAAAACCACATTGCTGTCGTAGAAACCCTATATTTTCCATTACATGAAACAGCTTTAATGGAGGGGCTCAGGGCTCCTCACAGACTGTTCTGCTGAACTATGACATAGCTGTAAGATGAACAGGGAATTAAGAAAATGTAAGGTAAGTTGTTCCCATGTAGTTTTAAGACTAAAATGAAGGACAACAGCTCGTGGGGAAAAAAAAAAAAAACAACCCAAAGCAGCTCTCCAGAGCCCAACCCAGAGTTGAAAACAATTTCTGCCTCTCTCTCATCTCACAAAAAATAAGGTTTTACCTCTCTCTTTTCTTATCTGCTACATCTAGCATCTCCTTGGCAGTTTTATAGCTATATACGGCCACAGACAGGTCTAAAATGCTGCTGGGCTCCAGCTGGGTCCTGTATTTACTGAGACGCACTCCCAAGTCCTGGGAAGGCTCATTAAGAAGAGCGCTTAGGGAGGCAGATGCACCCAAATGGCTTTATGCAGGGGTGATGCAGAACTCTGACTACCAAACCCAACACAGCATATACCCAACTTGCTGGGTAGAGCAATTTAAGAGCACCTGCATCCATGACACCCCATACACAACCATTTCACTGTGGGCTGGGCACTCTTTACTGTACAAACTGTCTTTTCAACACAAACAGACCTGTCAGCTGAAGTCTTCACTGCAGTTTTGTTTTTTTTTCCACTAATTTACTAGATATACTGGCTGGGATCACTGAACATCTTGAAGGTCTGCATTCTAGCCTAGGTTTGACTGGTTTCTGAAACAACTGCAACTTGTTAAACAGTGAAGGTAAATAACAACAGGAAAAGCTTCCAAAACTTGTGTGGATGTCTCTCAATTAAAATGAACACCATTCCAGCAGTAAATTATTTAGTTTAACCAGAAACTCAGCAACTGCAGCAGAAACTACTCAAAGAAATTATTTCTAAATTCCATGTCCAGCTGAGTATGTCACAATCAACCTGACAAATGTTTATAAAATAATAACTGCTAAATCTCCTTCACACAAACTGGCATCCACACTCATTTCCAAAATGAGAATTTATCCACTGTTATGGACAATCCCTCTTCAACCCTCAAAGATCAAAACAAACACTTTCAGTAAAGCATTTTTTTCTTAATTATATGAAATATTGATCTTCATGTATCATGCAGAATTGAAACTGCTCAAAAAGCTAATTGTTCCCAGGCAGTATTTATAATATTGGATCATTGCTCTCTTCTGGACAAAAGCACAATTTGTGATCATCACACAAAGGTTTTCGTACTTCTGCAATTAATGGATTTTAGCATATTGGGATGGCACAAATTATCTATTAAATTAAGAAAACCCCACATAGGTACGTAACATTCTCTCCAAACTCATTTTAAACAATAATGCTTATTAATCCTAGAAGTTGTTTTAAATTTAAAGTCTTTTACTATTATCTAAACAATAATATCAAGAATAACCAAACAGTAAAATAGTTTTAAATAAAACAAGTGTGAACACGAACTGTAAACACAGGAGCATATCGGGTGACTTCAGGCAATCTCTGCAGGAATGCAGAATAAGCAGTTTCCCATAGAAACCCAGTAACATGAAAGGACTAGCTCCAACAGAGAAATCGGCAGCCTGAGACTAAGCTTCTCCGTCACTGGAGCACCACGCTGTTCTACCACACTGATTACTAAAACCTACTGTCCTTACCCAGGCTGCTTATTTCAGAGCTTTCTGATCAAGTACCATTTACTAATAAAAATATTAACTATTTACATGCTTAATATATATAAAATAGGCTCTACAAGAGACTCATACATTTTAACATCAAATATGCTACTGAGAGCTGTATTAGCTACCCATTTTTACAGGTAAACTCTGTGCTTCCCTTCCTCGAGGTAATCTCCTTCAAGGAAAGCTTTGTATGACAGGTAGGAAACATTAGCTTCTGTGGATAGATAGTGTGACTAAAAATCATAATACAGCCTGCAGAAGGCAATTCAGAATAGCCCAACTCTAGTACTTGAACACACCTACCTGCTCCAGACAGGCTCAGAGCCAAACTTGGACATCTGTTAGACAACTACAGTTCATTAATGTGATCAACACCTATATGCCCTATATTTACTTCAAAATAAGTTACCTTGCAAAAAATAAGAAGTACTACTGCTTATTTCATATTTTACTTAAAAGAATTGAAAGCTATACAAATTATGACAATAGAATAAAAAGTATCTCCTGTCACTGAGCAGCAAGATCAGCTTAAATGTTCAAGATCAGAGTTCAGATTAGCATTGAGATTTCGCATTTCTGCTCATGCATGCAAAACACCATGAAGCACCAAATAAATCTTACCAGATTTTTCAGAGCTTTCATTCACTATCCACATGAAAGAAGTTCACTGCAGAACTAAGATCAAGTAATTTTTAAATACAAAACAGCAAAGGTGTTAAATGAGGTAATTTTCATCATTATTGCACAAAGAATCTTTTATATGCTGTTTCAAATAAGAGAAGTCAAAGGAGGTTTTATTTACCTGTCAGACCAATTAACCTTAATGCTTATTGGATTGCTATCTGCAGCAAATGCAAATTAATCACCAAAACTTATTCTTTTACATTTTCATCCATTTCTCCCTCCAACTGAGATTTTTTTTTTTGTCACCAACTATACCTCTTGTCTCCCAGTTTCTTCACTAATCCATCTCATGTCAGTGCTGTGTTAGTTCTGCACCCTTGCAGGTAAGAAAAGAAAATTTAACATTTGCTGAGTAACTATAGGAAAAGGCTCCATCTTAACCTGAAAAGAATGCCACCTGTATGCTGGGAAACTTCCAATATGTAGCTGATCATTCATTAAATCTGATTTTACAATGAACTAGTTTTAAACTGGTATTCTTTCAGAATTAGATCTTCCCAGTGTGTGTGAAAGCCCATGAAGTGCTGGAGCTGGGGAAGAATAAAAGGTTTCAAAACCCCTAGAACCAATAGGTTTTGAACTTGACATTCACATAAGGAGATTTACATATATATTTTGTACGACATATTTCCATTTAATCTGAAGCAACATGTATTTATTGACCCTCCCCGTATGTCTGAGACCACTCCCAAAATAAAGACAATAAAACACTCTCCACTACAAAAAGCTTTCTTCTAGCACCCTTGAAGAAATATTTAAAAAATATATTAAAAAATATTTAATGTTCTAGGGTTTGGGATTGTTTACTGTGTGTCAGGTTGCCTACAGATCCATTTATCTAACTCCTGTATGAATAAGATAACCTACTTGCCCATGCACTACAAAGGTGATCTTCCAAGCGTGAAACTACTGTCTACAGACAGATCTACTGCTTCCAATTATCGCTGTTTTGCCATTAGCAGAACAAGTCTTTGCGCTGGTGTCATTCAGAGCATTACTTCTCTGGAACAGCCTGAAAACCTGCAAGTATCACTGTGCTGCTTCAATTTTTGCAGAGCAGAAAAGGACTCAGATGCCGGGGGGAGCAGAGGTATTAATGCTTCTGTATACTAGAATATTTTTGCACCTAGACTAGGTATGGCATTAAAAAAAAAAGGAAAAAAGCCTCCTCTTTCTTTTCAGCAACAGGAATGAGAACTTCAAACAGAAGTGTCTTACAGATTTAATTAGTAATAGAGACTCATAACTACAGTTGCAATCCACTCAGGAAAGAATCTCCCCAACCTTTGCCTTTGGAGAAGCTGTAGAGAAAGCAGGTATCTCTATGGGCTGCTGATTTCTGAAGTTAAGACATGCTCACAATCCCAATCTCTACGATTATTTCTGTTTTTTCTGAGTATAACCTCATCATATAAATAATACATACTTTTTTTAATTTTACACTTTTTCCAATACCTGTATTACCATATTATGAAGTCATTTCTATTATAAAACATACTTCAAATCAATAGCTACTTACACTACTTCTTAGCTTAAGTTTTGCTAAAAATAAGAAACTGCTGCGTAACTCTCAAATTGTGTTCTATAATGGTAAATTAAAATAGGCTTGTCTAATGGTTCCTCCCAGTGAAAGTCAGTATAACCCCAGTTTCCAAATAAAGCCTAGAACTATTAAACATTACTAACTATATTGCAAATGATCAGTTCCAAGTATAACTTCTGTTGGAAGGGACCTCAGGAGGTCATCTAAATACCTGACATAGAAATGCTAGAAGTAATCCTCTGTGAGATTACTTCTAAAGAAAACAAAATTATTCCACTCTGTGGCAGCATGCATTTAAAATAAAGCAAAGTACAATTTCTCAAACAGGCTAGTATCAATATAAAATATTACCTTTTTTAAAATGTAGCAAATTGAGAAACAAAATGTTCTTAAAATACACAGAACTGACTCACTGCTTAGGCAATACCTAATCTGCTTAGAATCTAAATTGATGAACTTGCAAGACCTTAAATTTAGGAAAAAAAAAACACAACAACCCAGCAGCTGTCAGATTTATTTTTTTTTTTTTTTTACATCACTGATTAAGAAATACTGGGAAATTAAATTCCAGAGGGAGACTAGACTGCAAGTACTTCTTCCTCACCCTTTACATAGACACACAAAGGGCTTTGTATCTGCATTATGGCAAAGTATATTTTTATTGTCTAGAAAGGGCCCCAAAACCAAAGCTCTCCAAAACCTACACGAAGAAAGATCATGACCTGTTCAAAACAGCAGTTGACTGTTAAGAATAGGCTAGACAATACAGCGTGATCAGTGCACCTATACACCTGACATGATGCGGGGCCATATCAAGGTTGCCACCAATAAGCAGCTTAATAATACGTTCATAAGCAAAGCACAGCTCATTAGAGAACTAACAGAGATGAACCCATGACCACTGCAACAGCACAAGCAAGCAAGGGGATAGACACCTGTAATAGTCCTTACTACGTGCCTCTGAATACTAAACATGCTATGGCAAATGCTAGTAACTACAGCTTAGTGTTAACCACCTTATCCAACTGTTAAAAGGACATGCTATAGAAAATTAAAACCAACATGAACAATGCCTATAGTACTACTTTTAAAGAATTGATTGAGTGTATACAAAGAAAAACAAAAGGTTGGATTCAGGCCCTAGATAAACTCTACTTTGTGCTGATAATTAGTATCTACCATCCTGTTCTAGTAAAAGAAACCTACATGAAATATACAGTGTCAAGTCAAGCTATGCCAACAGGCAAGATTAACTGAATATGGTTCCTGAGAGTGCCACCATTAGAGATTTTGGGACAGTGAGACACAGCTGGTGGGTCAGTGGCTGCCCTGCAGAACACCAACACTTGACATCACAAACAACCAGCGGGGAAGTCAAGGCTTTCCAAGCGCATTCTCAAGTTTCACCCACTGGCCAACTTGTCTTAGAACTACAAAAGGTATAATTTAACAGTTAATCCAAGTCAAACTAGAGTTACGGAGCACGTAGAGCCAAATAAGTGAAACCTACAATTCTTCATTACCTTATTGAGGTTAGGGCTAGTTATAGAAAAAAAAAAAAAAAATCTTGACTCACAGTTATCTAGTTTCTCAAGAGTGCACCAGAACTCATGTATATTGGAGAAGAAAAAAAATTGTCATTTTAGATCTTCCCCACCTCTGAACACAAAACTTCTGATAGACCACAATCTTTTCAGAAAAGCTTAACAAAGCAACAACACATATCATTAAGATTAGTTAGCTATAAAATAGTAATAACTCTTGCTACTAACAACTGAATTGAAAGATCCTTTATTAATAATGACTGAAAAAAAAGGTAAAATTCAGTGGATCATAGGCTTTTTTCAGCAGCCTTGCTTCCAGAGTTTTAACCAAATTCTACTGTATGAGATAGCAATTGCCATTCAACGGCAGAGCAGCTTCAAAATAGCGTGTTTTGCCAGACGTAAACACATTTTGTAAAGAGCCAAAGAAAAGCGATTACACAGCATTAGAACAAAATACAAATTACTACTTACTTGTTTAGGCATAAAGTGCATCCCTCCTTTTTCAATTAGTAGACAATTGCTTTCATGGAGCAAATTGTACATAAAATGCTAGGCAAACTTTAAAACGCACTTACTAGTCTACATTGCGTCCCCTCATAGACACTTAGGAGCGCATCAGGAATGCAAGAAGCATTCTTCCACTTTCAAGCTACAGTTATGTACATCCCACAAAGTTACTCCCTGCGGTGGATGATACAAAAGAAGATGATCTTACTTATCATTGCTTTGCTGCATAAAGTCTCTTACATAACTGGAAAAAATGCAAAGTATGTATGTAGTAGTTTGGCTGTAGCAACAGACAGTACAAGCGTGAAGACACAACGCATTGCAGTCCTGAGTAATGTGCTCTGGGCAATCCTGCTTTAGCAGGGGAGTTGGACTAGATGATCTCTAGAGGTCTCTTCCAACTCTGAAAATTCTGTGATTCTGTGATTTTTTAATGACGTATTTTACAAGTAAATAACAGAGGGGGGCCCTACTTTACACAAAACCTAGTTATAGGATGTTCAAAATCAACTATTGGCAAAAGTTCTCTTATGCCATTTGCTACCACATAATAACCTCTAGAAGTTGCCTAATACAAAAGACAAAGAAAATGGCCTATTTTAATTTTTAATACTACTTAGCATCTTGAAACAAGACAAAACTCCTTTGTGAACTTCAATCTGAAAGCTAGCAGGGTAAAAAAGTGCCCCTTTTAACCAGCTGAAAAGAGAACTCCTCACACTCTAAGTGCTTTTGTTTACAAGGTTGTAATTACTGCTGTTCAAAGATTTATTTACAAAGTTACTTGAGTTACTTCAGGAAGACATCAAAAAGGTTTTGAACTACACACAGAAGCAAACACTGACTAGGTACTTAAACAAAAAACACATAGGCCATCAGAAAAAAAATGGAGAGAGGATAAGCACATTCCCTGTAGATGAGAAATTAAGCTTTAAGTAAGGTAACAGGTTATTAAGCAGTTGCAAAACTCTCCTGACTTCTTCCTATACGTTCTTTGGTAAGGAATATATTAACATACCACAATCCCAAGCCAATGTATTCTTAAAAATTCTATTAAAAATACCAAATTTTGCATCTTATCAGCAGGGGGCTTCATTTTCCAAATAAGTTCTCTATATCATCTAAACCATAATGTTTCAATTCTCAACTATGCCAACATGTAAATGTGTATTGTTATTGCTCAGCTGTTACCAAGTTTTGCTGTCTAGGGATCTACCTGCATAAATTCGTCTGAGACACACTGGTGGAGAATGTGTGTTTTCAGGCTGCATTCCGCAAAACCTGGCAACCGGGGACCGCTAAAGGTTCACAGACAGGTGAAGATTCCCATGCCGGGGTCTGCGTTCCCACTTGCACCTTTAAGGCAAAGTTCTAGACAGTTAGGACACCAACGACCCAATCTTCCTTCCTTAAGACAATTTCATTAATGCGCATTAAGCTTAGTGTCCTGCCTTCCCCCTTCACAACACAGGGGGTCAGAATGACATGTTCAGAACATTGCATAAAACGTAAAGGTCAAAAGCACCACATACAAGGCTGGATACTGTTTCACTGAACATCTGCCCCCTGTGCTACCAGCTTAGTATCTAGTGTGAAAACCACCTACAATACTGCATTTCCCTCTCAAGCATTCATGAATTCCCAACTCCTTATAACTTAAACAGAACACTTTTAATTAACAGTTCATTCTTCTTAGTTCTATAGTAATTTATGCTTCCTATATTGTTCTCAGTGTCAGTCACCTTTTAGCCTTATATTTCTACTCATTTCTGTCCCAAACACTTCACTCTTTCTCTCCTTATTTTCCCCTCCAGTCCCTTTAACACGTCAGTGGCTCACACATGCCTCATCCATCCTTTCTGGCACAGAAAGTTTGAGAAATATGTGGAAAATTCATTACCTCTTAACTAAATGATGAGAGCACCCTACTGCCCAGGTGCATTCCCAGAGGAAAAATGAATGTCTGTCTTCCTCTGCTGAAGGAGAGGAGCGCATAATCACTGGTTCCACAGGCACCCTAAAAACTTGTCTAGAGAGTGTAAAAATCATTTGCTCTACTTGCTCTTTCTAGGTATGCCAAGAGTGCTCACTCTGCACCACAGTTAACAGCTTCTGTCTCTTTCCAACAGTTCTCGACAGCTTCCCTGCTGCCCAGGGATTGCTCTCTTCTGGAGAGCAATTCAGTACTTCTACATTTGAAAGGACTACCACACTACTCAAAGAAACTACTTATTGCCTTGTCAGGGCTTTCCAAATCTTGTATATTTTACACATCCACTTTCATGAGAACTCCTCTAAGTTCCATTGCAGAAGAAGTGGCTAAAAAGTCTTTAAAAATTACATCACTTCAAAGCTAATTACACTTCAAAGTTCAAATAGGCATTTTCAGTTACTCATCTCTGATGAATTTCAGAGAAAAGGCTTATTGCAGAAGAATGTGGTAAACAAAACAAAAATCCTTACTTAACACATAATACAAGCTACAAAGAATAAACAAAAGAGAAAGGAAACAATAGTATCCTAAGAGTAGTAAGATAGATGACAGAAAGGGAACATAGTACCTGAACAGTGGTAAGACATTCAATATCTTTTAACCAGAAAGGAGGGTGGAATCAAAGTAGAGATGCCACCTGCCACTTCTGCTAAAAAAAAAAAATCACTATATATTCACTATATAATGCAGTCTGTGCTGCAGTGTGTCTATAAGAGAAAACATACTATCTTACAAAAAAAAAAAAGACAAAAACCCCAAAGAAGTCCCCCAAAAATTTACTTACCACAATAGTGGTAAGTACAAATACTTACCACTTCTTATCAGCTTTTAGATTTCCCCAAAGTTACTGAAGAAATTCAGCAAACCAGAAACGAAGAGAACACCATCTATCCTAGGATCTCAAAAATACTCCCTAGCATGAACTTTATCTTGTCTCACATTAAGCAACAACCACCTTGCCTCTAAAGGTAAGTATAAGCCACAAGGCTCACCCAGGTGGCTCACCAGTGGCAGAAGCCTGGGAAAAGGACACACCAAACCCACACACTGTCCACAGAGCCATCCTTCTACCTTTTCCAAAGAAGGATATTGTGGTCCTGTTGTTGGACACCTGATAGGATCCCAAAGTGGTTTTGATACCTACTAATTCTGCCACATAGTTACAATGTAGCTTGGGGCATGTCACAATCTCACTGTACAATGGTTTCTTCACTTATTATAGATGGAAAAGGATGCTTACCTTCATGGAAAACTTTTGATATCAGACAAGCAATGTACAAGTATCCCTACTGTAGAAGGGCCAACAGAAATCTCTTTTTACCTATCAAGAGCAAAACAGCAATTCTAATGCATCCCACTCAAAGCAACATTGAGGACACTGGACATCTTACCTGATTTTATAATTGGGTAAGGTGTGCTTCCGCTTAATAACTTTCTTGAACTGGTTCACAATGATGGAAGTGAGCTGAGGCATAGGCCTCCCTTCAAACTGCGACTTCACTTCAAAGAGTATCACAGGGTCATCCATAAAAGAGAAGGACCAGTGCGTGAAGGGCAGGCGCGTGAAGACCAGCTTCAGCTTCCCCGTCACCTGGGAGATCTTGACAAATAGGTAGGCCGACTTGCCAAAGACCAGGTCAGCATCGATGGCCAAGTGGAAGCCACCATTGTACTCCAGGTCTACCTCAAAGCCCAGCTCCTCGGGGCAGCCCTCTTCGTTGCAGACCACTGGCCGAATGAGTTTGACAGCTTTGAAGATGGGCAGGACATCGCCGAGAGAGACGTCCCTGAGGCTGAGCCCCTCCAGCACCTTGCCCGTCATCTTGGCCTGGAGCAGCTCCTCAAACTCCACCTTGATCTTCTTGGTGACCCAGTTCCTGACCAGGGCCGTATCCCTGAGCTCCCTGAAGAGGAAGAGGAAGATAGCATTGAGGAAGTGGCACGTCTCCTCGCGGGAGGAGGGGGCCGGAGGGGGCTCTGGCTGCTGCTGCGGCGGCGGCTGCCTGGCGCTGGGCTCCGGGCCCGGGGCGGCGGCGGGAGCCGCGGCGGCGGCCGGCGCTAAGGCCGGGGCCGGACCGGGGGCCGGCTCCGGAGACGCCTGACTGCCGGCCGGCTCCGAACCCTGCAGGTAGTCCCTGAGGCTGTGGTCTGCCGCGACGCGGGAATAGACGAGGCCGTCGGAAGCTCTGGCCGCCCCGGGGGGCTCCGGCTTCTTCCTGTAGAGGAGCAGGAGCTGCAGCAGGAGCGTGAGGAAGCTGCCGGCCAGCGCCGAGAGCAGGCTCACATACACCAACAGCATCCTCGCCGCGCCCCGCCGCCGCGCCCCGAGCGCGCTGCACCTCACCGCGCCGCCGCCATGGCGGGGGGCGCGCCCGCAGGCCGGCGTTTAACGGCCGCGGCCGCCCGAGGCTGCCTCATCCGGGTCCCCCCACCGGGCAGGGGGCGGGGCCGACCAACGGCGGCGCGGCCCTCCCCTCCGCCCGGCCATCATTGGCGGAGCCGGGAAGGCTTCGCCGGGTACGTCAGGGCGCTGCGCGGTGTGGCGTCATAGCGTGGCGGGCGCATGCGCAAGTGGGAGGGGGAATCTCGTCGACCAACGCTGAGGGGTTTGGGGGCGGTGAGGGTAGAGCTGAGGAAAGGCTGAGAGGAAACGAGGGTAAAGCTGAGGGGGGATGAGGGAGGGCGGGCAGGCAGGGGGGCACTCCCTCCGGGGGATCCCCCCAGGTCTCCTCAGCGGCCCGCTCCCGAGAATACGTCCCGCCTGCAGGAGGGTGCCCGGTTTCGTGGGGCACTTGGTTGCCCTTCATTCGGTAGGAGGAGCGGTGAGAGGGAAAGGACGTTTAGTCTCTTCAAAAATCGGCAGGTGGATGCCGATTGTTTCAGTCAAATCGCTGTGCAGAGGGACAAAGAGACAACATCTGTTTTCGTGGGAGTTCTGTGACCTCCTAGAGCCTCTTCTCTGTTTCCTGCTGATGAGAGGTGCTTTTAGCAAATTTTGAAAATGTTACCTAGGTGGCATTTTATCAAGCTCTGCTATTACTGGTGATAAGACGTGAGCTTATTTCCATCCTCTTCAACTATTTACTGATGCTTAAAAGCTGTCATTGAATAAATGGTGTAAACAAGAACCCAACCAAACATACGGCGGAAAGGAATCTGAAGAAAAGAAAGCTGAGAACTTTGCGCAAAATCATGGTATTTCAGCCTGCGGTGTGCACGAGCGCACTGTTGGCTGGTGTGTAGGACTGAACTACTGCCACAGTCGAGGGTAGCAGTTTTGTTGTAGGACAGACTGTGGCTTCACTAAAATCGGAGGGGTGAGGAGAGGAGGGCGTCTCGCCTCCCAGAGCCTGCACAGCCCCTTCAAGGGAGGCAATCTGTGCAGGAGGCAGGGCGAGTGGCAGGAAGAATAGGCCCTTATAAAAATGGCTTTAAAAGCAATGAACAAGGATGGAAAGAAGAAACATGACGTGAGGCAGGGCTGCAGTGAATGGGAAGAAAGTGTGCGGAGAGTCTTCAGAAAGAGTCGCTTTGAACATGTTATTCTAATTCAGCAAACTCATTTAAAGGCCAGATCAAAGCTGTATGTGCTGCTGGAGAATGTACCATGACAGCTGCCACATTGTTTTTCCAGGTTCTTCCCTGAGTCGGGGGTAGTCTTTTCTTTCAATTGTGAAATAGAAGTTTTATAATTTCTAAAAGCCACAATTAAGATGAAAGTTACTTAAATGCTAAAACTTGGTTTTTTACACCTGTTTTCATTTTTGGTTAAATATCTAGCTAAAAGGTTCTTGGATAATGTTATAATTTAACAGAATAAAAGAACACTCAGGCTCGCGTTCTGGTTGCTCTTTTTTGCCAACCTCCAGAACTTCTTAAAAATGCAAACAAGAGGAGAAGAAAATGTGAAAAATAAATGCCAGGGAGATAAAAGTCCTCTTCTCCCTCCCCCTTCGTAAAGTGTGTGGGGTGGGAGCATTGAAAAGCTCTTAATGATGCAGTGCTGTGGTTTGAAACGAGAGATTCAGAGTATGAATTTTTTATAAGTCTTGTGACTGAAAGTTGAAATGCCTGGGTGTTTAACAGAGCATTTCTATAGAAATACCAGCGAGGTCATTAGTCCAACATTTGAGCTGCTCTGTTACGGGCCTTTAGCATGGCTAATACAGGCATACGCAGTGAGAATGGAAAGGTTTTGGATTTGCAACTAAATGGCTTTTCAGATAAGGAGTAATGTATTTAGAAAGCCAATAGCAGCCTTGGTTTTGGGTCAGGAGGAGCAGCAGGAAAAAAATAAAAGTCGTGTTGCAGATGTCTCAATTGAGTATTTTCTTCTGTTGAACAGTCAGAATAGGAAATTTGGCACATTTTGTGCACCTGATGGCAGCTTAAGAGCCTCTGAAACGTTCAGCTCGGTAATCGCTTTTTCCTCTCCCAGGAATGTTTTCAACAGGAGCCATGTTATCTTAAAGACACGTTGTGTAGCAAGATTCGGGCATGTTTTAGCATTTTCTATGAGAAGGAAAGAATAAAGGGAAGTAGCAGCAAATGCGTTAATGAATACAAAAAGGATGTGCAAAAAGTGTTCTATAACAGAAAATAGGATTGAAATAAGAGAAAAGAAAGTTATCTAAATTTGTCAGGTAGAGGAGAAAAAAAAAGATTCATCTTAATACTGCCTCAAAGGGGTCTTTAAGAGCATATTTTACTTTGTCTTCGATTTGGAAGTTGTTATTTGCGTTTTCTGGAATTATGGATAAATAAAAAGGTGTATGTGATCTCACCAATTTCCACCCTGGTTACAAAGAGCATTGTAAAACTGTGTAGAATATACTCAATGATTTGCACTTTGAACAGCTGGAAATTATTAAATAGGATGCAACAAGTCCACAAAAAAAAAATAAAAAAAAGAAAAAAGACCCTTTATGTATATTTGATTCTTTTTTAAAAAGTACTAGAGGTAAGTTTATTAAAAGGGATGTTTCACCTATATTTAAACAATGCAAATACTCTTGTCTTGCAAATCAATTTAGGACATGACAGCAACAAACCTGTAGGTCTAGAACTTCAAAACCCATTTTCAACATTTTGCAGGAGATTGCAACAGTGCTAGTGCGCAAAGATTGCAAAATAGGTAGGGCCCGGTAATTTAATAGAGAACACCTATCAAATTCACAGAAGGGACATGTTTGAGCCAATTCTCCTGTTCTAAGCAAAGAGTAGTGACTACTTGGGAAGATTTGTCTTGATTCATCTCATCTCACAACTGGTCCAAGGAGCTTTGGGTTTAGGAGCATTTTTGTGACAGGGGGACCGGCTGAAGAGGCACGCTTTAAAGTTCACTTCATGGCACCGAGGAAAGGAACATCCATATCACAAGCTTAGAAAATTTATTACAGGTGGGTTGTCTTTTACAACACTGCAAAGTAGTCTTAACAGATTATTCTTCAAAGCGGGAAGTGCTGCGTTGTTTTGTAATGAGTGGTTTTAGTAATTTTCTTCATTGCTGGACTAGAGTCGTTGCCTGCTTTTGTAATATCTGTTGGCAAAATTATTTCATTCTTTCCTGAGCCTCCTATTGTTTTTGTATTACACATCTTAGAGACCAAAATCATTCTCATGGTGCTGCGTGAAACAGGATTTAGAAAGTGCTTAGGTAAATTCATGAGGAAAAAAAAATCCATTGAAGGCTGTTAAATACAAAGATTGCTGGATGTTACGCTGGTGACAGACTGCTGGGGGGTGTCCTTTTCCCTTCACTGTCCTCAGGCATCTACGATTTCAGAGGGGATACACTGCATAGAGAGCGTCTAAAAAGAAATACAGTGATCAGGACTGCTTCCAGTTCTAGTTCTGAACTCTGCCAGGCACAATGTCATGTTATTGTCAGGTGATCCTTTTTTTGGAATAAACCTCATTAAAGGCACTGAGGCTTTGAAGCATGTTAGGTTTCCTTTGAATAATCTGAATTCCTTAAATTCTTTTTTTTTTTTTTTTTTTTAATTCTGCCGTTAAAGAGGCAGGTTGTGGTATGAGTTTGCTCCTGGTGGTGGCAGAAAGGGCTCACCCCACCTCCAGCTGGTCCCTTCTGTTCAGCTCACCTGGAGGAGCTCATCTGTTGTGACCCCCCTGAGCCCATTCCTTGCACAGAGGGTAGTCCGTCTCTTGTAGGTCAGTATTCATTTCCAAATCCCTCAAGTAGAAGAGGGATTGTTGTTGAAGAGAAGTTGTTGAGGCACCATCCCTGGAGGTATTTAAGGCCAGGCTGGATGGGGCTTTGAGCAACTTGGTCTAGTGGGAGGTGTCCCTGCCCATGGCGGGGGAGTGGAAATAGATGATCTTTAAGGTCCCTTCCATTCTATGATTTCACTGTTACAAGCTAAGCTCCTCCACTCAGAAGTGGAGGAAAAAAATGTGGTTTCGGTGACCCAATCATATTTAGGCTGCATTAGTTCTGCAAAGAACCACCCGTGGATCATGAATTGTTGGATCCATTGAGTTGAATGCCTCCACTTATTCTACTGAAAAATCTGACTCTCCAATTTTTAGTTATTTTTAAGGTAGGCAACTGAGAATTTTAGGGGGATTTATTCCTACTCTAGGAATAACTTCCCATATGAATTCAGAAAAAGATGTTAGACCCATGTTTTCAGGATTGACGGGCACTTTACATGTTGCTTGTTGGTTGGATCCTGCCTGAGACACCTAAACCTCAATTTTCAGAGCTAATGAGAAACTGTAGAACTTACTTTGGAATTATGAACACTGTGTGCAGTGGCAGAAAAAAAAGATATCTCTATTTGCTGCCCAACGATGCAGGTGCCCCAAACTGACATTCGCTTCTGAAAAAAATAGAGGCTTTTAACTTTGTGTCTCAATTTACCAATCTAATATGATCTGTCCCACAACAGGGATACTCTGGTTGGTTATGAACAGCTTTGCAGTCGTATGTGCAATAAGTAAAACGCTTGAGTTGGTTAGTTATAGTGGCTTACAGCCCAAACAGTTTGGATCAGAATGTGTCAAAACAAAAAGAGAGTGAGGGTTTGCATCCAAGGTTTGGTTTGGCCCAAATACAAATCCAGTATTTTGACTGAAGCTCATCTTTAATTATCATCAAAAGTATGTTCTGCTTGTTTAATCAAGAGCTTAATATTTTGGATGTAAAGGTGCTTTGGATACTTACTTCAAGAGGCTCATGTTCCAGCTTAAAAGTAGCCTGTCTTTTAATTAGGGATTCTGTTACTCTCTCCCTGGCTTTTATTATGTCGTGAAACAAGATTCTCCACTTAGGAACTGTAACACTGAGATAACTTTTCCAAGATTTTAAAAAAAAAAAAAAAAAAAAAAAAAAAAGGCTGTTTTAAATGTAAATATAACAAATTCAGGCTTTTTTATATTACCAGTAACCAAGGCAAACGGAAGATTTCCTTTATTCCCTGCCTGACGGTACATCTTAAGTCCAAGAACTGTTCTTTAAATCGCAGACGCAAGTGGGGTTTGTCACACATATTTTGCTTCTTACTGCGTTTGCTTCGCTGACTTCTGGTATTCATGCAAATGCTAGCTTGCTTAAGCTGTAGCAAGTGATATGTTTGGGGTAGCTATTATTACATTTGTCATTTAGCCTTCACTCAAGAACCTTTTCCGTACATACTCTGGAGCAGATTCACCATCCCTCATAAGGACTGCAGGCAGCCTCCCCGAGGCCTCCTTGCACGCTCCCAAATCATCTTTCTCAGAGTGGAGATTGTTTTAGCTGCTTCCCCTAATACATTTGGAGTATAATTACACTATGATCAATATGTTTTAGATGTTCCACAAACTCACATTATTATTTTTTTTTAATCCTTGGCTCTCTTCCTGGATTAGTCCGAAGCAGCCTCTGGCTGATGGAGAGGCTTCAAGAAACTGCATTAAAAAGCAATTTTGAGTTTGTATAAGGGTTCAATGGCTAAAGAGTTAATACACACTTTGGGGATGAATGTAATTTTTGAGATGAGGGTCCCTGTGAGGCTTTGTGCCTCGCTTGCCCTTCATTAAAAGTGTAATTCCCTGCATGGGTCCGCAGGTAGGTGGTTACTTGGGCTGAGGTTTCTGCCTCGGGTCCCGGCAGCAGCCGCTCGCAGGGTGTCTGCTCTGGCTCGTTAGCCTCCAGATAAGCTCGGCCAAATCAGGCCACGGCGAGAAGCTTCCCCCCTGCTTCTGCTGGAGGTTACCACCCCTGCGGTAAGGTCAGAGCTGAACACGTGTCCGTGCTGCAGCCATTTCGGTGCAGAGCCGACACTCTTTATTAGCCTTTATGGCCATGAAGGGGGGGGGCGAAAGGGCTGCACGGGGAAGGGGGGGGTGGGAAAGAACCGCCTGGCTCTCCAACAATCCGAGCCCGAGATCCGTGCCCTCATCTCGGGAGAGTGCTTACTTGTGCAAATAGTCGGTAATCCAATTTCACCAGCTACAGTCCTGGGATCAGTGACATGCCGTGGCAGGTCTTGGGTTTCTGTAGCTGCTCGCGGCTCCCGTGTAGCCTGACGCTGGCTCAGCTGACAAGAAAAACTAAATAAGGGGACAGTAGGAGATTTGAGGAAAGCTGCCCCAATTCTCCAAGCTGGAAGGAGTATCTCAGAAATCTTAGCCCGGATCCGTGAGGTTTCTTGGAAAAGGAAGATTCTGAGATTTCTCTGTTATTCACCTTTGCCCCTCTGGCTGTCTCTAAGTTTCATACGTGGTATCAAGCCACTAAAAAAGAAAATTAGGACTTTACTGGTCAACTCATCTACTCACACTCCGGAGAAGGTTTGGGCTGTGTCAGCGCGGTGGGCAGGAGTGTCTGTGCACTGCCGTGCCAGGGCTCCTCGGGCTTCTCAGTGCTCACGGGCATCCCCCCAGGGCTGTACATAAAAGCTCTCCGTCTAAGCATACATAAATGTGTTTGCAGAGCTGAACCTCTCACAAATGCCTGAAGACATCCCTTCATTTTTCCCTCCTGTTTGGTCAGCCCTCCTCCTCCCAACCCAACTGTTTAAACTAAAATGAAAATTAATTTGTTCCAGGCGGTTGAAGCTAGATGGGGCATTTTGATGTAAATAAATCTGGCTGGGGGGGGAAATACCTCTTTTAGAGATGAGTCTGACAAGCACTAAGTAAAGGAACAGTTTCCTCAGTTCCCACTGCAAAGCTGGAAGATGGCCGTTTCAGCTCCGTTCCTTGTAGGAACTCGAGGCCATTTGAGGATGGAAAAGTAGATTGGCTTTTTGCGGCGTGGTCTCTCATATTGGTGGGACACTCGGGAAAGGTAAACGGAAACACTCACATATTCTCATTTCTGTACCTTCCTACTAAGAGGTTCTCACAACAGCCTTCCCATGCCTGTGTTGATGCTTCTGCACTCCAAAAATGAAAAGATGCACGCGGACTCCCATGGCTAATCTTTACACATGTAGTTTTATTCCATTCACAACCTATTTTTGCACAAACTCAGGTAGCTTTTCTTCAGAAGATGGCCCGAAGACTATGTTTAATGACAAATAATAATCATTGCCCGCATATCTGGACTGCATATTGGAATACATATACATATGTATGCATGTGTAATACATATACATACCAATCTGGGCTACATATTCATAATAACATAAGTTGCTCTGTTCGACTATGTAAGACAAATAGCTATATTACTGAAATCTCTGTAAATACCATTAGTAACACGTTTCAGCTGAGAAAGCATAATGTTACAATTCCTGTCTTTCTCCCTTTAGAGTTTATTTAATAGTCTGGTTTCATACTACGCTGTCTGCGCTGCCTCTGTTCCGAGTCTGCTCAGAGCAAGGCAAACACCAGCCAAATTTAAATTCACCCAGAAACACGACCTCATGTTTCACCCTCAAAAAGTGACATTTGAAAGGACAGAAGCGACTCGTAGTTTCACAAACATTTTGCAAGTTGGAAAACCGTATTATCTCTGTAGTAACAGAGAGATCTGGCCTTATCCTTTGACGGTGAGTCTGGGCTATAACTTTTTCACACTTTCTACCTCGTTTGTGCATGAGACACTGCAGGGGAATGGGCTAAGTGAACTGCCTACATGAGGAAAGTATCAAAAGGAATTAAGAAAAATAATTAGGAAAAGTATTAGTGGCGGGGTGTTGTTGTAATATTTAGATAATCAGTAAAAATAGATAAAAATCTCTGGCAGAAATGTGATTCAAATCAGTGTTCTTCATGTTCACTTCCAAACTACTGACAGGGAAAAAAATTCAAATCCCTCTTAACTGAAGAATAATTCCCTCATTTTCAGGCAAGCTGTACTCTTGTAGCTTCATTAAGCCAGAAGGCAAAATTCATAGGTATCCGTACAGTTTTGGTTCTATTCAATTTCCATTCTTTTTTCCCGGGCATTCAGTGATGCTGAGGATATTGGACTGACTGAGAAGGTGAAATTCTAGTGTGTGGGCTAAAAAAAGTGAGGAACTTGTCTGTTGTCCTCAGTATCGCAGCAAATTAGGAATTCCTCCCACTACCAGCCTACAATTTTTCAGTTATTCCAATAATTTTGGAAGCGTGTCTCTAAAACCACAGTTGCCTGAAATGCAGCCTATACACTTCTATTTGAATTTACTTATTGAGCTCTCCGTCTAACAAGTGGAAAAACTGAAGTAAATATTTTCAAGATGAAATTTAAAACTTCTCTGAAGTAAGCCCTAAAGAAGCTTGGCTTCCTGAATAATTTCTGCTAAAATTTGTCATCCGTACAAGGTTATTTAATCCAAGTCAATATTAAAAAAAAAAAAAAAAAGCCAGGAAGATGAAAACTGTCATATAAAAAGTGAAACTGAAGTTCTGTAAGGGCTGCATTTCCAAATACTGTTATTTTTATTGGAATGGGTAAAGCTTAGAATATGGTAATGAAAACTTGAAGGTTTTTCGCCAAGATTTTAACTTAACCGCTTTTGATCAGCAATGTTTTCTCAAAAGCATTTTAAAAAAAGCAGCCCATGTAACTACATAAGCACCAGCGAGAGTTTTTCTGCCTTCAGTACTGTGACCCAATCAACTAGGCTTAAAGACAAATAAAATCTTTAATGCGGTCAATACAGTTTTTGTTTCAATATCATGTGTTGAAACTACTCAGATGTAAGAGGAGCTCCAGATGCATGCACTGCCAGCCGTATGAATGATAGCCCTTTTCTTTATAATAGGATTGCTGTGTTTATCACCCCAATTACAATGATCCTAAGCACTTCTGCTTTAGAAAAGGCAGAATGTATTAAACAAGGGAGATCTACAAGAGCGAAAAACTGTTAGTGCGGGACTAAAGCTGCACATTTACAGATTTTTAAGAGCTGAAAAACCGAGTAAACCTCCTCTCAGCTGTTGTGCAGTCCCACAACCTGTACGCTCCTACGTACCATCTCGTACAAGTGGGAGTATTGTCAGCTTCTACCAGTCTGAGAGAGAAATGTTACCTACGTGGAACATAATCAATGCACATCACGTACAGTGGCTATAATGAAGGTCTCCGTAGCAACATTAAGAACAGTTATTTTTAAATGTTCTACCTTAGTCTCACGTTCATGTTTTTTTAAATGCAACTATTAACTGTTTCCACTGCAGATGCTGCCGTGAGCTAGTCATCCAACAAAACTCCTTTGTCGGGGCTTGAAAAGATGATCCCTGCCTTGTTTTTCCGCCGATCACTGCAGGCTTGCTTTCCTTTGCAGTCAGCAAGGACCCACTAAATATTGCATAATTATTTATCAGCGCACAGCTGGTCTGGAAAATGAACCTGTAAGAGCTCCCTCTCCTCTTGGGAGGAGGAGGAAGGTGATGGGAGTAGAAAGGATCTAACAAGCAAAACCTGAGCAGGTTGTGGCCAAAGGTCCCCCAAACTGGTAGCGCACAAGCAGTGGAAAAAGGGTAGAAAACAAGAGGCTGAGGAGGTACTTCATGCTCGGGAACGGGGCTGGGGGAGGCAGAGTCAGCAGGTAAGGTGGGGAGGAGGAGGAGGAGGAGGAGGAAGCTGGAAGGCATCTCCCCAAGCCCCCATGGACATTGCCGCAGGCGCTGCAGTGGAGGAGCCCCTGCGGGAGCAGAGCTTGGTTAAGACAGGAAGAACAACAGAAAACAGTTGGGTTTTATCTCGGGGATCGTAAATGGCTGCTTCTGGAGGAGGAGCAGGAAGGATGATAATGTTTTTCTGAGAAATGAAGCAGCATGTGGGTTTTTCCTGCACACCCCTCCTTCAGACCTGTCGTCCCCCGCTGATTCCAGCGTAAAGACCGAGTTAGGGCTGGCATGGATTCCCAGACCTCCTCATCCCCAGCGTTTCCTTCGTTATCTCAGGGTAATCCTGTCACTTTTCCCTGGTTTCTCACCCCTCCAGAAGGCAGTGCAGTTCACAGAGGGAATTCAGGTTTCAGGTAGGTAAAACAGGTAGAGAGCGCGCTGAGCTCAGCCCCGTGCTTGGTGTGGTAGTGGGGCTTCATTTCTGTAAGGAACAGAAAGCTCTTTTTCATTGTGGACTTCTTAAGAGACAACTAGCAAGGGCCAACAATAGGAATAATTTATACACTGCTGTACACAGGAGTGATATAGGAGTAATAGAGGCACATACTGCAAAACTCTGGAATTTCATTAATAATATATAGATGCACATACTGGGTAAAAAAAAAAAAAACAAAACAAAACAAAAAAACCACCACAACCCAAAACCTCCTAAGTTTGTTAATAGACGTCTGAGATGCTAATTTTTGTTTCATTAGCTTAAATGCTTAAAAAGTAGTCTGGCAATACTGTTTGTACCATGCAGAAATGATCTTCGGAGGGAGCACAAGCCAGGGAGCACGCGAGCGTACTCATCCGTTATCTGCTCTATTAATATACACACACCTCGGCTTGATCAGCTTGGGCACAAAGGGTGTCGAAGGCAGGGGGAGACGATCACAGGCAAACGTGTAAATTGCATGGTAAGAAGGATGGCAGGAAAAAAAATGAGTGGAGTTTTGACAACAGACCTTGTCAAGAACAGGATGTCCATGGATAGGTAACAAGAGTGAGCTCTGTCCCATGCTAAATCTCTTCAAGGGAGACCAGAGGGCTTTAACAGAGATACACAGAGAGATGCGTTTCTGCAACTGAATAGCCTGGGGCGGGGGGAGCTGGCATGTTTGGGCATTCCTCTCTTTCCCCTCTATTAGGAAGGGAGCACAGATTTCTTCAGCTAATTACAGCTCTGTTCTGAATGGCGATTGTCTAGGAAATCCTCCTTCTTCGGGACTGTATCCCCCTTTCACTTACACCCAATGCTGGGAGAGAGCCTGTCGACGGCAAATTTGGCCGAGCTGCCCATATCTCTAGGAAAAGGGCAGCCATCAGCAGCTACGTGAATGCTTAATGGAATCGGCACGGCTACTGGCCAAGCGGGTGGGGGAGGCGGAAAGTATCTGAAGATTTAGGAACCAACTGCAAGGTCTGTTCGGGATCCGTGCCAAAGAGCAGCTGGACAGGCTGCTAGCTGAAGCCTGTTACACCGCCGCGGTTCATAACCAAGGTAATTGTCTGTGTTTGATTTTACACAGGAGATTTGTGGGCATTAATACTTCCTCCGCACCAGTTGCTCAGCATATCTGATGCTGTAACGTGAGCTCGCCTGCTTTCTCCTTGGTTAAAAGGGCACCGTCAAGGACGTTTTCAAAGTGTATGCCAAGTTATTTGTGAAACCCTCTCAGAACAGTGAAAATACTGCTTTTCCACAAGGCCGAGTTCCTCTTTGTTTCCTGCAGTTACTGGCATCAGCGTGACCCTTCCCACAGTGACTTTCTCTTTAGCATCTTTTATTGGAAAGATGCATTTACCGGGGGAGACTGTTCACTTGACACAAGATAGGTGCCATTAAGAGCAAGCACAGGTTCAAATTTAGGTGAGGGAGGACGTCACAGATGCAGTGAGGATTTAAAAACAATTTATTGCTGCTCTAACACACGCCATCGACTTTTCCCTTCTACTTCCCCCACTTTTAACTTTTAGTAGCGTTAGCAGTAATATCTGTGGTTGGTTTGCATTTTGCATTTATTTTTGTTGTTGTTTGGGGTTTTTTTTTGACACAAGCGTTATCTACTGAAATAGGTTTTAGTCAGAATTCAGCAGCACAGCCCTGTCCTCCCTCCCTACTCATCATTGTAGCTTAGCGGTTTTGTCCTGTGTTATTCTGCGTCTGGGCTCAACTTACCCGGCTGCCAGGGCGGTTTTGCTTTGAATCTGTCCCATCTTGACATTCAAGGACAGTGTTATAACAATGTGGATACCAAACATGGAGAG
Organism: Vanellus vanellus; assembly: GCF_965231255.1. Taxonomy (NCBI): domain Eukaryota; kingdom Metazoa; phylum Chordata; class Aves; order Charadriiformes; family Charadriidae; genus Vanellus; species Vanellus vanellus. The sequence goes on along the minus strand of NC_138912.1, from coordinate 8,244,128 downwards.
AAGGACCACCCTGGAGACAGCAATGCCAGGATTCCTGCCCTAACTCTCCCCCTGGGCCACAGCTGAGTCACTTCATAGCTTCAGAAGGTATGTTGTCACCTGAATCCTGTGAGAAGATGGGGCTTAGCTCTTCAACCTTAAAGTCACACTTTCAGATCAGGATAAATGTCCTTACTAAAATCACAAGCTGTTTAGATAGGTCATGTAGGCGCATCTGGGGCAGCTGGAATAAATACCCTTAACCCTCATCCGCAGTAGTGAGCTGAATATAGCTCTTGTTGGAGGCCACGGCTGCAGGAAACTGCATTATGCTCTATCGAAGGACCACAGGGTGAGTGAGGATGCTGCGGTTGCTCACGCTACGTTTTCTTTCCCTGTGGCTTGGTGACTCATCTTTGTTATCCCATTTACTGACAATACAAAGTACCCTTTTCTAATAGAGAAGCATTTAGAAGCACTGGGTTTTGGTAAACAATATCCAAATGATTCTTGGTAGCCATTAAGAGTTCGGGTTCACAGCTTTTCTGAGGAATGCTTATCTTCATGCAAGCACATCTCCTTTCCGTAGCCCACTGCTTACACATGGGGCCCAACTATGAACAGTTTCAGCAATACCACTGATGTATTTAGTGCTTCTCTAGTCCAGAATTTGTGATGGATGGTGAGAATTTGCAATATCTGGTCCTTAGCATCTGAAGATTTCATGCTCAATAAATCTCTTGCATTTCTTTTTTCATATTTTTGTCTGAGAAGAAAACTTCCACGGACTTTTCTGAGATTGCCTTGGTTCGTTCTGCTTTAGTTGGCGCCTGTTTGCTGATTAGCTCATCTAAGAAAATTAAGTCCTGAGCTGGTCTGGCAGACAGTGCGGATGTTCTGGTGCGCTATGATGAAGAAGGTGGAGAACTTGAAAAACACAGCCTGTTATTTGTAAATGCACTAGAGATGCCAGGGAATAACTTGCAAGATTTCGCTGGACGCGTAAATCCAAACAGGCTATTGCTAAAGAGATCCTGTGGACTTAACATGGCTGAGTGGATGAAAAGGCACATAGAAGGTGGTCATAATCAAAGAAAATACATTTTCATGTAGGTGAGAATGGAGAGAAACATGTAATCTCATATTACAGATACTGGGGTTTGTGATTTTTTTTTTCCTTTTTTGTTGTTGTTTGGGGGTGTTGGAGTGGTGGGGTTTTTTTTGTCTTCTTTTAAACTAAGCCTGGAATATATTACTCCAGAACATTACTTAAGTGCCTCAGGAGTTAACCACATAGAGACTAATAGCTGTATCCCTCAGGTTTCCTGTGGCATTAAAATCCTCACTGACTAACCAGCACAATAAAAATACACGATCCTTTGTACAGCTTCTTCTGGAGATTCAGGAGTAATCTTGGCTTGAGGAGACTAAATACAGCCCAAAGCTTCATCCCAGTTCTTCCAGGACATGGGGCTCTGAAACTTGGTTCTTTTGGAATAGCAAAAGATGCAAAACCAGCCCGTACTTTCTCCAAAACAGATCAGCATCTGCATGTCAGCCTGTAAAACAGAACAGCAAAGAACGTCAGATCTCGCCAAGGTTTGTCCAGTCAGGCTTCCTGTAATGTGATGCTAAATCTAGCAGCAGAGGAATACTGGAAAACCTAAGTGCAATTCCTTCACAGGCGATAATATGCCATTGTACCCGGTCTAAGTGGTTGGTTTCAGTACTACTTACTGATGTTAACAGGAAAGCTTTGTAGTTGTGCAGGCAAACTCAAGCGCTCCTAAAATGAAGAGGACTTTCAGCTTCTCCCTTTTTTGCCCCCCGATTGAGCCCCCATAGAGCTAGAACCAGGACAAAGAGACTTGACCTCATGCATAAAAACATGCGGGGTCGGATGCCTTTTATTTCATCTGTGGCTAGTGCTGCAAGCGCTACCATCACCAGCAAGCACAACCCTCATTTCTTAACAGTTTTTGAAGAGCATGAGTACATTTCCCACCACTCAGTTGAGTTCCCTCACCTGTAGGTGAGTAAAGCTACAATGAACTGTTTTCAAGAGCGGTCCTAAGAGGACAGCTGAGAGAAAAGAAAAGATAGCCAACAAAAATTACACTTGTCTGCATTCAGAAGAGCCAGGGAGAGGTCCACATAAAACCAGCTTTGAATCCAGTCGCCCCACTTCCCTTGGGGGATCCACTTGTGATGACACCACCAGCAAGCAAGTAACCTATTTCCTGGTTGTCTCAATAGCTGACACTTTTCTGGACAGATGCACAATTGTGTTTTTTTAGTGTAAGTTAATAGAGAGTTTGGTACCTTATCAGTCCCTCTGTATTTCTGATACGTCTTCACTGGGTTGGCTGGGTTGGCGCCGTTGCGTGGACTGCAGCACAGAGGTAGGGTCAGTGCCGTGTTTGTTCCTCAAGGTATATCCTTACACGTTGTGTGGATTTCCAGTGTGTAAAGTGACAGAGCTTTCCAGCACAGGGATGAAGAAATCCTGTAGGGGGAAAAAGGCAACGGGTCAGTCACCCCTCCTTTGGCCTGATATTTGCCTTCCAAGTACCTACATGAGACCAGATATCAATAGTTTTATTGTTTCAGCCATGCTCAACACATGCTGACCATGTCAATGGATTTGGGCAACGCTATAACACCATTAATTTACTTTTTTTTTTTTTTTTTTAAGGGGGAGGATGTCAGGAAAGAGAAAAAACCCTACTTTCCTCCAACAAAACTTACTTTCCAGGAACCTCAAGGGGTTCCACCTTTATTTTTACAGAAATTAAAAAAAATTTAAAATGGAGACACAGCCAACAGTTGCCAGCTATACAAACAATCCAGTTCCCTCTTCCACACTCGTAAGGACTAAATCTGTACGCCCTGTATCTCCAGCAGCAGGTGGCTGTCACGGTTCCTTCCCCATGGTGCAGGCCATCTCAAGGCTTGGAGAAAGACCAAGGCATCCAAGCAGAAATATGCCGCACTCCAAGGCAGCGCAGCACTATATCACCAGTCCACAGCCTTTTTTCTTTTCAGCCAGCAGCCACCCACCCTACATATTACCTCTTCTGCAGGTGGGTCACCTAAGAATCATATTGCTGCCAGGGATTTGAAAGATTAATTATAATAATAAATACTCCAACCACCCCTTTTAAGGTTTCATTTCTTCGTGAACTGCCAAACCTCCAAATCTCAAACTTCTGAGAAAGCAAATCTCACTATTTGCTCTGAATTCAGCCGAGTTTAATCCTATTACTTTCTATTAACCCCTGCTAGACTTACACTGCCTCATAAAGATTCTGCTAGAGACCAGTATTCTCACTTATTTCCTTCTTCCTTCCGTTCTGCCAACCTGCTCTGTCCCCCAACCCGGCGCCGATGACATAAGGCTTTCAATTTTTAATTCCTCCATTGCAGCCTGATATTTTTCTCAGATGTTATCCTGACATCTGGTAGTGGTAATCTGTTCTCCCTCTCCTGGCTCACAGGGTGTTTCACATCCCATGGCAGCGGGGTACCCAGGTAGTAGCTCACAAGTAATAGCTCAGAGCATCTGTGGAGATGGTCACAGCTTACTTTCCTCTGCTGTGTCCTTAGCAGGAATCAGACTTCTAGGTAATGATGAGCTTCTTGATCCCTTCAGCGTGTCAGAAGAGAGGTGGTAATTTTACTGCTGCAGTATTTGTAAGTTCCTTGGATATCTTTTGGGAGGTCATCCCAAAATTTTCTGTAAGGAACAAAATCCAGATTTTCTGGAGATACTCACCTCTGTTAGAAATTAGTATGATCTGCCATATGACTGTTAGTAAGTACTAGCTGATTATAAATAGTTGCATGTGTTTGGTGCTTTACCGTTAAATAATACGAGGTTGCTGCCATCTGTGTCCTATTTGTAGTCTTAGCATCGTTTAGTCCCGAAAGAAGACTAAGCGTTACCAAGTAAATAAACAAGCATTAGAAGGCATGGAAGGAGAGAAATGACAGCCATCCTGACAATCGCAAAACAAAAAGTGACATGCTGGAAATATCAGTCATCATAATGTCCTTAAGCGACCACCCTAAACAGGCAAGTAGGATGTTTTGTCAGGCTGCTATCTCAGATAAAGCATCAGCAGGATCTGGAAGGCTGACTTATGTGCCTCTGCTTTTCAGTTTCAATACAAAGGTTTTAACACTCTCTACATTTTGTCATTCTTCGAAGCATCCATATTCTCAATACTGACAATGACTAATGAGCAGGGGCTTTGCTCCAAGACTTCCCATAGCTGTGAAATAAAGGTTTGGATCTCTGTGCAAAATTGGTTGCTCAAGCAGCTCAATATAATATCCTGGCTCAAGTGCAAGTCAAGTACCCCAGCGCCACAAACCAGGCAAGAGCATTACCAAAGCCCGGGACTCAAAAATGAGTGAGCTCCTGCAGTGTAATGAGTTACTTACCGAGCATCAGTGGAGCCAGATGCTCTCGGCCTGTCACATATTTGAGGAAAAATGTGTTCATTTAAATGTCAGCAAAAAAAGAAAAAGATTTAAGATAATGCATTTTGGCCGTGTGTTTGTGAGGGTCTACAAGTATGCATGTGGTTGAACCCCCAGCCTCGACGAACACACAGTAACTCTCCAACCAACAGTAACTCGATTATCTCTCCCAACCCTGAACTGAACCGCAGCAGTCGCTTCGGATCAGAACTGAGCGAGAGGCACGCGGCTGTCAGAGAGGGTGTAAATTCAACTTCTTAAATTGCGAGGGAGATCGAGTGAGAAACAGGATTTTACTGAGGATTTACTTTATGGAGTCACAGCGTCAGCACTTTACCAAAGAAAAGCCTATTGTCTCGGAGGGATCGCCCTGACCACATGCTGAGCTGGGCGGTATTTTTCTAACACACCGAGAAAGAGAAGCAAGGTCTTCTCCAAGTTCCCCGAATCCTACAAACCAGCCGATTCACTCGTCGGTGGCCCGGTGCGTGTTCCCCATCAGGAGCGAAGTCACTCTGCGACCCCGGATCAGCAAGAAGCGAAGCAGGGTGGCTGCAGTCCAAGACAGGCGCTCCTTGCACCAGGTCAGGGAGCTATTTGGAGGCTGGAAGTATGGGCTTTGCTGTATTTAGCACATTGTGGGTTGGAATACCATAACATGATAAGAAAAGAAAGAAAATCATAGAAAAAATCGCTCGTGCTGTAGGATTGCCAAGTCGGACTACCTAGATCTACTGGCCATTTCTAAATCTCTGGAAATGATGCTAGGAAAGTTTTAAGTGGTGTCTGTGCTGGGAAACTCTGTATTTCACATACATGTCCCTTAAAAAGAGCATTGTTAGCAGTTCCCTCACTCCATCACACACAAACCACGACATCTGTATGACTCTGTGCAGTGCAGATAGCCCCTTTGCTCGGGCAGCATTGCCAGAAGCAGCCTCAGAAGCTGAGCAGATAAGTAGAAACCATCTGAGAGCCACAAAGCCCTTTGAAAAAACTGATAAAACAAGCTGCCAACCTGCATAGCCAACCCAAGTTCTTCTGTAAGACCTTTACCTCTAACTCACTTCAAAATATCTGATTGAGTGAATTAAGCTTTTTCTAAGAGCCAGCCCCAATGGGAGGGAACATACTTTGTTGTGGGGGTCAGAGCAGAGCGATAGCTTCAAGGACATGAAGTTGTTGCACTAGCCCTCAAAAAGATTATTTGGGTGGATACGGTGTTTTTCCTCACACCCTGGATGGTGGTACTTACAAAAACTTGTTGTGGTTTCAGCTGGGATGGAGTTGACTTTCTTGCTAGCGGCTGGTGTAGTGCTATGTTTTGGATTTGGGATGAGAAACAGTGATGATTGATAGCACGCTGATGGTTTTGGTTGTTTCTGGGCAGTCAAGGCCTTTTCTGCTCCTCACACCGCCCCGCCAGCGAGCAGGCTGGGATGCACAAAATGTTGTGAGGAGACAAAGCCAGGACAGCCGACCCCAACTGACCAAAGGGATATTCCACGCCATATGACATCATGCTCAGTATATAAAGCTGGGAGAAAAAGAAGGAAGGAGGGGATGTTCAGAGTGATGGCGTTTGCCATCCCAAGTAACCGTTACAAGTGATGGAGCCCTGCTTTCCTGGAGATGGCTGCCGATGGGAAGCAGGGAGTGAATTCCTTGTTTTGCTTTGCTTGTGCGTGCAGATTTTGCTCTTCCTATTAAACTGTCTTTATCTCAACCCATGAGTTTTTGCTCGCTTTTCTGATTCTCTCCCCCATCGTAATTGCGGGGAGTGAGAGAACGGTTAGAATTGCCAGCTGGGGTTAAACCACAACAAAACTGTATATAGCTTTTTGCTTATGGAACACTTTTAGGATACGTGTAAGTAGTAGTAAATCCAGATCACTCTATTACAACCCAAAATTACTATAGCTGTTTGTGGCCACTGGATGTCACTACTGATCCATTTCAGAAGGCCAGTGGATTTTTATGAGAAAAACCTCTCCTAAGTTGGAGAAAATGAAATATTATTTTACTTATTACTGTTGTTTATGAGAACTTGTCAGCTCATTTTCCGAAGTCGGCATAGCACACCTGTCACCTTGTCTGTAACTGTGAAGGAGCACATGCACAGACTGTTTTCTTGCACTGCCGGACATCTTCCTCTCATTGGGGAAGAGACCTTGGGATCAAGAAGAAGAAACTACAGCTTCTAGAGTGATGACACCACATCAAGGTCAGCGTGGAGCAGGAGTACCTCCATGGAGCTCGGGTTCACAAGCTGGGGGACTCCAAGAGGCAGGCAGCCGTGGGTGCTGGGACCCTGCTCCGTGCTTTCCTGGGGCTGGTGCTAGGGGCCAGCTCATCACCACCCTCTTTGCGTGCCTCTTCTATGGAAACAGTACAGATCTGCTTATTTTCTTGGGGGTAAAAGAGTGATCCCATCTATTATAAATTTTAAAAAGCAGTAGAGAGAAAGCACCTGTCAGGTCACTAGAGGTGAGTTCTCTATCGATTCATCCCACTGTGTTGGACACTTGCATAGACATCAGGTGAGAGGTGGGTCTGCTTCTGAAGCCTTGCAATGAAGGAGGTAGCAGAGATGAGAGGATGAAAAGATTCTTAGATTCTTTTCTGTGATATCTTTGCTTTGCTCTGCTGGCTTCCCCACAGACAAGAAGGGAGGCCATCCGATAGGAACAGCTGAAATGGGGCACTGGGGAGGGAAAAGAGAAGATGTCAAGATTTGGATGAGACTGGGGTTTTATGGCAAGGAAAGGGAAGTTAAGGAGATACTGGAACGATCACATAGAAAACATCATGAAACAAGGATCAGCCTCACTTTCCTGAGAAATCAGGCCAGATCATATACATTGACATACTCAATGCAGTGCTCTGAAGGGTCTGACACCATTCACCAACCCAACCGGAGGAGCGCTCTGCTGAGCACTCTGCCACTCCACCCTGCACCACTTGAGTCCCACTTCTTGCCAAGGTTGCTCAGCAGTTCCCAGGAGAAGGTCCTATTTCCCATTCAGTATAGCTTCACCAAACTTTAATCATTCAAGCTGAAAATATCTGTTAGATTTTCTGCCTCAAGCTGAAAACAAGGGGATAGAACTATTAATCTATTTTTAGGAAAGAAAATTGAAAGAGAAATCACACATACTCAGTAGAGACTTCTAGAGATTAATAATTGGATTCTTCCAAGATTTATCTCCTTTGGGCAAGCAGAGATCCCCAAGCCATCTAATGACTGGGTGACAGCCTGGGAAGAGAAAGGAGAACAGGACCAAAAAGCTAAAGGGATCGAGTTGATTTTCCGCACAAGGTGGAATTAATTTTCTGCAGGTAACCCAAATCTATTGCCTTTGAGCTCCTCCTTGCCACCTTGAAGTGTTGTGAGTGTAATTTTTGGAGTGGGTATCTTCCCCTTGTGAACCAGTTTGTGGTGGGGTGTTGTTCAGGGTTGGTCAGGTATTTTCAAAAGCAGAGGACTTCCGAGCTCCAGGGTTCCTGAGCTCCGTTACAGGCTCGCAAGGAGCAAAGCGTAGCCTTAGAGCCTCCTCACTCAACCCAGGAGCTTGGTGCAGTGTGGATTACATCAGCTTGATGAATTCCTTGCAGTGACATAGCCAGATGAAGATAGTGGTGACTAACACCCAGTTATCTAACGGAGCTGTGGATCTAACGGGACTGAGCCGTCACCAGGCTCTGCAGCAGCCTACCAGCCCACTGAGCTCATCGGAAACCCGAGAAACTCGTCTGATTTCTGCTGGGAGGGTTCATTTTGATTTAATCAGTCTGGCATTTTGCCAGCGTGAAGATTTCCTCTCTGAAATTTCCAACCAGTTTCAGTGAAAGCTAAAGGATAACCCACGGAGGTCTTCTGCACAGGTCCTCTTCGCCTCCTATTTCCTTACTTGCAGAGCCCTATGAATGCCACAGGGAAACGGCATTACGTGCAAAGCTGTATTAGCGTCATGGGAAATGAAAGAAGTACTCACATGTAAGAGCAGAGGGGGTGTACAGAGCGGATACTTCACTTAATCAGCTGACTTGGCTCAGAAAAAGAAGCAGCAAGACCACGCACGTGGGATTTGTCTTTTCCCTCTGCTAGTGGAAAAGCTATGTTCTTTTTTAAGACAGGGTCTCCAGTACAGTGGAGTACTGTACAAGTACAGCTCACTGTGCCAGTGTGACTGGGAGTTTGGCTGGAGGGAGGAAGAAAGGCCAAAAAAAAAATAAAAACCAACCAAAAAAGAACCCCTGCAAAAAAAACCATTCCATTTTGCCAAAGCTGCTCTGTCCCTCCAGATTCTGTATTTCTTTTCATCCCCTGGGAGATCCCATCAGGCAGCAAAGCTCAGCCGTAACACCTCAGTCCCAATACACTGCAGTGCCTGTAGGGTCAGAAGCTTTGTAATACAGAAAGAAGCAAGATGAGTGGATATTTGGAAGCAAAGCTAGCAACCTTTACACCATCCTAACACATCTTTCAGCTCCGCAAGTCATCCCTTTGGTTTCAGTAGGAAAGAGTAAGAAGTACTCACAGAGTAAGAAGCCGCCCAGCCTGAGCCCTTGTTTTCAGCTGAAGATGTAAACTTTGGAGCATTTTGATTTCGCAGAGGCTCAGTTTGGCTCTCGCTCAAGCTGGGGGAAAAGGTGACCGTTCTTTAAGGCAGTGTATTGCAAGAAAGCCATTTATCAGTCCAAACCAGGAGATTGAATATCAAATTTAAATCGTCTTTTCATCAGCTTCATTTCACAATCACACCATATATTAGGCTAGTAAAGTTGAATTTTCCTAACAAGAAAGCAAAGAGGGAAGGAGCTGGCCAGAGCTTTCCGAGACACATTGGCAGGATCTTTCCTCCCCCATTCCGTCGCCTGGCAGATGATTCCCCAAAGGCCGTAGGACCAATTGCATGCTCTCTCCCTCCTTTCCTGGAAGGTTTGCTTTGTCCTGTGGAAGCTCAAATACATATGATAGTATGTAAGGAGGTCTCACCAGCTCTTTTTATGAGTGTTATAAAAGATGCCAGATGATTATCCGAGACCTTCCCACCAAACCCACCGCTTCAGGGGGACTCATGGAGGCTGGCAAGATAGCGAAATCCTGCGGCCAAAAGCTTTTGGAGAGAGCAGTTTCTCCTCCCACTTGCAGAGACCACACTTAAATATTTGTGGTATCATAAATATGCTCTTTAGCGTGCGCACTAATAGATGTCTGGAACGCATCTGGGTTTGGTGACTCTGGACCCTCGGGCTTGTGCAAGGCAAGGTAAGAAGTGTCTGGGGTGGGTGTGTGTCTGGGGAGGGGGGGTGTGTGTGCTGGGGGTGTTGGATGGGGGTCTGCTGGGGCTCAGTGCTGTTCTGTTTGACCCCAACCTGCCGCCTCTACAGCCGTGGGAGTTTGAAAATAACAGTTTTCTGTCACTAACCTGGATGACTATAGCTTAAATATTACATATAGGGAGGAAAAGTACTACCCTAGAGAGAAAACTTAGCAAAACAGACCTCTGGTGCCTTATAGGCTGTGTACCCACTTACGCATGTGTGAAATGGATATAAGAGATTCTCAAATTCGGTTATATAAACATGGCTGATAATGCCCTGCTTTCCCTCAATACAGTGATTTTATGTTAAAAGGGTGTCACTTATATAACACGCTGCTAAAGTCTTAATTCCCTTCTTCAGGCATAGTAAAACTCCTCCTCGGGAGGAGAACTTCTCTTTTCCCCCATGCCCTTTCTCTCCCGTGCTGCTCATGGCTTCAGAGGAGCCTCCTCAGTCTCAAAAGCTGAGGTCCTTCCTAAGAAAAGCAACGTTAAAGACATGCCACAGGCTTTACTTGTAAGGTTTGGTGTAAGAAGACAGCGGTCCCTCAGGGGAGAGGGATCGAGGTGGATTTTAATGATTTCCTTCATGTCAAAAGGAAAGTTTAAATAGATTGCTGTGCCCGGAATGTGAGAGCAGAAGAAGTGATTTCTGTTTAAGTAGGTGTTAGGAGGTAGGAAAGAGCGTTGGAATAACAACCTGTCTCATAAGCCGAGGAAGTGAGATTTTGAATCTGTACCCAAACAAAGGGCGAACCTGAGTCACAAGAACACTTTGTATTTATGGAGCAGCTTTCACCAGAGAATGTCAGAGTGTTTTACCAATCCAGAGAGCCGGGGACAAACATAGGAACTTACATCGAGTCCAGCTTTCCTCGGTGATGTCGCGGAGCCAAACAGTTAAGGAGCACAGAGCAAGGGACTGTTTCAGTATGAGTAAGAGGACAGAATTTGGCCCCACATGCTTAACTTTCACATCTCTTTTCCCTCGTAAAGGAAGCTTTCGTTCCACTTTATAGATGGGTAACTGATGCACAGAGATCCCAGGGAGTTTGTCCAAAGTCACAGATTGAGGAAGTTAATGAAAAAGGACTCAAGAGTTTTGACTTTGTGCTCTAACCCCAAGGAAAACTTAATTTGGCACTAGCAGCTGCTTGATCTTTAGGGCTTCTGCATGAACAGGGAGTAGTTTGCTTAATGAAATAATATCCCAGGCACATATGAAGAGCAATTACTTGCTCTCATATAAACTCTCATGTATTCATCTAGAAAAAATGTTCATGACTCAGTCATCTGGGATGGTTCAAGCTACTCACCCTCCAGCATGAGGCGTAGGCATTACAGTGGTGAAGTTAAAAAGGAAGACACATGACCTCAATTACTCACAAGGAGTCAAATTATGATCTCAGATACAGTGGTATAAATCCAGAGTCATTCCCCCCTGAAGTAATTGGCATCATACTGTATTTCTTTTAACATACGGGAAATGGGAACGCAGTCTATAATCTCAGTATGTCTGTGGAGCTTTATGCAGAGAGATGCTGTGCTCTCCAGCGATGGATGTTAGTGATGGAGAAAAATAAGGTAGGAAAATGTGCCAAGCTTCCCTGTAGCAAGAGCAACAAATTATATACCTAGTTTTAACAGTGTACTTAATAATGATTTCACTTTTTCACCAGGTTTTCTCCATGTTTTAATAAACAATATAAATTAACTGATACACAGAAAGATTTCATGAGGGCCCGTCCAGTTGAACTCTATCTTTAATGCCTCATTTTTGCTCTGGATATCATAAACTATGAGAGAGAAAGGGTTTGACTGTTAAGAAAGGTGAAGAAAATTATGAACTTACAAATTTACAGATGGAGTGTGACTACAAACACAGATCTAGAATTGGGGACGTTGCAAGTTCAGAGAAAAGGATGATTAATGTAACAACCACAATAAACTGTCCCGGTGGAACATCCGAAATTGTATGAAACTGTTTCCATCAGTGCAGAACAAAGGACCTATGGCTTGAAGAGCAGGGACACTGGATTCGGCACAGCAGGAGACCACGTAACAAAATATTATAAATAGACCCTCCATTTATAGTTTTTGAGCTTTCAATAACTGATATTCTCAACCTTACAGCTCTAGCAATTTGGAACCGACAGATGAGGACTTTGCTCCTTTGGGGCTATGGAAAACCTGGCAGAAGTGAAGAGGGAAAGGATTCAGTTTGACAGAGGAAACGCATTATAGGCACCTAACAAGTTTTCAGCACATCAGGAAACCCAGAGTTTTTACAAATAGGGAAGTTTTTAACATTTTCTAAGCCTGCAGAAGCAGTCCAAACACATGTTAAATTACATTATAAGCAAATCTTACCAGCAGCGTACAGGGGGACACCCGGGGGACCTTCCTTAAAAACTCTGGGTGTGCAGGTGGACTGCCGGGGTGCCACCACAAAGCATCCTGCCTGCTCCCGCTGCCGGCCCTGGGAGCAACACACCATACGGCTCCAGTGCATGTAGCAGTACTTTATGGGCATATATCGCAATTTCTGGCTTGCCTTCCAGCTGTTACCCAATTCAGATTCCTTCCTGAAAAATCTTGGCACGCGCCTCTTGTTGATATAATTTCTAAGTATGCAGAAGACATGCACGTGCACCAGGAAAGCTACAGATCTTGTAGACTTAGGGAAGTGATACCTATATTACATGCATGAATGCAAAGTAGGTATATTTACATATGCATAAGACGTAGATGTTTTTAAAACCTGTGACAGCATATGTGTACTGGAGTGCAAAGCAGGGTCCAGCAGTAGCATTAGGAGACACTTGAGTGAAGGTGATTAAGAAACTGTTTGCACTGGCAGCGCTGAAATACTGGAGCCCTCTGCCTCTTTTCAGAGAGAAGCATTGTAACAACTTGAAATGTTTTTGTGACGGATCCAAAAATAGTAAGCCTTTCCCAGCACCAAGTACAGTTGAAATGACAGTTTGCAGTCGCTTGCTAGGTGTAATTAACGGCTATCCGTATCCTCATCAGTCAAGAATTCTGCTGCGGAACTTCTGTGTATCTGGTAATCCTGACAGAGAAGAATAGGCGAAGTGGCATCCAAGAGCACCCAGGCCAGTGTAGCTCTGCGTGGCCAACTGCTCCGTGACCACAGCTGTGTCCTGGTCTGGTTTGGGTACAGTGTATATGTGAAAGTGTAGACCAAAACACTAAGGACTTTAGCTAAGTGTCCTGGGTTGCTATAGTAATGAGTCTTTTTGGAGCCTAGTCTACATGCGATTTTATACAATTCAGTCAGTTCAGGGGTGATTTTTTACTGAAATAGTCAACCAGCCCACCCCTGCGCATCTGCCGCGTGTGCAATGTTAGCAGCAGAGAAGGTGCTGTAGACCAGAACAGCGTACACCAACCTCCCACCATCGGCTCATCTTCCCTCTGGAGAGGCAGTTCTGCTTTCCTGAGGGAGACATAGTTAAAATAGTATGACTCGGTAATGCAAACAAATCAGTAATCGGGAAGTTTCGTGGGAGATTCTCCTTAAACCTGGGCACGTTGCTGCTAACTTGTGACAGTCCTGATGGCGCAGCTGGGAGGGCAGCGTACAGCATGTACACGGTCGTGTTAATATTGCTCTAAAAAGCTCCATGAGGTCTTCAAAGCAGCCTCAGGTAGGAGGGAGGTTGCAATCAAGATGATTACCTTCATCTGGATCTGCTTTGAATGAGATGGGAAGGAACTGAAAAGTCACATCAAGTATTTCTACTTAAAAATTCCTGGGTGGGGGGCTGCAAGATGGTTGAGATGCAGGTCATGACTGAGGAACGGTGGGGTGGTCACACATGGGGGTGGTCACAGGGTGGACTTGGGTCCACCGTGCCATCCATATGGGATGAGGTAGGAAAGGCAGGTGCGTGTTGACAACCTGCTGCTTGGTTAGATGAACACCTGCGGGTACAGCATCTCAGCTGCCCCGCAAAGTGCTGGTTTTCTGCCCTGGTACTCCAAGGGGAAGCGATCACGGTGCTTTGGCTAACCAGCAGCATCCAGGTCTCTGAGCCAGAGAGGGGTGGCAGGGCACACGGCAGATTCATAAGATGAAGGTGACTGTGAGGTGGGAACATCTAAAGGACCCCAATAAATTGAAATGTACCAAGTGAACACCGAGAGCCTCGCTGACAGTTGTGGCTCTGTGACTGGGAAAAAGTCAGGCAATATAGGACAGTCTTCACAACCAGGGGAGGTTCTGGTCTTTGAGGAGCTTTAAGGAAAGGGGTTCTAGGTAGCGTTGCATGAAAAGGCAGCGTCATGTCTGGAGGTGACAAACCTCCCTTACTTTTGCTTAGGGGGCTTGTGTATCGTCATCGTAGATGCTGTCTGATGGGAGCACAGGGCTGCTTTCAAACACCACCATCCCAGGCCCTGGCCAGGATGGAGTGTGCAAGGTTATATTCTGGGAAAGTTAAATCCCTAAAATTGCCTAGAGATTGCTCTGCAGCCCTATTTTCCAAAGCTTTGGTGTCGATCTAACTCCTCTCCATCTGAAAGCTATCTAAAACACTCTGGTGAGGGTTGTAGGGCTGTGGCAGAGCACTTTGAACTGCTTTTTCCTCATACTCTGTGGGTAGAGAAATACGTAATTGGGTATTTATTTAATGTGCCAGAGCCAACAGGTGTAGGTAATTTGGAACTGCTGAGGACAAATCATCACGTATAATGTTAAGATAGTTACTCCGGGGAGGTGAGAGGGAGGGGGAAAATGGCATATATTGGCATAACTATCTCCTCACACATCCTCTCTCGTCTTTGCATAATATCCGAGTCCTGTGGGCCCCTGCCGGCAAAATAAAACAATGATCCTGGCCCTGTGGGCCTATTATTATTGATTTATGAAATATTTACAGCTAGTTGTGTTAAATGTGTCCTTGCACTGCGAGAAAGAATTACTGGGCATACAGTGGTGTAAGACCGCGGTGTCGTTGTTATGCTATATGAGTTATGCATAAAGGCATCTTCAAAATGTCTTTTTTTAGGTATTTCAACCATGTTATGGAAACCCATCTGGAAATAAATGTAGCCGGTCTAATGTATGTAATGAATTTAATGTGCCGTTCTTCCACATTAAGGAAAAATCTAATAGGATGATTGAGTGGGGCCAAACTTCTCCAGGAAATTCCTTTATAATACATGATTGAATTATTGTTTTTCTATTAGGGCAGCCAAAACATTCAGTGTCCTCGACAATACAGGATGTGTGCCGTAACTTTTTTGCCACTAAGCTAGGCATACTCTATCTGGACGTGTGCCCAGCTATTTGAGTATTTCCATTTGAATGATTTATTTATTTTCCAAAGAAAGCCTACGTAAGTTATACCGAACTCGGCAAATTTCTTTCGGATCAGACGACAGAACTAGGTGCCTGGCTGCCAAATGAATGAAATCTAAGGAATCCGGAGGCATTTACAGCAAAGCTGAGATTTTCCTAATGGGTACCTAAAAGTTATGCTCATGAAACTCCTAAACCTTTTCTCAATAGAAACTGAGCACCTAACTCCCTTCGCAAATCCTGATCCCAAGTCTGCATTCAAGCCCCCGAGTAAGTATCCCGATTTGCAAAAGTGTTGGCTTTCCAGCTGCGACCACGTAAGCTAGGAGAAGCTGCTGAACGTAGCACATGTGGAAATTGGATTGTTTATTTATAAGCCTAAGTATGATCCTAAACGCCTAACTTTAAAAACCTTTTAAAACCTAGGACCAGTACTTTTGCCCATTTAAGTTGCACAGAACAAAGTGTGTTACAAACTTCTCACTAAAGCTATGAAGCCACTAGTGCATTGATAAACACACTGAGAAACCGGTATAAGATATTCCAAGCTGGTAGTTCAAGCTTCCTCCTCCCCTCCCCCCCCCAAAAAAAAAAAAGCTGCTGCTGTTGTGGTACGCAGGAGTAGGAAGGCAAATAATTTGAATGTTTTTTCTGGAAAGGCATTGTGTATTTGAGACATCTACCTGCACTCCCAGGGGTTACAGCTATAAAATGTATATAATGATTACCACACATTACGAGAATACTCCAGTGACTTTGAGATATCCTGGAAACCCATACATAAGTGAGTATATGGCTATACGCAAGAGGAGACAGGGAGAACTCCGGATTTTTCAAACTGTAACTTGGGGAAAAGTGTGTATTAGTGTAGCTTCCTCACCTTGTCTACAAGATCTCGTGGCTCATTTCCCGTAGCAGAGGAGCCTCTTCCCTTCTGTCTTCTTAACAGGGGAGGGCAATTATTTTTCTTCTGTGAATAAAATATTTGCCCTCCCCAAAAGTAGTCCCAGGTCAAATTAGTCATACAGTTGCAGCTGGAAACTATTTTTGGCCTAGGTTTACAACACTGCGGAGGATATCCAGATACTTTACCAAATATTTAAGGCACACAGCCAAGGTGTGGGAGATGCAGGTTCAGATCTCTCTGGGGAGGTGTATTTGAATCCACCCCCCAGGAGTTAACTATCATCAGCATCTTGCTCTATAGGCAATGATGGGGTGAGAGAGAATGATTCAAGCAACCTGAGGCTTGACCGGCTACTTGTCTCACTTGAGCTGTGTCTCCTTCCACAGCTCCCGAGCTGCAGGGGACCTGGGATGGGGTACTAAGCCAAGCAGGAGGCTCAGTTTGCCCTCGCAGGCTAAACCAAACCACTTCTATGTCCTACCATCATCTGTTTCAGCCGTGCAGAGACAAGGTTGGGCTCACCTTCCCCCCACCCCTCTCCCAGAGAAACCAGTGCTTGATTTCTGTGTTTAATCCTCCCTATTAATCCTCCTTAAACTGACTCTCAGAGGTTATCTACCCCTAAGCCAGGATCCTTACTCATCCTGGCAGAGATTGGGTTCTGACCTCTGGGACATCAAATAAAAGCAAAGAGAGGGGTAATATTTTATTGGCTTTATTAGTAACACAGAGTGAAAGACACCCAAGTGGGTAAAACTGGAGTGACTCAGTACCTGCTCTGTGCACAGAAAAGGCTTGACCTCTCCTTGTGATAACATTTCATTACATGTGCCCCACAGCCTTGCTCCTCAAGTTTATCTGGAGTCAAACGGCTCACCAGGTCAACCCATACATTTTGTGCAGGATTCTGAAGGCGGCCGAGTGTTTATCATCCTTGAGGAATCCAGCCCGTAGAGGTTAGATTAATTTTTTTCATATACACATAAACAGATTCAAGATGTTCTTGTTCAGCCAGAGGATAAAGGTTTCTCCTGCTATCTCGGTTCTCCATCAGAAAAACGGTCAGTCCCAATGTGCCAAGATTCTCCCAAAGGCATAATCGCCATCATCTGTGTTTACTAACGCAGGCTCACAGGCATCCTGAAAAACAAGGATGGTGTCCTTTCCTAGCGTGAACTCAAAAGTCCAGATAGTCCCAGGCTTGAACTACTCCTTAACAATACCTACAGCCTGGACACCGCTCAGATAAGACCAGAAGATCCCATCCACGTTGCAGAAGCAATGCCGGTCAGCTTCGATCAGTGGCCCAGCCTCTCAAGAGCAGAAATGTTAAACCCATGATTCCAGTTTGGACAAGTATGGAGCATGACCTAAATCTCCTCCGTTCACTCAGTGTCTTCGCTTTCCCTCCTAAGTTGCCAAATCACGTTGTCAGACACTGCATAACTCCTGGTGTGGTTGTGCACTGTTAGTGCCACGTGTGGATGGATGCTAAAAGGAGTCGTTACCATTTAGTGAATCCTCATCTGCTATAAAAAAACACCACAGCATCATTGAAACCTCATCAGAGGATCGAGCCTTATGCTTCCACACAAAGCTCCCCAGGGCATCCCAGACCCGCTTCTCCTTTCCTCTAAGGCAGAGGGCAGGCTGTTTGTCCAGCACGAATCCAACCAAAGTAACAGTCTCTGAGTGATTTCACTGATCTTAAATGAAGAAAAGATTATTGGGTCTAGGATTCAAAGAAGTGAAAAATTTCCACCCTTCCGCCCTTCCCTGCCAAACCCCAAGTATTTAAATTGAATGCAACTGCAACTGGACAAAAAAAAAAAAAAAAAAAAGTCCTGAGTATTTTGATTATCTGGGATCTCAGCTTTGTTACTGAGAAATCAGGTTACAGAAGATGGGAAAGAAAATACATCTTAGGAAATCCTTGATCCCAATGCTACAGCCTTGCCCTTAAGTCAGTGTCCTAACAGGACATGAGGTCATCATCTGAGGATGAAAGGCGCTTCTGCCCAATTCTTTTTTTAATTCTTTGTGGGAGCGGGAGGTGCCTGCCTATACAGTCTACTATAGCATGCCTATAGAGTCTAGTATAGCCTGCCTATATTTTCTCATTTATTGTCTAATCATCAGCACAGCTGTGTTTCAAGCTGACAGCATGTTCATCCAGGTTCAGGATCTCTTCTCTTTTCTTCCTTTTTTTTTTTTTTTTTCTCCTTCTAATTTGTGTGTATGCACATCCACGCTTCAGAGATACTCAGTTATATCAGGTTTTGAACTTTCCCCCATCACGTGCTAATACAGAGATTTGTGCAAATTCGAATTCTTACTTCTGAGAGCCAAGAGCTTGTCAAAGCACTATGTACAACTTTCTACCGATATGCTAGTGATGCTCTGTTGCAAGGATTCTTTCAATTTCTTAGCGGAAAAAAAGCTTTAAAAAGTATTTTTCCTAAAATACCTAACCAGCCAGTTTACCAAGAATGCAAATACAATTCATTTTAAAGACCAAGAGACGGAATATTATTAAGAGATGAGTGATTTCAGAGATATTTAGTTATCTGAACAAGAACATATTTCTATACTCTGAGCAACCTGGCAGTTCTTAGGTAATCAGCATTTTTTTATATGTTTGTCTACACAGTAAGTGTCCCAAACAGAGCTGCAATGCCTGTCATGCATTATATTTAATATATACAACTGCAGCTCTTCATTTTTTATTCCATTTGCCCTTTCATTCCTGGAAAGCTGATGGAGGACATGGGGAATGCTAACATGGAAAAGAACAAAAATATAGTAGAATTGTTCCTCAGTACCATTGTTTCCAAGATCTCCTGTGTACAGTGCTGTGTCCCATACCTATAGATAATACTTTCATAACATATTAATTCAGTTAACACAGCCACCGCGTGTATGCTGGCTGAACCAGTTAAAAAAAAAGCAGGAAATATATACCTACTTTTCTTCCCTGGCAACCAGACTTAGAGCAAATCTGGTCAGAAAGCTGTGAGAGCAAATCCACCAAAACTACGCCAGAAAAGGACCTATCCCACTGCTAATTGATGTAGGAAAGGTGTCTGATCTGGGAGATGCTGCTCGGCTACCAAAGGCAGACTGCTGACGTGTAAAACATCACTTGCGCCCTATGTCTACACTTCCCTTAGTCTGATACCTTAGAAGCAAATAGTCTGGAAATAGAGGCAGCCGGGAACCTATCCAGAATTGTGCTGGGAGGCAGGGTCTGCGCAATCCGGCTGCTTTCAGTGTTCACGCCTGCTAAAGTAATGTGGAAGATGCCCTGCCCTGCAACCAGGTGCTGTTCCTGCCGGCAGGGAATTGGAGAGGTGTCGTAAACTCCAGGGGAGAAGAGCTCCTCTGCTCACCGGCACCAGAAGAGGTGGTGGTGCATCCTTAGCAAAGGAAGATCCTGGATGAAGGTAAATTTCCCACGCACGAAGAACCGCAAACTCTTACACAAGGGACAAATTTAGAGCGGATCCCAAGTTGCCATATTTTTAACGTGTTTTCATGGTAACAAAACATAATGCCAGAATTTGGGATTCTCTATAGCATGTGAACGGCTTTCCAGAACAGTCTGGGGAAGGAGCTTGTTCACCAATTGCTACAGCTATACAATGTTAATAAATGTCATTGTTAATAAATTTGCTTTATTAAGCAAAATAATATGAATTCTTCCCTCATAAATTTTTACAGTAACTCCTCTCTGGACAGTGCTGTAGCTGACGAGGACTGTAGGTCTAATTATTGGAACATGTGCTTTAATGTGTTTTAATGTCATGTTTTCCTTTAATTGTATTATACCGTAAGCCTGCTCTAGAAATAACACTATTAAAGTTTCCTTTCAAAACAAAGATCAATCAAAAAGACAAGCAATTATTTCATTATCCTTAAGAAGCTCATAACATAATGAAAGGAATGTTAAAAATAAACTAAATGGGTGTACTTGACTGAAAGAATAGATCAGTCCTAGCGACTTTTTCTCAGAGAGTAAAAAATTATCCAGGATTAAGTTTTCACAGCTTTGAATACATTATGGATTCTCTGTTTCTAGTAATTAAATAGGGAAGGCTTTCTCCAATAGTCAACTAAGAATGAAATTAGCAACAGTTGTATCTGAATAGAAGAAAACACGCAGGATTAAAAGTCAAAACTGCACTTTTGCAGAGCAGGCAGGGTTAGATAATGTTTGAGTTGACTGAGTCCTCTCCAGTCTGTCTTGGAGGACACTCCACGTGTGAGATCTTGGCCTGCTGTGCTGGGGATGCCATCCCCATCGGTGGGTCCCGGGCAGCCTCAGCCCCGCGGCTCAACAGCAGGTGGAGACGGCATGGCCTGAGGCTGTGTTCAGTTCCTACCAGCAGGTCTCTGGCCTTCAGCATGGCTTGGGAGGGAGTTTGAGGTCCAAGGCAAGGGGAGGCTGCGGTGGAGGAAGCCCTGCTGGATGACTGCCCTGCAGTTGTGCAGCTGGGAAAGGAGGAAGGGACCCTGCCATTGGGACGGTGATACATGTCTCCAGATAACACCACCGATGGATGGGTCCCTCCCTGTCCTGCAGGACACGGCATCTGCTTTTTGGAAGAGGGAGTGAGGTTCCCTTCCCGAGGAGCCCCTTTGAAGAGAATTTTGCTGAGCTTGATTTATGGGCCCCACTTTGGCTGTTTTTGCAACTTATTCTAATATTGGAGCCTTTCAGAAGCTTAGATACTGAGGGAAGAAGCAGTGTGGAAGGACATCAGAGAAGAACTTTTGTAACAGAAAAGCCTTCCCAAGAAAATGTAAGAAGAAAAATCTAGGCAGGTAGAAAATGGATCACAGGAGGAGCTTGTCTCTCCTCTCAGTCCTCGATCCGAATCTGACTTCTCTGGTCAGTAACCTAAAATTGACAGCATCTAGTAACCATGAGGCAGCTTGTTTGCAGAAAGGCAAGGTAGCTTTTCTGAGCTCCTAAGGAATACATCCCATGTCGCAGCAGTGCCAGACGGACCCTGCAGCACAGAACCCAACGTTTGAAAGAGCCAGAAAGAGCAAACCTCATTTCATGGGTGGACCAAAATGCCTTGCCTCCTGTGTGCCTTGCTCAGCGGAGTGGGAAAACAAGTGGGAAAAGAGGGATCTCAAGTCACCCCCTGTGCCATCAGGCAGACCAGGCGAGCTTCGTTACTGCTCCTGTGCTTCCCACTCAGCAGCTATCCAGGACCAGGGGAGCCACCAGTAGTGGTTTGCTGTTGGGTCGCTCTGAACAAGCTGTGCTGGGAGCAGCTATTTGGACATCAACTCTACCTATGTGGCCATTTTTAGCAGCATAACTCTCCCAGACAGATGTGATCTTTTTCTCCCTGCAGCAGAACAGGGCTGGCAGTGCCAGGCTGAGAGAGTTGGGGTTGTTCAGCCTGGAGAAGAGAAGGCTCCGGGGAGACCTTAAAGCAGCCTTTTAGTATCTGAAGGGGGCTACAGGAAAGCTGGGGAAGGACCTTTTACTAGGACATGTAGTGATAGGACGAGGGGGAATGGCTTTAAACTGGAAGAGGGCAGCTTTAGATTAAATATTAGGAAGAAATTTTTCACTTTAAGTAAGGCACTGGAACAGGTTGCCCAGAGAGGTTGTTGAGGCCCCATCCCTGGAGGTGTTCAAGGCCAGGCTGGATGTGGCCTTGGGCAACCTAGTCTAGTGGAGGTGTGCCTGTCTATGGCAGGGGGGTTGGAACTCGATGATCTTCAAGGTCCTTTCCAACCTAAACCATTCTATGATTCTATGATTCAAGGTCCCTTCCAACCTAAACCATTCTGTGATTCCTGCCGTTGGTTGGATCCAGGCTTGGAGTGGACTAAATCATCCAGCCAATACTGCTTACATTGAAGAATATTACATAAATTGGAGTTTCTCTAGGGTTATTTCTTTTTGTAGAACAAAATGTGCCAGGCATTGAGATAAATGCAAGAATAGATGACCGTATGTTACGTATTTGGATGTCTCTTCTAAACTGGTCAGATTTTTTAGCTCCCATTGCTCCCATTTCCCTGAGCAAGGTGAGGAGTGGGATCAGTGGCATGTGGCCATGACACCAGGTGTGGGAACAGACGGCAGACTGCGTACGACAGCTTCATTCTGCTCACTGATGGCAACGACAAGGGTTTCAGCAGGAGCAAACTGGGTCCCGACTTCCAGAGACAAAATCCCGCTTGGCATCACTGCATCCCAACATGGCACCATTGTTAGGTTAACCAGTTCTCGATCTATATAACCAGTTCATCCTACTTGAGGTGCATGCGTTACTATTAATTCAAGTAGACTCTCTTGTGTCTTGTGTTTGCTGAAGCAAAGTCTCTGCCTGACCCTTTGCACCCCTTTTTTTGCTGTTTCCCTCTCGCGGGGAGGCCTTGCTGTGGCAATTTCTTTCACATGTTGAAACTGTTGTTTTTCTAACACAAAATACTATACGTTTTCAAAAGCTTAGTATGGAAGATATATTTCTAAGTCACGTTTCTTGCCAGAGGAGTAGTGAACACTAAATGTTGGCTGTAGACAGTGGTAGACTCGGGATTTGGTAGTTAACCAGCAAAAATATTAAAACAGGCAAAGTCTGTCATCACATAAGAGACAGCTTTCAACTTTGCTAAATGTCTTTCTGCTTACAAAGTTAATGGAAACCAGTCACAATGATAAAATCTGTGACTGTCTTAAATAGAAAGAATTCTTGGTTTCTTGTGGTAGAAAGAAGACTGGAATTTAAATTCTTGGGCTTTCCCTCCTCATTTTTAATTTCTTTCATTTGATTAAAAGAAAGCTTTAAAAATGAACAGTCCAAAGCAGGAAGAAAAGAGAAACATACATCTTAGTAAGATAAAAACCCAATCCTTAAAAAAAAAAATAATACCCAAACCTTGCAATTATGAGAAATCCAACAGCCCCAGAACATGCAGAGCCAGAGCAGATAGAGAAGGTAAACAAAACCTTGGGCAAAAAAGGGCGAACGAAGGAATGTTACTGGAGGATGCCTGATAAAAATATGATGGGAGAAACCACCATGCAAACCACTTGCAGCTCAGGGAAAAGAATAGCAACCAGGCAGAGATGGGAGTTGCAGATAACAATGTGCGGAAACTTTCTGAGAGAAATTGGGGAGAAAAATAAGGGCGATATTCACATAAAGAGGAATCTGAGAGATCCAGATGTGCTGAAAGGCGAGCAGAGAGGAGAAAATCACGAAGGAAAGAAGTTGCGAGAAAGCGCAGTTGAAAAGTTGCAATAGCTCTGGAGAACCTCGGCAATTACTGAGCGTTACGAAAGGAGGAAAAACACGGCAGATCTTCTGCCTCGCCTCAAACATCCCTGCTTGAAGATTGAAGCTGGACTGAAACGTAGTGCTGCTGTTGCAGCCTTACTACAGGTCAGCTGTGAAAGCAAACCTCGCCTCTTGCAAGCACGTTGTGACAGGGGCTGCCCTTTTTGGCTGTTTTTGCACGCTGCAGCACGTTGCGGGCTCGGTCCCCTGCTCGGGCTCCGAGGCTACTGCAATGGCCCAAACAATAAATGGCAGAGTATAGTCTAAACCTCACAGCGTCAAAACTGAATGAAATGTCTCTTTTTAGCCTCGGAAAGATAATATTGGCCATTGCAGGGAAGCCAAAACGCAAAGTCAACTGGTATTTAGCGGAGATTTTTGTCTGCCCTCTGGAATACTCTGAAAGAGTGATGAAAGGGGAGCTAATATTTTCTGCCCTATGAAAACTTCTATTGTAAAAATGGTCTGGTCTGGTCTGTACTAGAATGAAGCCATGACTGATGTTTTACATGAACAACAAGAGAAAGAGAAATACGCTCAGCACAGCACGTATTAGCCCAGTGACCTTGACACCTGCTTGTTAAGACCTACTGTTAAGGCCAGCTCTCATCTATCTCAAGTGGATCACTGCAAGGTTTTCTTGTGGTTGCGGTCTTTTCTTCATTTTGATAACAAATTCCAGAGAAAACTTCCCCAGCCACCGTTAGAACCAACACGGTCCCCCTACCATGACAAAAAAAAAAAAGTTTTAATTTGGACAAACAGATATACAGACGTTTATCCAAATAAAGGAGCTTAACTGATTTTTTCCCGGCAAACTCTACTTCCAAATGCACATGCCCTTGTAGGGTCTGATCAAAACATGTCAAAGTCAGCTGGGTGGATTCTTCTAACGAAACATTAACCACGTGAGAGCTGGATGTTTAATTTCAGCAAATCCTTAGGTTGCTGTTCCGGTCTACGGAGCAAGAGAGAACTAACCGTGCGTACTGACTCACCCATTTTTAGGTACCTGTGTCAGGGTGGCATGAGTCATTCACTGGAATTTCGCGTAATCTCATTCACTGTGGAGTGAATTCATAGAGCCTGTGTTTCTCCATGAGTAAAAGAAGGCACCTAGCTGGTTACCCACTACTTACCTAGTTGGTAAACTACACTGTCAAAGGTCACAGAGATTAATTCCAGTCTCTCTTGCCATAGACTTGGCTCAGACTCAGGATCCTTCAAGTTCCGTTATAAAGAGCCTCTAAAATACATCAAACTAAGACAGAAGAACTGAAAGCTGCTGCAGTCATAACTGTTCCTGTTGGAGGAGCCTGAGCTTCATTTGGGAGGCCAAAACATCATCTGAAAGCCGTAGATACAAACCTGTCAAAATGGCATTTGCTAACCATGCAACTCATCCTTGTCTCTCCTCTTCCTCACGCTCTCCTCTACTGACAGACCTGTATCTTAGCAATGTTAATGTTTACATGTTAAAAAATGCCAGTTACCCGTGCAAAACCTCGCAATTTCGCTTAAAAAGGGATCTCAGCAATGGCCAAGTGTAGCAGAGGCACACAGGCCTTTATGCTGCAACGTAGCTCTTAAATGATTCCTCTTAAATATTTAAACGTAGTAATTCCAGTCAATTTTGAGAAATATTGATAGCTTTTCTAGTTTTTAGTAGTAATAGACGGTATACATAATTACTATGAACGTAATATTTTTACACCTGGACTCTTTTATGATAGTGTTACTCCTGTGCAAAATTAAATGTCAGCAAAAGAAGAGTGATTCTAAAATGAAATTTTAAATAAATGTATTATTACACTGAGGAGGTAGTATGGTGATTTAATATGGTGACTAGTCACACCTGAATAACTAAAGAGTTTGTTTTTACAGGGAAGCGCTAAGTTTACTAAAGCGAAGGGAAAGTATTTTATTACAAATAGATTATCTTAGCGCTTTCACTCAGTTTGGTGCAGAACTTCGTGTGGAAACTGGGATTTGACAGAAGCGTAGCTGGGGGGGGGAAAAAAAGGGGGAAAGGAAAAACAAGTAAAAAGTTATCAAAGCAAGGTCCCTAAACACGAAATGCCATGGAAAACGTCCAGAGCAGCCAAGGTCCTTCCTCCACAGCTGCGGGTCCAGGCTCTGCGATAAGACCCCGTGGGGTCCCACAGGGGTGACTGCAGCGGCTGAGCCGGCAGCGGGATCAGGGATGTCCCGTAGCTCTCTGGGGTGAGATGTGCAGCTTCTCAGGGTAGAGCATCTCCCTCTCCACCGCTCTCAGTAGTCAGTCCCCTGCTGCCAAAGCCTACTCTCCACCCACTATAATTTATAGGACTGGAGAATTTATGATCGCTCGGTTTTAATTCTGTTTAACCAACGTACACCAGGTGCTGGAGGAACGCAAAAGAAGGCCGTATTTTTTCATCTAGAAATTTCTGGAAGGAACCTAATTTCTTGACAACGCAAATCCATAAAATCTATCTTATGAGTACATGGTTAATCGGAGTTCAGGGCTCTGCAATGCAAGAGGTTGGTCTTATTCTGCCTGGGAAAGGGCCTGTTTTCCCTGTGGATCTCCTCAGAGCTGGAAGGCAGGTTTCTTCTTGAACGTGTCCACCGTGTCCTCCTGCAGGAAGGAGAGAGGTGGGGGAGGCCACGTGGCTGAACCATTGGTGAGAGCCTGAGAATGCTTACCCGCTTTCCTGAGTCCGGACCAGAATGTGTCACTTATTTTTTCCCTTTTTCTTTCTATTCCAGCAACACAAAAGCTGTGCAGGAGGTATTTGAGAACCTCCGCCCAATAACAGCAGAAAGATTCTGAATGTCTTTCAGAGGAAAAGAACATACATTTCCTCTGCTGCCAGCTGCCCCCTCGGCTTCCCTTACCTGCATCACTCAAACAGGGATTCAAACCATTAGGAGAAAAGCCTTCATCTTACAGAAAACTTTTCTGCTTTCTCCTGAAATGGCCTCTGTGTTATTTTTTGTAGCTTCCTTATTTTCCATCAGTGTAGTTTCCCTTCTTTTCTGATTTCTTGCATCAGTCTATTCATTAGATAGGAGGATGTTAAAGAGAATTAAAAAATAAAGCAAAAATAAGGGTCTGTTCCCAAAGCCAGTGAAAACAATGGGAGTCAAAGAAACTGGCATTGACAAAACATTTTATTTTCCTCAGGAGAGTAAGAAAGATGCTAGCCAAAGTTTTATAGAACAAAGATTCCAGTAATATGTCCAACACAGCAAAACGTAAATTGACATCACATTTAGGTTTTTTCTTCCTTGCTAATAGTGACACTCACCTCAGATTGTGTTTGATGAGTACAGTGACAGTCATCATTATTGTCTTAACTGCATACAGCACGGCCTTTAATCTTCCTGTGGGATTTTAGGATGACTACTGTACATATAGTTTCTGACTGCTGAAAGCTGAGGGTAACCCTTAAAAAAGATACGATCTCTTTTTTTTTTTTTTAACTTTGGAAATTACAAACAGAAGAGCCTGTGATGTAGAGACACACACAGAAGGAAATGATCTGAGAGAGGAGACTTTAATAAGCTAAATAGGTTCAGCCTAATGTAGATTCATGTCTTCATTAATTTAGTGGATGATTTTCAGCAGAGTGAGCCTCTTTTCCTCTGGTGCGGGCAAAAGGCAGCTAAACTCATCCCCTGCTGATTTGCTATGGGTAAAATCATCTAGAAATCGCTTAATCTGAAAGCAAAAATCCTCTTAGGTATATTCCCAAAGACTTCCTTGAACAGGCTACGCGTAGGCAACCGTCTATGGAAGATAAGGGTTTAGCCGAAGATTTTCCTACAGCACAGTCCCTGCATTGCTTCTCTTCCCCTCAGCTGCAAACGATGGCTCTCCTTCCTCTAGCTTTGAGGAGGCAGCACTGGCGGTCTGTGCCCCAAGTAGCTTGCAGCTGGAATTCAGATTTCATAAACCACGTTAGAGGAAACCTCTTGAGAGGGAGCTGTCACACGGGGTCACATAAATGAAAAAAGCAGCTCTTAAGAAGCGGGCACGTCTCGGGATATCGGTGCCAAAACACCACTCACGAGGAGCTGCCTGAATGGCGAGAACATCTCTGTTTCCATCCCGTCTGTTCCACGGCGCTCATTCATCAATAGAGAGCCAACTTCTCCCACGGCACGCAGAATAAGACAGGCAGGGAGTGAATGAGAGCTCCAGCCTAACGCGTCACCCCGGCGGGCTGCGCGCGGTGGAGGGTGCGGTGGAGCTGCGGAAGGCAATTCAGAGTTGTATAAAGCTCTTTGATTAAAATAAAAATACATATTACAGTATGAGGATAATCCACTTTGGCCGAGCAAAATTTAATGCGAAATAACAGTTTGCTCAAATGCTTTTATTTTTTTGGAAACCATTCAAGTTTTGGGAAATAGCTGCCTCTATTAGCCCTAGGGTAGCTGTTGGGTTTGCCAGAGGTTGTGGTCAGGAAGCTTTCATTTGCAGGTGCTGTACCGTAAGTCTGGAAGGAGTGCTCTAGATAGGGTACTTCATTCCCCTTGTTATGCTTTGAGCATAGAAAATAGACTAAGCCACACGAATTAAGTTAAATAAATACATCTTTTTATCTCACTGGTAATCTAAGTGCCATAAACTCTATTGCTTAACACCATCCTAACTCTGACCTACTTTCTTTTGGGAAGCCTGGTATCAGAAATGGATTTCAACTTCCCAAGTACCAAATATTGCTCTTGCAATTAAACACTCCTCTTTTTTTTCCTTTTTTTTCTTCTTTTTTTTTTTTTCCCTAAGGCTGTTTAAAAGATCCTCTGATTAAAATGTATCACATTTCAGTATTGATTACCCATGCAGTTTGTAACTGATATTATTATTTTGCTTTGTGGTTTTAATAGTGCGCTTGACCTCTGCATTTGGAGGCTCACTTACTGCTTACAACTTTTTGTTTGATTGCCAAGATCTTTTTTTCTGATTTCTTATCCACTGAATGTGACCAAAAATTGTTCATCTGTAGTGCTTGCCCTACAGTGAGGTAACAATATTTTTCTGTGCAATGCGTGCCCCCATGCCGGCCTTTGCGACACGACAGTAAGGCAAAGATCCTTGGTGTGATCTGATACGGTAATCCACGTGAGCTGATTTCTTTTTTGGTCTCGGTTGATCAGGTTAAACCATACTCAGACAGACTTTTTACCCTTTAGTGGCTCATTTGCCTCTGGAAACTCTGCGTCGGTTGGCAGCAATGTTGGTGCCATGGATTGACTAGTGAAGTAGTATTAAGTTTCAGTAGTGAAAGATGAGACATTCTTTCTCCTCTCCCAGTCTTTAAGTGATGTTGCTGGTCCAAATCCATTAATGCTTTTGCTACCATCCTCCAGCAATGTGGGAAAACAAAAGACAAAGACTATTCATGCCAACAAGAAATCTGGGAGAAAAAAAAAACAACAGGCTTTCATAATCAAAGAAATGTCTCTGTCCTTATACAGGGTAAAGCAGGAGCAAAAAAAGAAACGTATTTATGATTCCCCAGCAATAAACATGCCTGTAGCCTGAAAACCAACATCAATATACACGGAGATAATCGACGTACCATTTTAACTGTGCACGTTTCAACTGAAAAACAAGCAGCTTTGAGAACTCACCAAAAAAACCCTCCTGATTTGAGGCATACAGAGCATGTCTTCACACTGCCACATGATGGATGCATAATGGTTTCCTCCAGACAACAAACCTTAAAATATCTGAGACCTTATTGTGTTATTGGTGTTTATAGTTCCTACTGCAGTCAAGCCGAAGAGCCCTAGGGCCCCAATTGTGCTGTGGATGACATAAACTGAGCAAAAAGACAGACCCTGTCCCCCAGATTCTGCGGTCTAAATGAAACATCGTCAGTCACCTGCTCTTCCCTCTAGCCGAGGGTTTGTTTTCTCTAGCCTAAATCTTCAGTGCGTAATCTCTCTGCGGTAGGAATGCCGTGTTGCTAGCACGTCTGGGTGGCACTGGGGTTTGAAGGGTTGTTGGATAAACAACAGTACACTGAGCAGAGCTTTATATCTGCCTCTTTTTTTTTTGCTTTCCCCCCTTTTTGAGAATGGGCTCCAATGGCTTTTGGAGTATTTACACTGAGATTGTTTTTTTGGAACCCACAGAAATACAAGCCATAATAACCAACAAATTTTATTTTCTGTGCTGTTGTGTAATTCCATTGTAATTCTCTGGAATTCTATTGCAATTCTTCTTGGAGATGCCTCTGTCCTTTGCTGGATCTGGCCAAGGAATTGAATGTGGGCTAGTGAGGAGCCTTAATACGATGGTGGAACATGTCCATTCACACTATTGTGATTCCAGGCAGCCAGCTTCTTTGTCAATGCCTTTCTTAAAGGCTGTGGCACTGAACGAACCAGCAGTAGAGGCAAGTCGAGCATTAGAAGCCAATACATTTTCTGTTATCTGACTTGCAAAAAACTTTTTCTCACGTTTCCTTCTGCCATTGTTTATTTTTAAGGAAATAAAGGTCTAGGCAAATAGCAATCCTACTACTATGGATCAATTAGGCTTTAAACTTGCCCAATCAGTTCTAAAAACTATTTCCGTTTCCCAGGCAGATCCACCTGAAAACTAATTGATGTCAGCTGTGTTTCAGAACAGTCTTTGGATCAAAGTCGTCTCCTCCCTGCTTTGCACCTTCTCCAGCACTCTGAGGGGAGCAGGTGGTTAGAAATCTCCACCATCCGCAGCCTTCCCCGAGTCCCTTCACTTTTACCTTTGCTCTATCTCTCCTTACAGCCTCTCACAGCCTGTAGCCTCACCTGTAACTTCTTGCTAGACTCACCCTGCAAGGAAAGCTTGTTCCAGGGAACATCTTCTCTTTGAGAGTATAATTAGTGATCCGTAATAAAGGTACATCTCCTTCCCTGGACAAGCCTGGATGGCATCGCTGTGCCGTTGCTGCTCTGCCAACACCAGTGCGACTCCACCTGCCTCCACGAAGCCTCCCCTGGCCCCTGGAATTGCTGGCGATGAGGGGGCGGCTGAGCCTTGCCTGGCAGTGGAGGTGTTCACCCTGTTCCCACCACCCCGCGTTCATCTACCTACTCCGGGCAGTGGCTGTTTAACTCAAAATCTCCCCGTTGCTCCGTGATTGGGGCTGGAAACCCTATTACCAGGGCTGGGAACTCCACCACCACCACTCTCCTCTCAGTCGGGCGCTGCTCCTTGAAAAATGTGACCCAGGCACATCTTAACCAAGTACCTGAAAAATCAAGGCACGAGAGAGCCCTCTTACCAACTCCAACCTGAGGCCAGCGCTGGCGTTTGTTGCTGACTGTGAATTGGGTTGCCCGTTAGTCCCCTTGGACAATCTCTTGCACGAAGCCCCAGCCCCGCTGCTGGCCTGCCCAGCCCCACGTCCCCAGCTCTCCCTGTGTATATTGGCATCTTGCACACCGGATAAACGACCCCGCTTTGGGACAACATCCCCTGCCCGATTCCCGTGGCAAACTTCAGCCTGAGTACCGCTGCCCTGATTTTTGCTGCTTGGTTCTGCCCCTGCCCACGCCGTCTCTTACTAAAACTGCCTGTGAGTTGTTCAAACCCACAAAAGTCTGCGTCGTTTCTTCACCCAAGCCCGTCATGATCAATTGTTTCAGCCACTTTGAGATTTCTGCGGAACGTGTGCCAGTTTTATTTCCAAGAATGCAACATCACCAACATTTTTCAATTATTCAGATAGGTTTCAGCTTGTCATCGTCTCCATCTCGCTGGAAGGAATTACGCGCGCCTGCCCTACCTCTGATCTCGCTGACACTAATGTGATGACATTGACACTGCAGAGGTTACTTCCAATTTCAGCAGGAAGGAGAGAGCAGGATCTGTCCTTAGCGTGCCGCCTCTCCTGCCATGTGGAGCAACGCTGAGCTTCTCAGTGCATCTGGTTTCAAAATAAACCCCCTACAACAGACAAATATGTTAAACCTTTGAAAGCCTCATTTCCAGGTTTCAACAACATTCTCTTCAGAAACGAGCCCTTAATGGAGTTCATTTAAGGTTGTTTAAGCCACAACTTGCTGTCAGCACTATTTACCACTTCAGTGGCTCGGCTAGAGCCTCAGCTGTTGTAAGCCAGTTCAGCGCTAATAACAGAGCCCTCCTGATTTACATCAGCTGAAAATCTGACCGAGCTTCTGCCAGGCTGACAGCCTTCCTCTGCTGGGTTCCAGTAGCTGTTTACATGCTCACTCGGTGCAGACAGTAAAAAAGCAGTTTTTCTTCTGACACTCCTGTCTGTGCCCTATTTTTAATGTAAGACCAAACAAGCGTGGCAGATGTTCCAGCGTGGTGTCCTCTATTGACTGGGCACTTCAGCCGGGCAGACGCCAGGATTCGCTTTGACGGCCCCAGAATGCAGCTGGATCCGTTCATCAGTGGTCCCTTGTACTCCTCTTTCAGAGACTGCATTCAGGGTATTTTCTCCCCGGTCCTGATTTCTCCTTTGAGAACTAATAGAGGTGGATCTCTTCATTGCACTGCAGTCCCCCCTTCCTTCTGCACTCCTTGGCTTTGCTCATCTTAACTGGGCTGAGAGGAGGGACCTTCCTTTTCCGACCATTACTTCTTAATTCTCTCTGCTTTTTTCCAGGCGGAACAGCTCAGCTCCTTTACAGCCACTGGGCTTTTTTACTTGTTGCTGCTGTAATTACTATTCCCGCTCCTTTTTGACTCCTCTAAACTCAACTCCCACAGACCCGAATTAACTTGGGGGTACTGGTGGATGTAGAGAGGGACATGAGCCAGCAATGTGTGCTCACAGCCCAGAAAGCCACCCGCATCCTGGGTTGCACCAAAAGCAGCATAGCCGGCAAGTCCAGGGAGGTGATTCTGCCCCTCTACTCCGCGCTGGTGAGACCCCACCTGGAGTACTGCATCCAGTACTGGAGTACTGCATCCAGCTCTGGGGCCCTCAGCACAGGAAAGCCGTGGACCTGTTGGAGCAGGTCCAGAGGAGAGCCACAAAGATGATCCGAGGGCTGGAGCACCTCTGCTATGAGGACAGGCTGAGAGATTTGGGGCTGTTCAGCCTGGAGAAGAGAAAGCTCCAGGGAGATCTTATTGTATTTTTCCAGTACTTAAAGGGGACTTATAAGAAAGATGGGGACAGACTTTTTAGCAGGGCCTGTAGCGATAGGACAAGGGGTAATGGTTTTAAACCAAAAGTGGGTAGATTCAGACTAGATATAAGGAAGAGATTTTTTACGCTGAGTGTGGTGAGCCCCTGGCCCAGGTTGCCTGGAGAGGTGGTCAATGCCCCATCCCTGGAAACATTCCAGGTCAGGTTGGATGGGGCTCTGAGCAACCTGATGGAGTTGAAGATGTCCCTGCTTATTGCAGGGAGGTTGGACTAGATGGCCTTTAAAGTCCTTCCAAACCAAACTATTCTATGATTTTATGATTCTATGAAATCTTCCTAAAGCCATGCTGCTGACCCATTTCCAGTTTTACAGATTAAAATTATCAATATTTTTTACTTTAAGCCATTTATCGTCTTCCAAGGTTCTGCATTGGTTAATGCTGTATCTGGAGCCTGTAGAAAACATCCCATCAACTTACACAGCCAAAGCCCCGCAAAATGGCAGCCATCTGCTTCATGGTAAACTGGCAACACAACAATAACTTTCAGTAAGCTGAGAAGTGGATGATTTTAGCGAATAAAACCACTGCGCCTTCTGTCTTTTATTTCGATAGTAAATTTAATTTTATTATCTTTCCCCCAATTTGCCACAGAATTTTGCTGAGAGCCATCATTACTGAATTGCAACATGGGAGGTTTTGACCCTCTGAGTTATTAGGTTGATAAAATTGCAGTTTTCACCTCCTGCAGAAGCACAGCTTTTTTAACAGTGGGAAACAACCGCTTGCAGGCAGATCCAGACATCCTATTTTGAAAGCTGCCAAGGGAATGCTAACTTCCATAGCCCATCCCCATTATTTACTAGGTGGAGGATGGTGGCATCACCCAACGGTTCATGCTGAGGGACTGGGCTGGAGCAGAGGGCACCGGGAGCTTGGGGACATTACACCAGCGGCCCTGGGGACATGTGAGGAGCTGTTGTTTGGGTAGAGCGAGCTAATAACTTGCCTGGGAGTTAACCCAGCTCTTGGGGTGGAGAAACCAGGATGCAAAGGGGTGTGGGGCCTCCTCAATCCACCACGTGGCCCCAAAGCAATAGGGTGAGAGGCAAATTTTGAGATTGCTGAAATGTTTTAAAGAGGGAAGTGTCAAGTCCCTAAACGCATGGGATTAGCTTAATAATAAAAGCACCATATTTGAGGCTCTGTCTTAATTTCCCTTCTGAACTTGAAAGCTTAGAGTTATTTTTACCATGTCTTAAAGATACTTTTCTCAAAAAAAGTTTGTTTTAAAAACAAAAATATGAGACTTTCTCCTAATTGCATACTTTCAGTGGCTGGAGCATTAAAGGAAAGTGTTATATATGGCATGAAAAAATTGTGAGAGCTGAGAACAAGAAATCTGGCTTAAGAGAGCTGTTTCTACCAGAACATTTGTGATTTCTGAATTTAATCTTAATGTACAGATCTCACATTTTTGTGTCTTTATGAGCTGATTTTAAAGGGCATATCAGGATATTGTGCTCCAGCCCTGTATGTTAATAGTTTCCTGCCTCCCTCCAGGAAAAATGGAATATTTCTTCTCTGAGCTTTTCACACACTCTTCTGCCAAGTCAAAGCAGAAAGGAAAAACTGCGTACAGTATTTTATTAGGCCAAATGTCAATTTGTTTTTCTGAAATCTTTACCAATCTCCCTGGCATTTAATATTCAAACAGGGGGAAAAGAAAAAAAAAAGAAAAGAAAAAGCGGAAAAACAATAAGGCTTTCATTTCATGCAGCAGTGCCTGAGACATCCAACAGGCCATGATACATAGAGCCACATTTCTTTCATACATGGGAAAAGGGGCAGTTAAACACACTGGAGAAGGTGGATAGCATCTGGGTAAAAAGGAAAGGGGTGGATCCGTTTTGTATTTGTGAGCCTTTAAAATCAATTTTCATTAATCTCTGCTGAGCCTGGGTAAAGACAGTGTACCTCCCATTTTGTCGGACCTTGGTCTTGCCCACAACAGATGGGGTTTTTTCCATGTGTAAAAAAGCTTTCTGTCTCCATTCCGCTCAGAAAACTTCCCACATTTCCAGCTGAGTTCACTGTTGTTTCACTAGACAACGCAGCATTGATGTAAGCTGAACCTTTTTGCCTATCAGCATTTTTTGGTACTTAGTATATGAAACACATGAGCGCAGACACCCTGGTGGGCCAGGGAAGCCCGGCTGGGTCGAGTATAATGTCTAACGTAGGAGCCCAAGAGTTTGCAAGCTTCATTTCCATCCAATGGAGGGGCCAGTGCTTGATCACCCCACTGAGAGATGCTCTTGAATCCCAGCCTCCCACAGCAGCTCTCCTGGCCACGTCCAAACTGTGCCCTGGCCATATCCTTGTATTAAATCCAGGCATCCCAAATGCGTGCCTCTGCCCCTCGTACATCTTTGCTGTACGCCAGTGAGCTCCAGTGCGCCCAGAGTGGGGGCAGAGCCTGGGCAGGCCCCTGCCTGGATGGCTGGAGGTGCAGAGCCGCTCCGTCTGTGCCCATATGCCTCTGGGATTCAGCCTTCGGCTCCAAGGAAAACAGTGGCTGCCCAGGGAGTCCCTTCCATAAAAGAGAGACAGAAACGGTTTCACTTTTCTGCTTCCTGAGGGCTGTGGAGAGACTCGAATAAGCCATGCTCCTGAGCATTTGAAACAAGAACTAGTTCTTAATCCAGATTTGCTTTTGATAGGGACAGCTCTGTACCCACAATTACCTGCTGGCAAGATTTTTGTGACATTAAGAGTATGTCCAGCGAGGCTCAGGGGTATCAACTGCACATTTAAATGACTTCTATGAGTTGGAACTCTTTTATATTCAGTCCTACAGTTTTCAAGCACCAAAAAAAAAGGAGCCTGGATTTTATTTCAAAGGTCTTTACTCCAATGGCTCTGTGTGCTAGCAGCCTCTGGAATCACTTTTGTCCCCTGGGTATTGCAAAGGGATTCAGTTTGGGACCTTAGCCCATGACATGGGATGCGTCTGGGAAACAGAATTCATCTCGTTTCACCTTGAGCATGACAGCGGTTTTTTGCACTAATGCCATGCCCGGAAGAGTGGATTTTCCCCAAAGCCCCATTGGTGATGGGCTACTGGCACCAGCTGGTCTGAAAACATGCTCCCTTTACCTACCAAACCCAACCGCCGTCTTCTGTTGGACTGTGAATTGCTGCTGCTGTAGCAGAAATTCTTTCCTCTGCCTGGGAAAATGGGACCTCGCCGCTTTGCCTCTTGCGATTTATTTCCTCTGGTGTCAAGAGGACACTGAGGTATGTCAGGGATTGCACAATAACACAGGATAGCAGCTAACATATCTATTCACATGCCCATGTGTTATTCCTCCTGCTGCATAGGAACATAACCTCCATTGAGCCCCAGTCAAATGTCTACAGGACTCTTGCATTGAAATCCCAAAGAAACCTGCCTTCATGGACTTAATTTTTTTGCAGGGCTGTACAAGCAATACCTCATCAGAGGGAAGCAGGAGGTACTTGAAAGTAAGACGTTCATCCAAGGGTATAGAGTAAGTCAGTAGCAGAGCCCGCATGCTGGCTTGAAAGCTCCTTCAACATATTTATTATTTTCATAATATCGTATATTAACAATTATTTAGGAAGAAGTTTATGACTGTTAATTTTCATCTGGTTAATAGAAGAATAATCATTCTATCCAGTAATGCAGTTGGCTTGATAACGTTAAGACATTCCTAAAATTCAATGTCAGCATCCATAAATCTATAAACCCCCTACGTTTACCCAGGCTCACATGCCAGGGCTGCTGCGTGGTGTTATCAAGTCACTGTAGCAGTCCTCATTCTGCCATAACAGCTATTTCTTCATCACTGCTGCCTCCCCCTTCCTCCTGCCCACCTAAAAGTGACAACCCGTGCTAGGTCCCTAGAGACCTTCTGTAAACCAGCCCATAGCCTGGAGGGTGGGCAGAAGCTGACACCTCTGTGCAAGTGCTGAGCTGAAGGCATTTCCCTTGATAGCACAGAGGACATTTCACCAGCCTGCCAGGAGGATCCGCTCACCAAACCTCATTGGAGAAGGAAGTTTTTCAGAGTGCTAGAAGGAATATACATACCAATGACGCCGCAGGTAAAAATTCTCAGCCTTTCCTTTGAAATATCACAAAAATGTGTCCGAAGGGTAAGATGCTTCTTTGCCTGATGCTCTACCCTCCTGATAAGATTTGACTTAAAAGTACAACTTTTAACAAAGAGCTTTTTGCCCAAGTCAGATCATTTCCATCTGGTGTGGTCTGTGCAGGATCCATCAATATTTTAACCTTCTTGGCTATTGGCCCATTGATGTGATGTGACTAGGACAAAAGAAAATGGTGGGATTGCATTTTCCCCTTCTGGCATCCTTGCACTCTTCTATTTTTTTAGTAATAAACCTGTCTACAGCAAAGAGGTTCCTAAGGAGCCACTGTATGTTAGACATAGCGAAAAAATTAGCCATAAGCAAAAAAATTGCTTTGAAATATATTTCAGCAGAAATTTATTTTTTATTGAACAAAAACTTCTCCAAAAATACCTTCTTTCCTCTACTTGTTTTTTTTTGGGGGGGAAAGAATCACTTGGGGGAAAAAATTTCTTTCAGCTAAAATAGTTTTTGATTTCTACTAAGAATATCTGAATTTGGTCAAAAAGAAATATATATTTTTAATGGGATGTCAACGAGCTCTCCTGAACATGGATAAGTAATAAGAGGATGGCACATGGCCCAGACAGTGTGCAACTGAAGTGATCTTTAGGCATTTTTAAAGCCTTAGCTACCACAGAAGTCGGTGTTGATTCAGGCTCCCTTTTATCTTGTCTTATTTCTGTGCCTTCAGCCCCCAGCTAAAGGATTATCTCAGCTGATTCAGGGCAGAGGAAAGAAAGGTGCAGCTCGCTGGGTTTTGGCAGTGGCCCCCATCATCATCCCGAGAAGAGCTATTTTGGAATGTCACGTTCCTGCAGGAGCTAAAGAACGACCAGGCAGGAGATAGGGTCGAGCCCCTGCCTTCGCCTGGAGACTTCAAGGCTCACGTGAAGGCTTGTGGTCTTCATTCTGCCTTCTGCAAAGACTCCGGCTTTGGGTCTGAGTTCAGCACATGGACCTCTCCAAGATAGGGAAACGTGAGGGTACCGTGTTTTGGTTGGGTCTCCCCCCCAGTTAAAACCAGTTGTCATTGCCTTTGGTAAATGGTGATCAATGTATATTTTATAAACCACAGGGAATGGTGCAGCTATCCAGTACCTTTCACCAGAGGCTTTCCAAGTACTTTACAAATAAAAAGCCAAGTTTTATAATAGCTTCATATTCCAGGTTTTTGTAGATAGCAGGCAAGCTGACATCCAAGTGGCTTTCCCACAGTCACACAACAAAACTGCACCAACTTATGAACAGACTTACAAATCCCAATTCGACCGCTAGTTTCATCTCTCAAATGAGATTTATTTCTGCACTTCTTATTCATCCAAGGTTCCCATCACTGCTAGCCAGAGATAGACATGATTATTTACACCACTGCACTTCTTTTTTTGCTCAAAACTTTCCCTTTTTAACATGAATAAATCAAATGCATAAACTTGAGCAATCAGAAGAGAAGCTGTGCGAGGGCAATGAGGAGCAACAGGTTCAAACACCAATTACAAATACCAAATCAGCATTAGCTGCTCCTGAGCTGGTGCATCACCTTTGAGAGCTCCCTTGGAGGTCACCTGCAGGTGCATGCCTCCTTCCTACACAATATAAATATATAGGTATGTATACGTATATACATTTGGTTGTTTTTATCACTAACTGCCACAGGGTATTCGCTGAGTGATGGCTATTGCCATGCTGATGGTGAAGCTGAGAAGAAAAGCGGCCGGAATGGTGGAAAGCAATAGGCTGCAGCTGGAAAAACGGGAGATAAATCCAGTCCTGGTCAAAGCGGATGTAATTTGGAGGGAGAAGAGCAAAGCTGAGCCCTTTCACAGCAAAGTCATTTTGTTGTTGCTGTTGTTCGGGTGGTGTCCTGAATTCCTGCCCTGCTATGGCAGAATGAGGGCTGAGGCCAAATACTTATTAATAATGCTTATTAATTAATAATAACAATGGCGCTAGTGGAAAATTTCAGGTCCCATACTCATCATTCGCTGCCAAGCTAGCCACTTCCCAAACTTAGTTCTAAAATTAGAAACAAACAGGCCCCTTCTAAAGGCAATAAACAGCATTTTAATTGGACTAAAACCTATAAATCTGTCAGCAACTAGTTACTCTGGCTCCCTTGTGTGATCAGCAGCTTTGAACACCCTTCTGGGTCTCTCCCAGAGGGTAATGATGTGATCTGATGTCATCACAACAAAGGTGTGATGGAACAAGGCAGCATGGTGTGGTGGCTGCTGGGACCAGTGTGCCCAACTGGGCGTGCTGGATGGAGGGTGGTCCTCCAGCCTGCTGTGCTGGACAACATCAACGGGGCAGGAGGGGGAGATTTGTGCTGCAGACCTCTGATTGTGTGTGGCCCATGAATACATCAACACGAACCAATACCTCTCCAATCACGTGAAATGTGAAATGCGTATTACACATGCCATGTGAAATGCATATTACAATACATTTTCCTTAGCTAAACCAGCACATTTTCATCTCTATTTTTTATGTGGTGGAAGGCTTTCAAAGTGAATCCCATTTGGCTCAAAAAGATGCCAAGTATTAGCATCAAGATGCAGGAGATCCCATCCTGAGAACGAGTACTGACACCCTGGTAGCATCACCCCTGGCAAGAACCTGCTTATAGGTAAAAAGAGCAAATACATAAATACAGTAGTTGGTATTTCAGATATCCCCATCATTTTGGAGGGAGAGGGAGGTGGCAGCCTTGTGGCAAAGGGGAGGACCTGGACCTTCAGGGTTTTCTCCAGTTCAAGAGGAATTCATGCCCTGATCCCTAACGGGGAATGTGTGATGGACAGAGATGTGTCCCAGGTGACAGGGACAGCCCTGAGATCAGGGCTCCAACACTGTTGGGCTTAGATGACCTCCTGGAACACAAATGGCCTTAATGTATCATCCAGCAGACGCAAAACTGCACCAGAGACAAAATCAGCCCTATGGTCGGCAAGTGGGGGAAGGAGGATAGGACACACAGGTGACCACATTTCTTCTTGCCCCCTGACACAAGACTAGCTTCAGGGTGAAAAATAAAAATACCTTTTTTAAAAAAAGAACTCAAGGGGAGGGAAAGAAAGAGATATTTTTAGTTCTACCTTGAGAACAAATCGTAAAACCTTGCAGAAGGTTATTATTAAGTAAAAAATACAAGATGCTCACATTGCGAGAACAGCATGCTTCCCTCGCGAGGGTGATGTGCCACCTAGCCTTCCCCACATAAATCAGCAATAAATACAAATTAGAAATAGATGTATACACACACCATACGTATACACTCACTGAACATACATAATGCTGCCTCCCCTGAGAAGAAATTACTGGCAGGCTTTTGGCAAGCTATCCTTAACTGTTAGGGACAAGCAGGTACTGTCTTTCTTGAGGTGTGTGGCAAATGTGTCCAAGCCATTCCTGTGGAGTGCTTGCTCTTAAAATCCTTCAGATGCCTTTCTACCTGGATAAAATACTACCACAAACTTCACGGGCTGAGGGTAGAGAAAAGCAGTCAATGCCACCACTGTAACAGCTGTGGTGATTTTAGCTCTAGAAATCATGAATTGCCTACTTAAAGTCAAAAGTCAGGCTTAAATAACCATGAGATTTTAACAGAAATCATACATTCAAGACTTCTTTTTTGTTGTAGTTCTGGTTTTGGGCTTATTTGCATCTGCAAGTATTTTCTCTATTTTTCCTGCTACTGTGACCATTAGTGCAGTTTCCAAAAGCTCAAAGTTTCCTAAATACAAAAAAAAAAAAAAAAAAAAAAAAAAGGGAGGTAATATTGTCATTCCCTCCCACCCCTCGGTTCTCAGAGTGTTATAAAAAAAGTCTAGTACCCATCCCAGGAGACCTGAGATAAAATCTGGGGCCAGCAACATTGAGTCTTCCTTTGGATGGCAGTGAGCACCCTAAGGAGGCGCTCAGTCCACTGCATGATGGATCAAGCCCACTCTCCCTATGGAAAACCTAAAGGAAGAGACATTAGGGCAGGACATGCTGGGAAAGACCTTCTAAAGGAGGCTTCCCCACCCCGACAATCCGTTAGAGACTCATTTTTCTTTCCTGTTCCAGGGATGGCGGGGGCAGAAGCTGGACAAGCTCTGGAGCTGCTCCAGGCCCCACCATGGTGCTGGGGTTTCCAGGACAGCCCAGCTGCTTCTTCCCGGGAGAGGGGCTGCTCCAGAGGTGGAAGAGCTCCTCGTGGGCTGCAAGAGCTCATGCAGGGGAAAAACGTGGGGGCTGGCAATTCCAGTGATGGGGAGAAGAGTGGCCAGACCATCCCCGAGCCTGGAGCCCAGGAAGGGGGGGTGTGTCTGGGTGCGGATGAACTGTTCAGCCTTTAGAACACAAACCTGAAGGGAGGAGGGAACAACCCCTTTCTGCTAGAGCAGAACTGGGAAAAATCATCGTGCAATCTCCAGAACACTAGAAATAATCAGCAGCAGCTACAGGTTGATGCTACTGTTTAAACTTTACTTACTTTTTTTTATTGTTCTAATTTTCACTCTTGAAAGAAAAAAGAACTATTTCACTACACAAGACTGAGCATTTTACTCTAAACTGTCTCGGTTTGAGGCTCTTGCGCAGTGCAATAGGAGACAACGTTTCTTGTGCTTCCCAGCAGGCACGCAGCATCACTCGTCGTGACCCTGGGCCAGGCTGGGGGGGTGACCGGGTAACCCCCACCAACCTGTGGCAGTTCGCACAGCTGCAAAGTTGATCCCTAATGCAGATGTGCTCAATACCTGGCTCGAAAGAAAAATATGTTTCAGCAACATGCCTGTGAAAACAACTGATACTCTGGACCGTTAAAATAACCCTGTATTTATAAACAAAAGAGGGGTTTAGTTTTTCTTGTCCTAGAAAAACACACTGGAACATTTCACCACCATTTTCTTTCACTTTAATTAGAAAGGAAAGGGGGAATGTCAAAGAGAAATTATACAAAATATATACTGTGCTGATTAGGGATTTCTTTTCTGTAGCATGGAGAAGGCAGAAGGCAGCTTGAAGTTCACATTAAATCTCTTTCCCCCTCTAATGAGACATGCCTTATCCAACCCAGAAAGATACAATTAAATGGGGAAAGAATGCAGCGGCTTTCTCGGGGGGGGGGAAGAGGGGGGAGGAAGGAAGAGTTCATATTAAAAGGTGAAGTATGAAGGGCTGATCCTGCAGACCTTGAGTATGAACCTGACTCTAAAGAAAAGTCCTGGTCGGCTCCAGAGCTTTAAACAAGCCCACAGCCTAACACAGCCCAGTCCTGGCCCCGAATATCCATGGGATCCAGCCTGAAACCAGCTCTCCTTTTCCTTGGAAGGGCTGAGCCCATTTGCCTCCCCTAGCCCCGGTGGTGGTTGTTTTGGGATCGGGAAATCGAAGGATGAGGAGCCTGGGGGTTAGGCTGGGAGGGCTTAAAAGCAATCCCAAAGGCCACCACCACTGCGGGCTGTGGTCTCTGGGGGCTGCAGAGCTGGGGTCAGTCCCGGCTGACCAGCCAGCTCTGGCTGGACCTTGGTCACCCCACTGCTCACGGGGATGTATGTGCTCGGGGGCCGCCTGCCTTACACAACACCTTACAGCTCATCTCTATATACGTCGGGGTGTTTTGTTTTGGTTTGGTTTTTTTTTTTTCCCTGATGTTTTTTATTATTTTCTTTGAAGAGGCAGGGCATCCCCCTCCATCCCTTACCCCTGCTCCCCTCCACGCAGCCCAGAGGGCAGGCAGAGGGTCCCGCCGGGGCCGGCTGTGCCACAAATGGGCTGGAGCACGCGCTGCTCTGAATCCCTCCTCGACATATAGCGGGGTCACAGGGAAGGGAAAAAAAAAAAAAAAAAAAAAAAAAACCAAAACGACACCAAAACCCAAAAAACCAACCCGGGAACATAAATTGGACCCAGAAGGGCAGATGCAGACTGAACAGGAAGCGCTGGCCCGAGGCGAAATGAAACAGCTGTTGCCATTGTTCTGCCTTCCCAAACTCCGCACGGCTCAGGCTCGGCCGGCAGATGTTAGCAATTACCGCACATGAAAAGAAGGGCACAGGATTAGGCAAGTGACGAAAAAGCCAGGGGACCGCTAGATTTATCACTGGCGGTGCGAGGCAGCCCCTCTCCGGAGGGCGCCGGCAGCCAGCGCTGCCCCTGCCCCGGCCCGGGGGGAGGAGGAGGAGGAGGAGGAGGAGGAGGAGGAGGGGGAGGAGGATGCAGCGCCGGGACCCGCAGGCAAAGCCCTGCCCGCCCCCGCACCGGCGGCACTGCCACCCCTCCGACCACCCCCGGGAAGGGCCAGGGGATGCTTTTTTCCCAGGCGGTGTTTTGCAAAGGCGGAGGGGAGCGCATCCAGAGGGATCCGTCGCCGGGATGCCGCGGGGGAACCCGGCGCCGCCGACCGGGACCCGCTCGGAGCCGCAGCGGATCTTGGCTTCTCCTCGGCGGTGGCGGTTTGGTGTGTGTCCCCCCCGCCCCGAGGGATCCCACCGGGAGCCCGAGAGCCGGGCTAAGCCTACGGACAAATTTCATCTCCTCCTCTCTTTGTACGGGCAGGAAAAAAGCAAGCAAACGAGAGTGCAGGCTGTACATTCCTTGTGAAATTTCTTCGGCTCTTCCATATAATCAGACTTGTAAAATAAAAAATAAAATAAAATACATAAAATAAAATAAAATCTCTCGCAGCTTTTTTTTTGCAGGGAGTGATGAGTATAAGAAAGGTTAGTCAGAAGGTAAAGCATGTGTTTGCCATCTTAGCTCCTGATATGGAAACCATATGCTTAAATACACCACCAAACATACTCAATATAACACTCTTTTTTATTAAAGCTGGTTTTATAAAAGCTATCCACCTTCCATCCACTGGTGACTCCCAAAGAGGTCACATATTCCTCATTGCAACTATCAATACATATTTGGGGTAAATTAAACTCCAAATAGACTGTTTCTGATTATTATTGCAAAGGGAGCAAGAGGCCATCTTATTTTCCCTCACTGATAAATTAAAAGAACTGTAATGGGTGATTTCTGCAACCTGTAAAAGGGCAATACCATCTGTGACTCATTTAGTGTCGCTTTAAAGAAAATTTATTTGATTAATTTGAGCAGAGTATAGAAAAAATAAAGATTTTCTTTTTTTTTTAGCTCTACTGCTAAAGAAAAAGAAGCAGCGAAAGAAGAAAACCCTGATCCAGAATAAACATTTTGGGAATGAAAAATATGTTATTGGAAGTGCAGAGGCTGCTGCCTTGCCCTTGAGATAGCTGGGTTCTGCCCTGCCAACTAGAAGACTTCAGCATGAGATGTTTCTAACAGGGCTCGTGTCACGGAAGGAGGAATAGGCCAGAAGCAAAACATGAGAAAATGCAGAACTGAGGGTTAGGTTGCTCCATCGCTCCTCTCTTTTGGAGTTAAAAGGAGCCAACCAGCCATCCCACTGGAGTGACACTTGCAAAGATGCACACAAGATAATTTCCTCAAGGTTACTCAGCCAGGAACAGCACCCTTTTGTCAAAAGTGCGGTTAGTTAATGCAGCACCTGAAAACACCAATGAAAAAGAGTAGGGAGAAAGAAGAGGGAGAAAGAATGGCAATTTTCCATCCTTTAAACCAGGGGTGATGGTAGCAACCACAACGTTACCA
Source organism: Vanellus vanellus (assembly GCF_965231255.1). Taxonomy (NCBI): domain Eukaryota; kingdom Metazoa; phylum Chordata; class Aves; order Charadriiformes; family Charadriidae; genus Vanellus; species Vanellus vanellus. Next base: position 8,199,874 of record NC_138912.1, on the reverse strand, counting down.
CCTTTGTCTGGCCTGACAAGAAGGAAGTGGAGAAAAGATCAAAAGCAAGTGGAAATCAAAAGGATTAAGATACTGAAATTCTTCTGTTTTGCCACAGGCTGTCACCCTAGCTCCACGCATCGCTCAGCCAGACAGGCATACGCCGTGCAAAGCAAAGAGAAATAAGCTCGAGAAGTCCAGAAGTTTGCTCCTCCTGAAATTTAATTGGCCTGCAGGTTACCCACAACCTCAACTCCCCTGCTCACAATTTGGAGAATAATGTTAAATAGTAACGATAATAAATACTAATGGATTAATCGTTATAAGTCGTGCCAAATTCTACGGGGTCTGGGCTTGGTAAGAGTGGTCTGCCTCAGATGTGGAGTATCTAATGACACCTTTACTCTTGCAGGGTTTGCACGTGGCAGACGGAGACGTCGTTTGCACTTTGACACAGGTTAAGTCACTTACGACCGTTGATGTAACCAGAGGCTCACTTTGGGCCAGCCTGGGCCCTGGCCAAAACTTGTTTAAATCAAAGGATAAATTTGCCTTAACGTCTCTGGACTGCTTTTCACTCACCCTGGGAAGAAGCAGGAGACAGGCAGTGTTCCAGCCCGCTCAGCTGAAGCACCGGGGCCGATCTACTGAAATCATGAAGGATCTTTTCATTGACTTCAGTGAGCCGTACAACAGCACCTTGGCAAGCCTGGTGCTCTGCTTGATTATTTGTACTTGATGACCCCATACCATTCCTTGTCCCTCTCTTCTGGGCTATCCTAAAGTCACCCTTTTTTTTTTTTTTTATAGAGGTTGGAGTCCGAGAGCTCTGCTCAGTTCTGAAGTCCACAGAGAAGGGTGTCAAAGTGCTTAACCCCTCTTCAATCAATGGGCATCGTGTACCCGTACTGCTCCAAGGATCTGGGCCCAGTAGTGTTAGGTACCTCTGAGGAGCTGGATCTTCCTTACAAGTTGGGACTCATCCAGTTGCATTTACTCACCACTAACATCAACCCTGGGACAATCCCATGCGAAGTTCTCCATCACCCATACCTAGTATGTGCCGCCTCTTCCTTTGCTGAACTCTTTGTGAGTCAGTTGGACTGGATCCCTACAGATTCTCAAGTGGCTCACTCCTCTTTGGAGATCTTGGACAAAAACACCCTCTCCAGATGTAAAGAGGATAAGGAAAGTGCCAGTTTCACAACTGTGGAAAACATAGAGGGACCTTCAAGCTGTAAATGAGAAGAGAGGGAAACTTGTGAACTTTTTCAGGCTATGTTGGGAACAAAGCAGTAAGGAATTCCAAAACACGATAATGCAATGTTTGCTCTTCTGAGAAACTGAGGAGAAACCTGAGAAATACTCGTCAGGGTATTTTATTGTTGAAGATATATTTTGTTAAAATACTGCTTGTAGAATACATTGGTTTTCCTGGTTAATAGTAGCTCAGTTTGGATTAGTTTACTACAAAATCTCTGGCCTTACTCTAATTTTTACAAAGAAAGATTTGATGATCCCATCGTGCCCTTTAGCTGCCACAGAGGAACTTCAGCGTCAGGCCTGAAACTGCTCAAACCATCCAGCTAGGTTTCTCATGCACAGACTGTTCAGGTCGGTTTTGGTTTTCTCACTGGCTCTTCACCCTGAACTGCCCCGGTTTTGTCAAGTGGGAGCTGGGATTACTAACTGGATGTGTTTCTCCAAACCTGATATTGGAAAAGGGGGTCCATCGATGCAGGAGAAAACAATGCTTTTCCTAGTGCTCGGCTAATTAGGCTTTTCCAAAGTAACACTGGAGCTACCAAAAAAAAAAATTAAATTTGACTTTATGGTAAATTACTTTCATTTGGGAACTATGTATTGTTAAGTATGTACATGGTACCCGTACAGGCTCCTGCCCCGTAAGGCAGCTATGGTGGGTATTTCTTTGTGCTATTGCATCACACCACACAGAGAGACACCTCCTGTCCAATTCTTGCCCAGTGCAAGTGCCTCTCCAGTGGAAGATGATTGATGTCCGAAATTGCAGGTGACGTAGTGGCTTGGGGAATTAAGCCTTAGTTTTCCCTTCCTCTTCACCTCTCCCCTCTTCTTCTATTTGCTTTATTTTGTTTTCTGCTATGGGAGCTTTTAGTCAAATATCCCACATACACACTCATCACTTGGACAGCTTTAAGCACAATACATGGGCATGTCTGGGCACTGCATTAATATATCTTCGTGTCTCTCTGTAGCTTATCCTCTGTTACTGTAATTCGTAACTCCAGCCCTTTGTGTACATGCTTCCATTCTGAAAATGTAATACCGCTGCTAATTAAACAGTGTTTTAAGAAGTCGGCTGATAGCTCCTCACAGCATCTAGGAATTAACCTCACCTGGGAGCAAGCTGCTGGTTGGGGCTCAAATGAAGCTTAGATAAAGGCGGGGAAAGGAAAAGACATCAAAGAACTAGTCACCACCAAAACCTCATCCTCCGCAAATTCTAGGTGTGGAAATGTTTTTCAGCCGTGGGGATACTCCCTCCGCTGGATTTCCAAATAACTATAATCATCAGAATTCCCTCTTTCACCTCCCCCTGGCCTGATTATCTCATCTCTCTCATTTGAACTTGCTTGTTATGAGCAATACATTCATGTCCTCCACGCTTTATTACCTTGAACCCGAAAAGGCTTAATTTGGTTCAGATGGTGCTAATTTAGCGATGCAGGCCTTAGGGACAGCACTGTCCTGGTGGTCTGCTTTCACCCGTGAACGAGGTTTTGTTCCTAATGTAAAAGGTCCTCTTGGGATTTGTTTCATGTACCCTTTCCTGGAGCTCCCTCAGAGACCGTGGGTCGATACTGGTGTATGCAGAGGAGGGAGTTGTCTTGGTAGCTGACCAGTGCTTGAAATTCGTGTCAGCTTTGGGAATCAAATGTTCAGCAGCCTCCGATTATTTTTCCCCACAATTACTAATGCTTCTTAACAGAAGGCATGGAATAAACAAAGAAATCACAACCCAAATTAGGCTCTCTGAGGAGCCTCATGTCAAAATCCAGATACCAAAATCACTAATCATTCTGGCTATAACTTTTAGGATGTTGACAGAGCATATATTCTGTGATAAAGAGTACAGTATGGATATACAACTGAGATAAAGAGATGATTTAATTCTGAAACTGATAAGAAAGGTAAGTTTCAAGGGCTACACAGGGAATTCGTCCAGCTCTGAGGGTGGAACAATATCACTCCTGAGTATTATTGATGCACCTCAATTCTTTGTTCTCTCTCCTTTTTACTTTTTCTTTTTTTTTTGTCCACAATTCTTAATAATATGTTTGGAAACTTATTAAACTTACAAATCAAGACTTGGGGTTAAAGGCAACCCTGTCTAACTATCTTATTATTTATAAAAAGATTATCATTAAACATCTTGCAGGGAAATTCTGAACCGGTGCAGAATCTGAAAAAAAGTGCAGAAAAAATGGCTAATGTGTCTACTTTTTAATTAAATGTAAATATAATTTGTAAGGCTTATGGGTTTTAAACAGGGAAAATTTACTCTGCATAATTTCCTTTCCCGTTAACCTTATAGACAGAAGTATAAGTAGGGTTATTCAGAAGAATTTTGTAGTTATTAAGCCAGTTACTGCCTCCAGATTTGTTGTTGCAGATGACTTCGACTCATCCAAGGTTTCACCTGAAGTTCCTAATTTACAATGACAACGTAGCGATTTTAAGCATTAAAACGATCTTTGTTAAACGACCTAGTTTACAGCTTGTTTGGGATGTCAGCAGATTTTTCATCTTTATTACTGCAGACAGATAGCGAGGCTCTTATCCGTACATACCTCATCAGAACGGCTCAAACACGCAAAAGTGAATTCTTGGTTATTTTAATGTGACAAGTAAATATAAACCAGTTACAAATACAAAGGCAGGATAAATGTGCCTGACAATACAGCAATGCTTAAATTACTGCCAGCTTAGTATTAAAAGTTCTGTCGTGGTTTCTGGTTCAAAGAGTCCCATAAAAATCAGAGTTAATTTAAAACTTAGCCATCCATGGGAATATTTCTCATTCGCACAATACAGGCTCTCTCGTACAGGTCTGTTTATACGTTTCAGCTATGGAGCAATTTTCAGTTTCAGTTCAAGAAAGTACCCATATTCAGTCCAGAAAAGTAATTAAGCACGTGCTTAGCTATGTGCTTTACTTCGGCATGTGCCCATAACTTGTCATCATTTCACCTGTTGCATCTTTTTGACTCAGTTACTTCATTATTTGCATTTTTCTTTAAAGGCAACTCATTCCAAACAAGATTTTGATACCAGATTACAGTAGATCAAATGTTGTAAAACCCTACTGATTTTCGTACCGGATCATGGTCCAGGCACTATGAAGAGTCCACTAAGCATCACTGCCCAGAGAGACTGAAAGTCCTGATCCATCTGTGGAAATCCATGGAAATCTTCCCCTAATTTCGTCAGGAGAGGCACCCACCGGTGCTTAGCAGGCAAGAGGAAGGAAGGAAGGTGTGCTACCAGCAGGCGGGTGGTCCCCAACCCTACAGAGGCACTGTAGGAGATCAAATGCGAAGGATTCCCAAGTTGATCTCCAGGGTTGCTGGCTGGCTGTTTGGTGAGCATTGGGACCACCAGCACCCCAGGGACAACACCCTCCAGCATGGACGGGTTCTCTGAACACTGTACAGTTCCAGTAAGAAAAGAGATTCTTCACTCAACACTGTCAGAAATAAAAGATGCTTTCACCAAGTGGAGAGAACAAAATAGCCGTTCCCAACCTGTGTTCAGTTGTACAATTGCTGTCAAAAGGGGCCACTGGAGATCTGCAGTCTAAGCCCCTGCTCAAAGTAGGTTCAACACTGAATCCAGACCAGGTTGCTCAGGGCTTTGTTCATCCGAGTCTCGAGAACCTCCAAGGATGGGGATTTCACAGCCTTTCTGGGACCCCGCTCCCCTGCCCAATTAGTCCAGCACCTTCGTGCCGTGGGTGCCCCTGTTCTCTAAGAGCAACAGGACAGATCCTGGCCCAGCTTTCAGGCTGTTTGGTCCCACCTTTCAGTTGCCCGTTATTCATCCTATAGCTGCCTGCTTTTACCGTCCTCTTCCCTAGCTTTTCCCAAACCCCTGCTGCTGCTGCTTACACATCGCTCCTAGCTCACCCTCCAGAGCACTGCAGAAGCCAAATAGTTCCTGAGTAGGAACTGCTGGCCCTTCCCTTTCCCGAACCAGAGAGACCTTTCCTGGCGCGCCGTCATACGGCTAACACATGCTGTGTCTACCCTGCCAGGAAGCTGTGATCCAGAGCGCTTCTCCCAGCTTGATCCCGCTGGTGGGGAAGTGGCTGGAGTACGTCTCGGGTCCCCGCAGCCCACCTGCCAGGTTTCCTTCCCACCCGCAGCGGGGTGGGAAGGGGCAGAAGGTGTAGGCTTGTGTCTGGCCCCGGCGCAGAGCAGGGTGCGACCGAGGCGCATACCCAGCCCGAAGAGGAGGAAAGCTTTCCCACATTGCACATTTTACTGTAGCCTCTGCGCCCAGAAACGGGAGAGGGCTGGCACCAGATTAGTCGGACAAGGAGGAAGGGAGGTCTGGCAGAAATGAATGCTTGTGGTCTTCTGTCTTCTCACCAACCATCTCGTGCTGCTCCTTCTCTTAACCTAACGAGCTGGGGCTCCAGGCAATGGTTTTGGATACCTTTCCCTGAAACCAGTGTCTTTCACAAGGGGTTGTTTCCTCCTCTGCCCATACCTGGTTGTGAGCTGGGTCCTCCAGGCACGGTGCACCCTTCCCCAACTGGAACTTAGCCCATGGGGGGAAACCAGGACTCACCAGCCTGGTTGAGCTCTCCAAGGGCTGTGCTCCTTCCCTCCCCATGGCAAGAGGGACTCCACGGTGAGTGCTCTTTCTCTGGACCTCCTTCCACCAGGGGAAGAAAGGAAAATCTCTGTCCCAGGTTGCAGCAAAGTCTCGAAAAAATCCTTTCCCATATCCTTCCCTCTGGAGGAGGCAAGCAGGAGCCTGCTGTGAAGAGTCACCGATAGCCTCCATCAGGCTCGTGGAGGCTCTGCTGCAAAAGAAAACACCTTTTCTCCACAAGGAGCGGGGAGCCAGGACACAGAAAGGCATGTTCCCTGCTGCTCGTCTGGAGAGACCGGCAGGGCTGTTAGGAGGAGGAGGGTGTGGGAGAGACGGAGGCTAGCCTGTGATCTGGGTGTGAAAGAATCCACAGTGGAGCAGGATCAATAAAACAGTGCCGAGGCTTGCGACGAAGGGAGCAGAGAATAGGATGGTGGAGAGTAAAAGAGAAGGAGCCCCCCTACAGCTCCTGAGAAGAGAGGGGTAGGTAAAAAGGGAGCTCTGATACCACCAGGCCCACAGGAGACTCAATGGGTTGTCTCATTATTATGGTGAACAGAGAGAGCTCATAAGCTGGGAAAGATAGGAAGCTTTTATTTATTTTTTTTTTTTTTAGAGAGCACAGCCTCTAGGAGGGTTTTTGCAGCTCAAATGCTTTTATTTTGTGCCAATTACTTATACAGGGTCTGCATTATTCCCGTAATCAGTCTAAATGAAAGTCAAACATGAAAGATTCCTAACAATGAGCTAATTGGAATGCCATTACCATTTAGATTTAATAAGGTATTTGTAATAATAAACTTGCCTCAGTCTATAGAGTTGTCTTATTCCTGCTCAGATCTTGCAAGAGTGTAAGAGTTGACATTTGTCATTCGTTCTGCAGGACATTGGATATAACCTTCAAAATGTTTTAGTCTTGCAGCGCTTAGTAAATGTCAGGGACGGAAACACAATCTATAGCCTGCTATTGTTCTGGCTGTGTCAAGCTCAGAGTTAACGGGAATTGTGTTAAAACTCAACAGCAGATTATATCCCACATATCTTTCTTTATTTGCAGTCCAAACATCTTGTGGTTTAGAATGAGTCACTCAATGTCCTCTTATGTAGCTGCATTCATTATTTGCATTGAGGTCTTGCTGAGGAACTTCAGTCTGGTTCCAGCACTGCTAGGTACTACACAAGCACAGAGGGTCTTTGCCTTGCATAGCTTAAGATCTAAGCAATTAAGTCAACACAAGCTCTATCCTGAAGCCAAGATGTCCCATCTACAGAGGTAAAAGCTAATTAGAGCTCCGTGCGTACTTACTTTTGAGAACAGTTCACACACACAAATAAATTCTTGCTTTACCTTGATGGGCGAGCTGTTTTCACATAAAGCATATGTGGGCTCAAAGACCCGGTCTCACTGTGCAGCCGCGGAAGTTTTACTTAACTGTAGTTCATAGCACAAACGCCAGGCGTAATCTTGGTGGGTATTTCTTCTGTTACGAAGGAAAAGACCTTGCTATGAGCACTTTGTGCAGTCTGAGGGAGTTCCCCGAGGAGTAGACTGAAAAGGGAGAGGTGCAGCAGGTGTGTGTTTCCATGTAGGAAGCAGAAAGATAAAGCTAAATCAGCCAAAAAGCCAACAAAGACTCGAGGCAGCATGGACGACACAGGAAACAGGGTGCTGGGGGCATGCTTTAAAATCAGCATGATGCTTCTCCCTCCCTCTTCTCGCCCTAGAAAGATGCTACAGAAATTTCTCCCCCTAAAGAGATCCAACAAGCAACCAAAGGGGCAGTGGAATGCTTAATTCCTGTTTTAACAAAGAAAAAGAAAAAGAAAAAGAAAAAGAAAAAGAAAAAGAAAAAGAAAAAGAAAAAGAAAAAGAAAAAGAAAAAGAAAAAGAAAAAGAAAAAGAAAAAGAAAAAGAAAAGAAAAAGAAAAAGAAAAAGAAAAAGAAAAGAAAAAGAAAAAGAAAAAAAAACCACCACCAAATTTCCTAGCGGTCTATCTGGGTATGAAGAAGCATTACCTGTCTGATAAACCGTGCTGCCATTAGCCGCAGATGAATTATGTTCTGCTGACACTCTGCGGTCCCAGCAGCTAGTCCTGCATGATCTGACTCAACAGAAAACTTTGCACAATAGCTCAAATAAACGTCAAATCACTGGAAACTGGCAAAGATCATGGAAATTTGGAATGTTCCTTTTTGAGGACAGTCTTTTAATGCAATCTGACACTGGGGATTCAGCTGAACATTCATAACGTCCAGGAAATTCTAGGCACAGTTGGTAGAATGACCAATGCTCTTATAAACCTATTTTTTTGCTCAAAAGTGTACGTACTTCACGCCAAAAGGGTTTTCAGAAACACAGGCCAGCAATCAATGGCCTTAAGTTAACCATATGCCTGAGCACTGTGCTGGATTGCTGGAGAAGGGCGAGGGAGCAGGAAAATCAATAGCTTCCCTGGATGTTTTCATGGAAGACAGTTTGTCTAAGAGTTAAAACGTGCGCCTAAAATTCAGACATTCTTGCTCTTGATGGTCTGGTTAAACTACTTCGTCTTTTTCTGATTCACTTCGCACATTAGAAAAAAAAAAGATGCTTCTTACTTAGATCACAGCAATGTTGTGAAGCTTAATTTTTTGAGAGGTGTTTTGGGATCCTTGCATGAAAAGTGCTATAAATATATACATTCTTAGTAGTATTTAATTTACTTCCTTTACAATTCCTTTGAGCCAACACATGTTGCCAAAAAATGCAATATTCTCTAAGATGTCTTTTATTCTTATATCTGTCTGGAGTCCAGGACATATCCCAGCCTTATAAAGCATCCGATATTGATGTATCCGCATGCAGTGTATATATATAGCTAATACGATCAGACGCTTTTTTTTTCCCCCCGCAGGAACCCAGGCTTGCTCAATGTACAAGATGGACGTGCTTAGCAAATGAGGCAGCTGTTCAATTTTTATTTTTATGCTCATTGTTTGCTGTGCGGCCACATGTCTCATGGAGCGCATACCATCCAACCTTTGTAGTGAATCAGACGAGGCTCCACCATAACTCACTCACTTGGAGCATCCAACTCCGCCTTGCTCCCTGTTTGACATACATATGGGATCGCGTAATCAGGGACTGGGATCATAAGAAAGCTTTAACTTTGCCATTTCCAAATTCCGTTTTCCAGCCTCGGATTTTCTTTCCGCGGAAGTTTTTGTTGAGAATGGCTAGGATTGTAAAGCTTTTTAATAACAAAATAATCCCCTGAAGAATCGCATCACGTCGTGCAATTAAAGAGCACCCCTGTCCTGCAAAAACACGGACATCTGTACCTGAGCTCAGCCAGTCCCTTTTCTTGCGTTACTGAAAGAACCAACGTACCTCCAGGGCTACTCCTGGTTTTCTCTTCTGCATTATGTCATGGAGCACATTCCAAATATGCTCTCATTAAGGCTGCTAATGAAGCTTGCAGCAGATCTGCCTGTGCAATAGGAGATTGACTTTTCAGTGTTTGGTAATAGCAAGATAAGCCTATTATCACCTGCGCTTCCCCCGTTCGGGGGAGTTGGGGGGAAGACAGAGAGAGCATCACCATTTTTTATATTCCCCAGTTTTTGAAGTAATGGCTTTTCACCCATTTTACAGGAAGACTTTGTTCCTTGTTTCTATCACTGGAGCTAGTACAGATACCTTCTGAGTTCGTTAAATTAGGCTGGCTCACAACTCAGTAGTTGAATCTGTCCCGTAGCCTTTAAATAGAATAATCCTGATAACTTTTACTGGCTAAGCAAGCACCTTGGGACTAGACTAGAAGAACAGAGAGATTTCAGTTTAGGAGCAGACTGGAGAAGAACAGAGAAACTACAGCACCGGATGCAGAGCTCCCTACCTTTTGCATCTTCAAAGCCAAACACGTACGAGGAGGTGCCAAGAAAGCAGCAATTTACGTATAGGCAGAACAAAAGGCCGAGGGCTTAATCTTGCGAAGGCTTACACACACTTGTCTTTGCACTCATGATTAGGGCCAGTAATTTTGGTAGTGCCTTGGCTCCAGGAAGCTTCTGAGCGTGCCGTATTAGGCTACTGCATTAGCATGCACTGTGTTAAACCGCTGCAGAGAGCAAACTCCAGGAGTGAACAAAGTGTGCTGCCGAGGGCCCCGGGCTCAGCGATTACTGCAGGCAGCGCCCAGGCAGGCAAGATAGACTGTTGTCCCCTGCTTGGCAGAAGTTATGGTATAATATGATATAATGAACAATTACACAAGCATCAGTGGTATTTTTAATTCTCAGAGTCCCGAGTTTAACCCATGTAGATGGGGGAGGGGGCGATACCAGAGAAGAGGGGGGAAAAGAGGGTAAGTCCTTCACAAGTCAAGGCAGGAAAACACCTGGAGAAGTACATCTAATGAGCTGACTGGGCAAGAATAGCCTCATGAGTTGGAAACCACTGGAGTTAGGCAGTACTTGTCACAGTACCCCATCTCACCCAAGCACAGGGCTGTCATGAAGTGGAGGACCAGAACATGCATAGAAGCAGACACGATTTTTGTCAACATTGCAGCCTCAGGTCCCTTCTCTAAGCGGTAACCGTCACTTTGTGCTTCCCCTGGCATTGTCCCATTGTCCGCCTTTTGACACCCAGCTCCTGAGAGGGCTGCATATCCCCACCGCATCACGTACACTGGGTCCAGCGAGCGCAGTGCTCAGATCTGAAGGATCCGAGTCCTCGACCACAGTCCCCACGTCATTAGGGTGCCCCTAATCATCTGTCCTTACCATATGAAGCACAATGGGGCCCACTATTCTGACTGGGGCCTCTAGGATCTCTTCTAATATAAATAGTAATGACTATAATTATTAACCATTACTGTGATTATATGATTATAATTAATAATCATAATAATGAATCATTATAATTACTCTACTAAATGACAAGCCCTGCTTCCTCCAGCGAGCTTCGGAAGCACAAAGAATGAGCTGTTGTGTATATTTAGGGAATCTCAAACACTTCTGTGCTTACAAGTCCAAGCGCCTCTGTTTGTTTTAAGGACTTCCATACTGTATTTCATTTAGAAACCTGCAGCTGCCTTGAATTGTGACCGGTGGAGCGCTGCTACCATATGCAGGGTCCTTTTGCTTAAAAAACAGCAGAATCATGAGCAAAGCAAGATTGGCAAGGGGAAGGAATGTGCATATGGATATTAGTTGAGGGGTGGAGAGCCAGATATGCCTAATATTGCATTTTTCCATCTTAGATTTACAACTGAAAGTAATTCAGTTCATTGAAGAGCATTTTCAGAAAGCCCAAATGAAACAGCAAACGTAGAGGCTGCAGACACTTGAAAGAGAGATGACTTGTCCTCCCCGCCACTTGGCTCTTGGAGTCCTTGGCCATGACTGCTTTGGCTCTATTAGCTCAGGACAGGGAGAGCAGTGTTGAAAAAACATTACTGCGGTTTTTAAACTGCACTTAAGGTGCAGGGCTTTTCTCCCTTGGTGGCGTGCGTGCCCCACGCCCAGGTGGCTAAGACATGCTAACTGTGAGGCTGGGTGTTTTATGTGAAATATCTGAAATCTGGTCAGCAGCACGCGGCTGCTGTGTGACTGGTGGCAGAGGCTGTGGAACAAGTGCCCTTGGGGAGCCTGCTGGAGTCACCCTATGTATTGCACAGTTACCTTCGGTTACTGGGCTGGGGTGAGTCACCAAACTCCTTCCCAGGCATAAAGAAACTGATCTCGCAGAATGTAAGATCCGCCCAGGAGATGTCATTGTTTAGGATTAACATTTCATTCTGGCATGCTCAGAAGGGGCAACCGCACAGGCATAATAACAAACTAGAAGAATCCAACCAGGTTTTTAAACCAAAATGTTTGCTAAGGATTAGTTGATAAGGTTAGATTCAGTGCTGGTGACTTTAAAATCTTATCATGTCTTGGTATAGCTGTGTGCGTGTATTTGAGACGGTGTATTTCCGAGTTCAATATTGTAGCAATTACTGTAATAAGAAGGGTGCAGTTAGCAAAAGAGCTGCCGGTTCCGCATTAATGAGTACAATGATAGTATAGGAAAACCTTTGCATTGCCTTTTGAGTGGTTGACCTCTTCCTATTTTTAATATATTTTGGAAGGAAAGGAGTAGGAAAAGTGCCTATCTCTGTTTCTGAATCAGGAATGAGCCTGCACACAGCTCTCCAAATTTAGGTACACTAACAGAAAGTGAGAACATCCGTGCAGCAGTTTCTCTGTAAGGAAAGCAAAGCAAGAAAATTAAGCTGGTAGTTAAGAACATTAAAGAGTGATCGTTTGGGCCACTCGTAATCAATGAAGTCTACTTTAGGTGTGCACTCTTTTAAGATCAATATACGAGTCTACAATGAGGTAAGCAGAGAGATAAAGGATTGATTTTATTCGTAATATCTTTGCTATGTAAATATCGACAGGTTAGACTTTCCAGAGAGTGTACATGCAGCGTATCACCATGATACTGAGCAGTCTGATGGCGACTGTAATCTCCTTCCAGTGATAACGTGTCCAGTGGCAGGGGGACACTCGAGGGGCAGAGCGCAAGTGCATCCTCAGCCGCTTTGTGCAGCGATACCAGCCCTTACCCGGTGTGAGGCAGGGCCATTCCTGCTGTTGTTTATGCCTCTTTTCAGAGAATATAAAAAAAAAAAAGAAAACTTGTGAGCTTAGAAAAAGAAACTAAAAAGATAAGTAACTAATATGGCTTAATTATAACTTCTGCTCTCAAGTCTGAACTTGGAGCAGAATTTAGCCATTACTTACCATATACCTGTTTGCAATGGTTGATAGGCGCTAGGTATTGTATGTGAGGAATAAAAAGAAGAAGGCATAAGTCCTGAAGGTTTTTTAGTGTCTGATTCCATCAAGTGCTGGCTAGAGTCGGGCACCAAAGTAACTGCTGGGGTCTGGGCTCAGGAGCCTCCATTGAGAAAGCAGTATTCCTTCAGGGAGAGGTCCTGAGAAATCCCAAATGAAGAGCTGGTAGCGGGACTGACACCCAATGTCTTCAGGCAGGATGGGGGTTTTTTATACCACGTGCTCTGAGGTGGTGGGAGCACAGAGGAGACGGGGCCTAGGGCAGTCAGAGCTTCTTCAACCAAATATGTGGATGTATAGATGATTTAATTACCAGACTGTTTAGGAGAATTTCTAATCTCTCTTCAACCACTCATACTGACATCTCTGATGTGTGATACCATTTAGATTGAAAAGAGAATCCATTTAAGGCCTAAATACTCCAATTACTTTTTTAGATGCCTGGGAGCAGCTCAGAGTTCAAGCACATGATGCTCTTAAAACCCTACTAAATTAGAGGCCATGGGGCGGCGGGGAGCGAAAGAATGTTAAAGTACATTATGTTTTGAAGGATGTGGTTTTCAAACTGACATGAATGAGTTTTTAACTAGAAGTGTAACCTAATATGGGTCAAGGTTTCCAAACTGAGGTGCGCATCGTGCCAGATACATGCAAGAAAAAAAAAAAAAAAAAACAAAAAAAAAAAAACAATAAACCGCTGGGGCAGTTCAGCTCCTAGCCTGACCGTATGACAACCTCCTGTGAACATCTGGCGGTTCCTTGCAGGAACCAGGAGCTCCCAAACGCCGCTCCCAGCCTTCCTTCAAAAATCAGGCTCGCCGAGCACTGTGTGGGCTGCTAATCAGCGCGCAGCGGCTTAGCCCGCAGTCGCAGCTTGAATAGATCGGGGAGGGGGGGAAAGACATTCAAACTGATTCTCCCAAATCACTGGAGGCTGCCAGTTAGGTTTTGTGATTCACAAATTTGCTCTCTTGTTATAAATAAACATTTCTTTTCATGATAGTGTCACAGGGACGGGGCTGGAGCGCCTTGCTAATTTTTTTTTTTTTTTTCTTTATTCTTGGCATATCAGCACAGTTGAAAGACACACACTCTTGCCTCCTTATACTTTTTGCCAAGCCACAACCACAAACCATCCTTACAACCCCAAAGCGCTTTTGGCAGTTGTGACACAGAACGTATGGCTCATGTGGTAAAATGTGCTGGCAAGTTCCCCGTGGGCCCCATCCAGCCATCACTTAGGCGAAGAATCCGATGCCAGATAGCAGCTGTTGTGTTGAGGCCGCTCAGTATCACACTAATCAATCCAGTCTCATCCTTTCTTTCCCCTTCCCTGTCTCCACCTGCTGTTTTCTTTTCCTTTTTATTTTTTCTTCTTCCCCCCCCCACCCCCACCCCCCGCCTTTTTTTTTATATCTTAGATTAACACTGGAAGTGCTCTGGGGCAGGGACCATCCTTTTGTTCTGCGTTTCTGCCTCTTGCCGCGGAGTCTGCCTGCCTGGCACAACACTAATGCAGGCAGCAGTGCCAAATAATACAGCCGGCGCCCGACGATCTCGGGCAGGTTGCATGGCGAGTGACCTGAAAGCTGACTGCTGCGGGTAAAAAAAACACAGCTCCGGGGAACCTTTTAATGAACTTTTTGAAGGTAATGTAGCGCTGCTTTACCTAACTGAAAGTATTTGCATAGCAGAGGCCTGACCGGTTATTTATTCTGTTTTGGCTGCCTGCGTGTGTTGTATGTGTTTGTTTGGTAGTCGCTAATGTTTCTGATCTAAATCACAGAACATGTTTACGGCTCAGGAAAGTTGCCCAACAGACAGCCTTAAGGGAAGAGTTTGCTCAGAAACAATGACGGTCTGCGTCTTCTCCAGAACATGTCTGACAGCAAGAAACGTGCTTGGAGCTGAAGGTGGAGCTCATCGCTGGTTAAGGTGCAGTCTCCAGTCTGATACAGCTGAAGAGGAAGGCTGGGTGTGAGCGGAGATGGATATGCAAGCACTTCACCTTTCCCGTTCATCTCAGTGAGCTTCCCTGGCTGCTGGCAGGTTTTGATTAAGGTGAAGTAGGGGGCTGTGGCTGGACCTATAGTTCCTTTCTCCTTGTCTGAGACTCTTCGATCTGAGGATAACAGATGAGGACTCGGTGTCTATTGAAAAAGTTGGAAAAATCAGGAAAAATACAAAACCAAATGAATCTGATGTGTCTGATTCCCTCTGAGGCCTCACTTTTCTTCCTTCATTTTGACCACAGACACGGGTTATATAGTGTCATTGGCAGAAAGGGAGTTCAGTAGTAAGCTCCCTCCTCCAAGCTCACATGGCCATTTTTTGATGACTTGCTCACTATTTAATTGCTCTAAATATGAAAGGAGATTTTCTACAGGAAGTATTAATGAAGCATTGTTAATAGTGACTCAGTAGCTCAGAGAGTAAGCGTTGCAATTCCTAAATCACATACGCGAGACACCTTCGCTGTGACTGCACATCTTGCTTCTATGGCTTGTCCTGTGATTTGCTTTTTGACATTCTTGATGGTTCTGTCTCCATGATGATGCACTTGTTTAAGACCATAGGAAAAAAAAACAAGATGAGAAATACTATTTAGGAGCTAAATGTGATCATTAAATCATCATGCAATAAGGTTTAATCTTGCACTCTGAGCATCAAGAGACATTTTACCACTGACTATAGCCAGAGCAGAAAACAGTTCATAACTAGTACACCGGAGTTAGGAGTGTCCTTTTGTCCTCAGCTTCACCATTTCTCACCTATTGCTTAGTATAGTTTTGACACTTTCTCTTCTAGCTCTGTTCAAGACACAGACACTTGCTTTGCCCTCTTACTTAGACCCCTGCGCCCGGGTTCGTTGTCTGTGCACTTAAAAGGAGCCTGGCATAACTGAGCCCTAGTCCTTGATAGGGTCCCCTAAATGTTATTGCAAGGCAGATGAATAATCTGTAACCAAACCCTCCTCCAGGAAGGTTTTTAGATGCCAGAGTATCAGAGTTCCATTGAACTCCATGGAGTTCACATGACTCCGGTGAGCAGTGCAGCGATGGGATTCGCGAGAGCTGCGGTTTCTCTGGGGTCCCGGATGTTCACATGCAGCTGTAACACAGAGAGGACACGCAGATGTCTGTAATTCTCTTCTTCCTCCCTCCCTGTCCCTTTTGAGGTGTCCAAAGCAAGCAAGAATCAGCTCCGGACAAGTCAAGCACTGCATTTTCCAAGAGTCTTCTGGCTGGCCCCCCTGCAGGGACTTCTTGCGTCTTCTGCTTCAAACAAGGTCAGCCACAAGTGGGCACTGTCCAACTGCGGCATCCCCGCAGACCTGGGGATAGGCACAGGCAGGAGCAGGCCAGGGGAGCTCAGGGCTCAGGGATTTGCTCCCACCGTCAGGAGCAGAGCTCTCCACAAGGAGTAAAACCAAGGCTCCGGGGGCGATTCGAGGGTGGCCAGCTCCGCTCACGTTTTACAAAGCATATTCTTATAGGAAATGTCCACCCATGGCAGCAGCGACAACGGAAAGGTATTTAAACATAAATGATGCTCATTTCTTTGTCAGCGTCAATTTGAAAAACGGTTGTTTCTGGATGTGCTTCTCTCAAGCACACACCCTGCCTGCTACGCTGGACGGCTCTGCTTTTATCCTGACTTCCTTCCAAGTGCTCATTCCTCTGCGCTTCCAAGTGTGCCACTCGAAGCTAATGCTTCTCTTGGTTTCTGTCCATACAGGCTATACCGTTTACCATTCATGGGAAGTCTCCCATTTACCAAAACTGTAATATTTTAACCATTACTAACGTTTCTAGCAATTAAAGCTGCCACATAGTTTAGTCAAAGACGTGATTGTGCTGTTTGCTGCTGTGTCCCATTAGGAATTTAGTTGCCTAAAACTTTCCGTGCTGTCCAGCAGAGCAGAATGGGCTGTTGACGGCTCTGTGCTATTTTTTCAACTGCACTGGGATAGAAATGGGTTTGGTAGAATATTTTCACACTGAATTGCAAATGATCCCATGCAGCTATTCTTTTCTTCTCGGCAAATATTTTCCATCTCTGGTCTCCAAACAGTTAAATGAAAGACAGCCAGTAAAATGGAGATCTCTTTAATCCTGGGATAGGCAATTGCAAACAGAAAAGAGGACACCAACCTCTTCTTATTTCCCATTTAGGACCTGGAGGTGAAAAGCCAATATTCCGCTGTGAGATGCATCTAGCTGAAGAGATGCTGAGCCGCATGCGTTCATTTTAGACCACTCTGCCAGTTTATGGAGAGCAGAAATATTTACACGCCAAAATAAGTCTCTCACCCCCTCCAAACCCACAAACTTGACTTCCAAACCAGGCGGCTCCAGTGCAAAGTGCCTGTACCACTGCTTTTAAAGCATGTTTACCTCACTGCTCAGAGGTCTGTATGCCTCTCAGTAAAGCAGAGTGTGACCTGCAGCCCGTGGGCCCGAGCCCCGCTGCTGCAAGAGACCCCGGACCCCACTCCGTGGCTCTGGGGGTCTGCATAGGGGAGCAGTGGCCCGGTCCCAGGCAATAACGAGGCCGGGGGGCTGCAAATCACGCTGCTGAGGGAATGGGTGGAGGAGATCTGGCAGGGTGTGGGGACAGGGCTGGGGGTAGGGGCAAGCAGATGTAATTCTGCAAAAATGGCCTCCTCGGATGGGGGGAGACTCCTGGGGGGGGTGGGGGCTTAAAGCCTCCGGTTGAAGGTATTTGCAAACGGGCTGAGCCCGAAAAAGAGTGGCAGTGGTGTTTCTATATAAGGAGCAGAGCTGAGGGTGCTGGGGAGAGGAGGGGGACGGCGCTGCGGAGGGGCAGAATCAGCCCCACGCCTCGGAGCCGAGCCGAGGGGACCCCCACACACACATGTGCAATAAATCACGGCTGCGGAGTGCACCCCCCAGCCCCGCAGCCGGGGCTGAGCTCCCTGCCCGGCCGCCCCGGCCCCCACCAAGGCACACACACACCACCACCACCACCCCCCAAGGGCTGGAGGCGCTTGCAGCCACCCTGCCACCAGACCCCTGTCGCGGGGGAGAGGGAGATGCGGTCAGCCTCGGGGACCTCGTGGGGCAGCTCATAAATCACCGTGTGGTTCGCGGCTACGTTTAATACCGAAGGTTTTATTCATTATTACTAGTTCTTGTTCTTTCGTTTCTTCACTCTATGGCGTTGCCCGACTGCGACAGAACGAGCCTCTTCTGCTCCCTCCCGTACTTGGCCGCGAAGTTTTGTCACAGCGATCCCCCGGGGTCACCGCTAACTCCGGCTCCGCGCCCGCTCCGCGCTCGCGGGGTGTGTGGAGCCCCGGGCCCGGCGCTGCCCGGCGGCCTCGGTGAGGGGCGCGGAGGACAATGGTGACCGCTTCAAGCGCCGTCCGCTGAAGGAACGTAGCCGGGCGCTCGCACAATGGGCTATTTTCCATCAGTCGTGTAAAAAAGAATGATTAGCCATCCGCTAAAATTCAATTGAATACCTGCCCGGACCTAAGTATAAATATTATTTTTCAAAAGAACAA
This sequence comes from Vanellus vanellus, assembly GCF_965231255.1. Classification (NCBI taxonomy): domain Eukaryota; kingdom Metazoa; phylum Chordata; class Aves; order Charadriiformes; family Charadriidae; genus Vanellus; species Vanellus vanellus. The sequence continues at coordinate 8,181,671 of NC_138912.1, read as the reverse complement.
TATGTAATTAAAAACTAATATTTAACAACTTAAACGCCTATCCTCTAGGAAATAACAGCCTTTCTTCGCAAAACCTCCGAGATTGACTTCGCTTCCTCCTGTAAAACGAGGCCAGATTTAATTCTCCAAAGATCAGTGAGATCAAGTATTTCAGCGCTCAATTTACAGCTCCGGGGTATGTGGGACCCTTTCCCAGCTATCTGGGTAGGCTAGGAAATAACTCCGGGAAGGAGGAGGGGGGAAGGAAGGAGAATTAATTCCCAAATACCGCAGTAACACCTGTAGTATTTCCTTAACTCAACGTCACTGCGGTGATAGCGGACTTCGCTTTAGCTCGCAGTTAAATTGCAAGCAGGGAAACGGCACAACTTACAAACAAATAAACAAACAAACAAAAAAACACATCAGGTTTGCTCGTTCGTAAGGAACCGCCCCAATTTTGGAAGGTCGCTTCGTGGGGCAATTCGATTCCCATCGCGATACAAGCAGGGATCAAAGTGAGGTACCATCTGACATCTCCGCGGACATCCCCGCCTGTTGATGCGCGGACTTGTTCGCTGGGCTGGAAGGATCGAACTACGGATAAATCTCTTAGTTTTACTGATACGATAATAATAATAATTAAAAAAAAAAAAAGATAACGTTATACCGACTGCGAGGGTCCCCGCTGCCCTCGGGGGGAGAGGGGGGTCACGTACCCCGCAGCTCCTCTCTGCAATGTCACACCGCGGCCCGGCTGCGACCTTCCCCAAACCCTCCGCAAGCTTCTCCTCTTCCTCCCCCGCTGCCTTCTCCTGAAATACCAGCGAAAGGGGAGGCAAGCCCTCCCGTGCTAACCTCCCGGGGAGGTAGGAAGCGGAGACAGGGAGGCAGCCCTGCCTGCCCGCGCTGCCTCCGCTGCCTGCTTTTCTCTCTGCCTACGCGGGGAGCTGCGGGCAGCGCTACGCGGGGCTCGGCTGCGGCCGCGCCGGGGCGCGGGGAAGCTGCAGAGCAGATTTTTCAGCAGCGAGACTCCGCTGCGGCACTGCCTGTGGAGCAGACCCCCTCGCAGCATCACGCACTCCTTCCCTGTAACAAGGGGGGCCAGGCTCCTGCTGTGCCCGCACCATGCCTTGCCTCGGGCTGTGGGAGCTCTCCCTCCCCGGGACCCCCGCGGACCCCGGCCGGAGCCCTCGGTGGGAAGCGGAGCGCTGTGCTGCTTGCCGGCTCCGCCCGGAGCTCCGGCTGCCTCCTCCGACCTGCGATCAAAAAAACCACTTTCTTCACCGTATGATTTTTTTCCCCCCTCTTCTTCTATTTTTCCTTCCCCCTGTAACTGTCTGTGGAAAGTGGGAAACAATCGGAGGTAGGCGATTTCTGGAGAGAGCCGCCGTGTGCGCGCTCTCTTGCCCATATGGAGAAAATTATCCCTCGAGTTCAGACTTTCGTTGGATCGCAGCATCAAACAGCCCAGACCTAGCAGGAGTCGGGAGAGGGGGTCACTTTCGATTCCCGGCTGCTGCTCCTCTTGCCGCCTGAACGGCCGGAGAAGGGAGCGAGGAGGTCGGCTCCCCGCAGCCGCTCCGGCCCCCGAGGCGCTCTGCCTGCCGCCGGCAGCCGCGGACCCGGCCCGGTACCGCTGCTCGTACCGCTGCTCCCTGGCACCGGCTATTCCAGCCCCGGACCGGTGTGTCTAGGTGCTTACAGAGAGGTCTGGCGGCTGCGAAGGGGTCGACAGAGGACCAGGGTCGATGTCCCCTCGCAGCCCGGTGCTCGCCCGCCGAGCAGGATGCGCGGAGGCGGGCGCCGCACTTCTGCCGTGACTCCCCGCAGAGGCCTGAGCTTCCCCGTTGCTCCTGCGGCGGAAAAAAAGCCGGACAAGCGGTGAGCGAGATGTGTGCCCCCCAAGGGGAATGGCCAGCGAAGCGACCCGGGGAAAGGCAGGCGCCTCTGCCCCAGGTATCCCCTCATTTGCGCACTGCACCGAGGTGAAGTTTTCTAAAACTCCGAAACAAGCTTTTTCCTTATTTTTCTCTTTCCAGGAAAGGAAGAGGAAAAAAAAATTAGACTGAAAAAGTGCCTTTAATTCGGAACTACTCTGGGGCTGAATGTAGTTCTTGGATGGGAGCATCCAACGTAACGGAGCGGTAACCCGATGGAATCACACACGCAGTTTAAGCAAAAGTCCCCACGTATATGTTTGACATACATTATGCATGTAGAAAAGAACACGGACTCTGCTGATTTCGCTTTAGGAGCTCTGTTTTATTACACTCTGTATGATTTTCACAGCGCACATATCCCTGCGAGCTTGAATACTTGGGAAAACACATCAGCTAGGGAAGGAATTCAGCGAGGTTACGCGTGTCAAAGCGGGATACTTATGTTTCTATTCCAAGATGCCACTGCAAGCAATTATGTACTTCAAGTTCTCAAAAAAAAAAAAAAAAAGCATCATTTAAAATGAAATACGTATTAATTAGTATCCTAAACGACACTTTAATGTGCTGATATTGATTCGCTATACTTTGGAAGCTTGGAGAATTATTTGAGAGTTGTTCCGTCTCTTTCACTGCAAACTCCTTCTGCCTTATGAGGGTCACGGGGAGATAGATATCTCGAGTGGATGGAAGGGCTGGGGGGGAGGGGGTGAGTTGCATAGTGAATCCTCCCCGAAAAACTCTCTGCTCTTTGCAAGCTCGAATTTCTCTAATTCGGACTGGGGAGACAGCAAACCCCCCCCCCAAAAAAAATCGGATGGGAGAGAGTGAACGCAGAAAAAAACCCCACCCGATCCGACCATTAAGGAGAGGGAACTGACTCCCAGCAGAACTAACTTTCCCCCAGGCTCGACCCAAGCGGCTGGGTCCGCATCTGCCAGGTGAGGGGACACCGGGCGCCCCGTGGCGTTTGCTGTTTCCCGGGGACTTCCCCCCGACAGGACCGGGCAGGGGCTTTCCGCTACGAGAGGACAGCACGGGAATTCAGCACATGGCACCGTCTGTAGCATAAAAAGCCCTCGATCCTATAGAAAATAGCGACGACCTTCCCTGTTACCCAGCAAAAAGCTTCGTGAAACGAAAAGCAAGCGTGCCTTGGCGGGACGGCAGGATCGGGCCCTTTAGGAGCACTTTGAAAAGGAATAATTAACAAAATTAAATGTCGGAACGAGAAACTAAAAGTATTCCAGTAGTGACAAAAAGTGCCGATCAGAACTAGTGGTAAATAATAGTGTGATTTTCTATTTTCCCTGACAACTAAATCTTTTGAAGGATTATTTTAGTTTGTTTTGTGTTGGGTTTTTTTCCCCGTGCTGACAGTGGGGCGCTCAGTCCAGAGGAAAGTTAAGGAAAGTTTGTAACTACAGCCGCCTCCCCGGGAAGTCTCTCTGCCACCTCGGGCCGCTCCTGCCCCGGTCATTACCGGGGGCTCCGGTGTGGGACCGGAGCGGCAGCTCCGCACCCTCCTGCCCGTTGCAAGAACAGTCCCACTCCGCTACATAGGAGCGGCACTGATGGGGAACAGTAACTGGGGGTCGGGGTGGGGGCAGAGCGAGGAGAGATAAGGCACCCCGCGCCGCTGCGCACCCCCGGACACCCGTGTTCCCCCACTCGGAGCAGTTAACGTCTCGCCCAGTGGGAGAGTAGGGGTTTATAACATGGACGGTGCATTTCTGGTTTGGGATGCAGCGTATTCCAGCAAGAAAAATAAGCACCAGGTGCAAGAGCTTCCCCCGCACGCTCTTCCCACGCAAACGCAACCTCGGCCCCGCCGGTGGAGGCTCGGGCACCTTTTCGCTCCCGTACGAGACGACGAGCGGTTTTCCCGTGGGATGTCCCGAGCCCGGACACCTGCCAACCCCTGGCTGGCCTACAGCTCTGCCTCGGCTTTAGTTTATTTTTAATTTTTCTTGATTTTAATCTGGCGAGTTTGCACCCTGGGAGTGCCCTCGTGGCAGACACGGACTTTTACAGAGGAGATACGGTCAAAACCCCGTAGTTTCAGGGGCTCCCCGGGTGGCTGGTGCTGGGCAAAGCCTGTTTATCCGCGAGTTCAGCACCCGGCTGCTGCGAGCGGGCAGCTCCGACACCCCGAGCGTTTCCGAGCCCACGGAACCCCCCACGGGACGGTTCCTTTCGGGCTGGAGCCGGCAGGTCGACCCGCCGGGCGACAGGGAAGGCGGACGCGTTCCAAAACTCCACATCCCACCGCGCAAGACCGCCAGAACCGGCCAAACGTGGCGTGTAGCGAGCCACGGTTTTGAACGAGGTGTGAAAACACGCGCAGGGGCTGGATCCACCGTTTGGGAGCCGTTGGAGCGGCTTCCCCGCAGTGACAGTTTTTAGACGTGCAACTGGTGTGGTTGGGGGCGGGGGGTGGGGGGGTATTTAAAACGCTGGGCTTAAAATAAGCGCTACGCCAACGGGTATCGCGCTGGGGAGGATTTAAAACGCGTGTGCGTGGACGTGTGGCGTACACACGTGTGTGTATGCGTTCACACTCTGTGCCCTTCCATAAAACCCGAAAGCCCTTATGGGCTCAATGTATATATATATATATTAAGCAGCCTTAAGGCTCCTCGTGGCTTTTCCCCGCGGGGGTCGCCCACGGGCAAGCTGCCTGCGCCCTCCGGGCCGACCGCCGGGTCCTGCGTGGAGCGGGGGAGGGGGAAAGGGCTGCCCGACGGCCGGCAGGGGGCGCTGCCGTACCGCGGATGCGCGGCGGGACCCGCGCCCGCGGCTGTCGCCACCGCGCCCCGCGCAGCGGACGGGACGGGTCGGGACGGGACGGGTCGGGCAGGGACCGTGCGGGGACCGGCAGGGGACGTGTGCGGGGATGCGCGCCGGGGCAGAGCGGTGCGTCCCGGCGAGATGCGCGGCGGTTACCGCGCTGCTCACTGCGCCCGCACACGCAGCTCCGGTATTTTCTTCCCGCTTCCTCGTGTTGACATCTAAAATGAGCCGGAGTCTGGCAGGGGTGGGTGCAGATTACGGCTTCGTGTGTAAACGCCGGGATTTGCTCTTTTTTTTTTTTTTTTTTTTTTTTCCCTGGTGTCCCGCGTTACTAACGTCATTTCGGAACCGCAAGTCCGACCTTCCCGAGATGAAAATAGATGCGCAAAACAAAGCCGGGGCTGCCCGCAGCTGGCGAGAGCCGGGCCGGGCTTGTGCAGCCCCTCGCCGCCGTCGGGGGTGCGCGGCCGGGGGCGGGGGGGGTATCGGGAGCGAGCGGGGAGGATGCTCTGAATTCACGTCGAGAAGAAAAAAACTAAAGCGATGGTCCCAGATTGCTGTTCCCCGGGCCGGGGGGAGGGAACCGAGGCAGCGAGGCCGTTTCCCGGTCCTCCGCAGCCCCCGCCCGCCGGTGAGACGGGCCCCCGGTGCCACCGGCTTTGCAGGGCCGACATAGTGGGGGGGGGGGGGGGGGCAGGGGAGGATTTCAGGGATGCTTTCCTCTCTGGGGAGGACCGTGGAAAGCACCCCGTGAGTCCGCCCCACTCGTGACCCTTGGCTGCGTGGCGAGCGAGGCCATGTCCACGCCGTGCCTGTCCACGGCAGCGACACCCGTTCGGACGAAATCCACCTGCTCGGCGGAGAACCACCCGGTATGCCCCCGGTGGGACACGGACCTCGGCGCTCCCGGGGTCCCGCAGCCCGTCCCGGCTTCGAGGCGCCCGGCTCGGCTCGGCTCCGCGCTGCGCTCCGCGGCCCGGGCTCCCGGTACTCCCGCCACATAGTGCGCTTTTGTGAAGAGTTCGCAGCACGCTTAGACACACTGACTGGGTTTTAGGACGTCCAGAAACGAATTAAATTATACATTTCACCCGCTCCTTTAATTCACGCAGCCTCCCCCCAGACACGACCTTCCTGGGCCACCTCTCCTCCCCGCTGTGGGCTCGGATCCTTGGGGCCGGGGAGAGAAGGGGGAGACGGATCCCGCCTGGAAAAGAAAGTTAAGGGGAGGCTGAAACTTCCCTCATCTCCGTCCCCCCCACCCGCGAAAGTTCAGCCTGGATCAGCCCGCAAACAACCGTCTTACCCCGAGGTCTCCCCGCATCTGAGGCCTTCCTCGCATTTTCTTCTTGGCTCGGCTTTTAAAAGATGAGTATTAGTTTGGAAATCCGAAGCTAGTGCCTTTGAGGCCAGCCATGTAATTTGACTGCGAATGTAGCGCACCCCTCCCTCCGAGAGAGGCTGCCTCTAAGTGCGCTTGGAGCAGATCGGGGATTGCTGGGAAGGCAGCCCCTGCCAGATTTTCTCCTTGTAGACGCCAAGAGGACAAGCGAGAGCAGCCTGTCAAGACGCTGGGTAGGAAAAGTTCAAGAGAGGAGCTTCGGGAGATGCTCCCTGGGCAGCCCCGGCTGGAGCGCAGCGGCCGCGGCCGGGGCAGCGCCGGGCACCGCGTCCCCACGGGCCGTGTGTTGCGCGGGAGGCGCCCACGAGAAACGGCCACGGCGACGAGTGGGAGAGCGATACAGAAATTTAAGGGGAAACGGAAAATGCTGGGAAATCCCATCCCGAGTCCCCCTGGGTTTTGTTCTGACTGTCCCCGGCCTATTTTCTCTATGGCAAAACCCAGAGAGAGCCGGCGCTCCCCAGGTTCTACGTGCGGCTTCTCTGCCTGTATGTCCCCACGCACACGCACGCATATATCTATACGCGTAGATACGTATATGTCCGCGTGTGGGCACGGAGAGCGAGGGCTCGGCGCGGCGCCGGGAGCGCCAGGTCGCTGCGGCCGAGATCTCCCGCTTTCCCGGGCGAAACCGGAGTTGGCAGAGGAGCGCTCCCCGCTGCAGCCTCCTCCGCTCAGCCCCCGAGCGGCGGGACCCCCTTCGGGAAGGGATTTTAGGCTAGAGGATATTTCCCCGGCGGTAAAGAGGGTCGAGGGAAATTTATCGAGCGATTTGGAGGGTTATTCCCTGCTCCGAGTGTGTGACGGTTTTGTTGTTTTGGGTTTTTTTTTCTTCACACGAATATAATTCGTCTCTCCCCTACTGCTGAATTACTTGATGCAGTTTTCAAAGGGAGCCCTGTGATTATGTCAGGATGTCTGGGAAATAAAAAAAAAAAAAAAAAAAAAGGAAAGAAAAAAAAAGAAGGGAAAAAGGAGTTGAAGTTTTTCCAATTCAGATTCATTCTGCAGTCCCGGGGAAGTGTAAGTATGCAGATGCAGAACACGGCTCTTCCCAGAAGGAGAAGTTTCTCTTTTTTTTTTTTTTTTTTTTTTCTTCCTTTTCGGTGCCCAGGAACCGAGACCCCAGTCGAAATCAGCACATCAAACACCCGCCGTATTTAGGGCACTTTCTCTGCCTCGCTCATGTCAGTAACCCCAGATCGCTGCGAGGAGAGCGCTACCGCCGGCTGAGGGGAAAAGGTTGCACGTAAGAGGGGCGAGGGGACTTCAAAAAGTTAAAATACTACCCCTTCACCAGGGACACGAGTGGGGCTAGAGGGAAATCCTTTTCTCCGCTCCGCAGCGAGCTCAGCGCAGCGGGGCCGGAGCCCTGCGCCCGTGTGTGCACGGGTGTCTGAGAGCAGGAGAGGTTTTCCTAAACATGTGAGACCTGGGAGAACGGCACCTCGCTGCAAAATCTGTCAGGAGACTTGAGTTACGCCATACAAACATCTCTCTCACTTTGTCTCCGCAATCGCACGCACGTGTGGATATGGATGTCTATACGTACAGCCGCCCAACGCCTGGAGAACAGATTTACGTTTCATACGGAAAGTGAACTTCTCCCTCCACAAAGTGCAGACACCGCGGGGTATACAAAGGAAAACACGTCCCCAAACAAAGGCGCACGAGCACCGGCATCCTTGCGTGCCCAACACTGTTTTGTCACTTCTATTTAGTCCGTCGATTTGGTAATTGCGTTAAAAATATCGGATAGCTGCAGCCAGGCGCTTTTAGGAGAGAGCGGGGAAGGCTAAGAGAGTTCAGCTCGCCCTTTACTGGGAAGAAGCGATGACGGTTTAGACAGCGATCTTTTAGCATATTTTAATGCAGCGGAGTAACGGATTCTTTGTGTACAAAGTGGAAAGAAAATAGAAAACAAAGTCCGGGAACGAAGGAAAGAAACGCTAGACTGGTTTTTAAGACTCCCCCCGTCCCTTGGTTCAACAGAAACATTGATTTACATTAGCAGTTCCGCATCTTTAAGATAAATTACACAGCGGCGTAATAGATTTAAAGTACGCCAGATTTTTTATCATTAATTGTAAATGTGCAAAATACCTGCTGGTACTTCACTTTAGAAGAATGTAATTGGCAAAAATGGGAGGCTGATGAATAGATAATAGATCCTTAACTACCAATAAACAGTAAGCACCAGCCAAGAGTATTAGGATGTGATCATAATTATTCTGCAGCCCCAGCCAATGGGAGGAGGAGAACTCAGCCCTAAAATCATCCCCGGACCCAAAGGTAATCGCGAAAATCCGGACAAGGCTGGAACCGGAGACTTGCTCCCCTGTCCCGTCTGCGGGAGCCCGGCGTGTCCCAGCTCTGCAGAATGCAGCTGCCCTCCGCTTTGTTTTCCGCACCGCGCGGTGCGGGGAGTGCGGAGGAGCCAAGGGGGGAATAAGTAAGTTCGGAGGAGGAGGAGGAGGGCGACCCGTTCTCTCACCGGGACGAAACCTTTCCCAAGCGGGGCATCTCTCCCGGACGCCCCGGGGCCGATCAAGGTAACCTCGCCGGGCTGAGAGGACCCGAGAGGTGGCAGGGAGAGGGGTGTCACTCTGGCGGAGCAGCCCTAATTCTGCCTTCCCCCCCCCCCCCCCCCCCGCCCCTCCATTCCAGAGAGGAGATGCGGCGCACCCCCGCAAACTCCAATCCCCCCCCGTCCCCCCCGCCGGTCCCCCTACCTTGGTGGCCGAGCGGCGCGGAGCGGGGGTCAGCGCTGCGCGGAGGCGGAGCGGCGCGGAGGAGGCTGCGCGGGGAGCCGCGTTTCCCCCCCCCCCTCGCCCCCCCGCGCTGGCGGGCGCGCTCCCGCCGCACTCCGATCCGCGCCTCGCCGCCGCTCCATCCCTCCCGATGGCGCTGCCCGGCGCTCGCCTCCCCTCTGACGCACTTTAAAGAGTCTCCCCCTTCAACCTCAAGGCGAGTAATAGCGACCAATCATCAAGCCATTTACCAGGCTTCAGAGGAAGCTGTTTATGTGATCCCAGCACTAATTAGGCTCATGAACTAACAAATCGTTTGCACAACTTGTGAAGGGGCCGATCACATCCATGGATTGTCTTTGGACTTAGGGAGGGAGGGGGGGGCGACCGCCTTTTCCTTGCAGGAGGGAAACTTCTCCCAGCAACTTTTTGTGTGTGTGTGTGTGTGTGTGTGCGCGCGCGGTGCGTGTGTGTGTGTCTCCCTTTTGGGTACCGCTGGCTGCCGCTGCCTCCTTTTCCTCCAGCCCCTGTCTATTTATGTGTGTATCTATCCCTCCTCAAGTCACTCCCTGCTGCAAACTTCCCCGGATCGCCTCCCGCGCACCAGAGAGAGCCAGGCAGAGATTTGGTCGGGGACTCTCGCCGCGGCAGCATGTTTCAGCCCACACCCAAGCGGTGTTTCACCATCGAGTCGCTGGTGGCCAAAGACAGCCCCTTGCCCGCGTCTCGCTCCGAGGATCCTATCCGGCCGGCGGCGCTCAGCTATGCCAATTCCAGCCCGATGAACCCTTTTCTCAACGGCTTCCACTCCACTGGCAGGGGGGTCTACTCCAACCCGGACTTGGTCTTTGCAGAGGCCGTCTCCCACCCGCCTAACCCGGCCGTGCCGGTCCACCCCGTGCCCCCTCCCCACGCCCTGGCCGCCCACCCGCTGCCCGCTTCGCACTCCACGCACCCGCTCTTCGCCTCGCAGCAAAGGGACCCCTCCACCTTCTACCCCTGGCTAATACACCGCTACCGGTATCTGGGCCACAGGTTCCAAGGTACGTGCAACTTTTCTTCTCCCTCCGATCCACCCCTCCATCCTCCGGGCCGGTCCCTGCGGCCGCGGATGCCGGGGGACGGCGAGCGGGCGCCGCCCGGAGCCGCCGGCTCGGCTCGGTTGGGCCGAGGGTCTTTTTTGCCTGCTTCCCCCGCCGCCAAACTTGGGGAGCTGTCAGAGCCGAGGGGTTCGGGCTTGGTTGTGCTTTGCTGCTTTTCCCGGTTTGTTTTGGTTTCTCTGGGAGGAGGGGGGAAGGCAAGGCCGGCTGGGACTTCTGCGTCTTTCTCGCCCCCATTAAAAGCAGGGGGGGGGAAAGGTGGATTTTTTTTTTTTTTTGTTCCGGTGGGTTAATAGCTATTGAGGAGAGCCCAAATATAAGTCTTCCCGCAGAGAGGGGTGGCGAGGTTTAGGCTCCTCCGGGAAGACGGCAGTGCCCGCCGGGCTGCCGGGGCCGGGCTGCCCGGGGCCGCGGGGAGCCACCGCCGCCGTCCCAAATCTGGCGGCTCCCCTTGTTAGCGGGGACGGGGGAAAAATGAAACGAACCCCAGAGAAAGCAGAAGGGGGGGGGGGGGGGGGGGAATAATAAGAGTAATAGGAGTAATCCCAACGCCGGAGCAGCGCGGGGAGATGGGGCTGCGAGGGAGAGCAGGGCTGGGGAAGGGAGGGCGATTCCCTCCGTACGGGCAGGGAAGGGGCTCCCAGCTGCCAGGCGATTAAGAACCGGCTGAAGGAAAATAACCAAATCCAATGGCGCATAATCAATAAAATCCCCCTTGTTTAACCCTTTGCAACCGGCGGCATCTTCTCCGAAGGGTAAGCCGATTTCTCCCGTTATGGGTCCAGCTCCTGTCTCTTTCGTTACATACACACACAAGAATTAAAAAAAAAAAAAAAGAAAATAAAAATAATAATAAAAAATCAGAAAATCAGTCCTCGCTCGGAGGGATCTATCTGCCTTTTTTTTTTTCTACTTGGTATTTTTATTTATTATTTCCAAACGAAAACAAACCACCTGCAATATCCATTTCCCCGGCCTTCTGCAGCCGAGCCGTTGCACCCGGGTTGGAAAAGGAGTCGCTCTCTCCGGAACCAGGCGGACAGAGATACAAAATGGATTATTACCCTCTCAGAATAAAATTACAGGTTTCGCTCACCAAATTATTTGTCGCAGTCATCAGGCGATTGGCAAAGAGCGGCAGATGAAAGGCGGAAATGTCCTGGTGTTGAGCCACAGCCTGGTTTCAAACACACCCTCCTACTGCAACGATTTTTAATGCATTTACGGAGAGAGACCCGCGGGGGCTTTCCCACCTTGGAAGGACCGACCCGGACAAGAGGCATAGTGCCAACCCGGAGGGAGAGACCCACCAAAAAGCCCCGACTGACCCCCCCCCCCACCCCCCCCAGCTCCGCAGCAGGCCGGCTGGGATGGCTGCCCCGTGGCTTTCCCGAAGTTTGTTTCTTTATTTCCCCGCCGGTTCCCGCCGCCGGGGCAGCGGGCACGGAGGCGGCGAGAGCCCTCTCTCCGGGGAGCACATCGGCAAAACGAAGGGGAGAGGGAGGAGAAAGGCCCCAGCCGGAGTTTTGGGCAAGGGAAGCGGGGAGAGGCCGGGGGAGCGGGCTGGCGGCTCCCGGAGCGCGGCGGGCGCCCGGGGAGGGAGAAGGGGGGGCTCGACCGGGGCCGCACAGAGCTCCGCTGCCCCGCTGGCCGCCCCGGGAGGGTGTAAATAACAAACAAACAAGGAAAGATGTGAGGCTGCCGGTGGGCGAGGGGAAGGGGGGCAGCTGCGGGATGAAGCCGCAGACACCGCAGCCGGGCTCTGGACAATTCTTTCACTTTTTTTTTTCTTTTTTCCTTCTTTTTATCCCTCTCCGTTGTGCTTCCCCGGTTGCGTTTTAGTATTTGAATTTCTCCCAGTCCTCGCTTTCCCCTGCTCGTTCCCTCCGCCTATTTATGGAAGGAAATTTGTAAAAAAAAAAAAAAAAAACCAAACACAAAAAAAAAACAAACCCAAAACAAAAAGGCGCTGAAAATAAAAAAGAAACTATAGACGGATTTCTCCGGCCGGTAATGGTGGGAGTCAAAAATTTTTGCGCTTAAAAACTCTCGAGTGCGTTTGGGGAAGGTGTTTTGCTAATCTGTCTTTTACCCTGTTGCCCAGGGAATGAAACCAGCCCGGAGAGCTTCCTATTGCACAATGCACTGGCCAGGAAACCCAAACGGATCCGTACAGCTTTCTCCCCATCCCAATTACTGAGACTGGAACATGCCTTTGAGAAGAACCATTATGTAGTAGGAGCAGAGAGAAAACAGCTGGCACACAGCCTCAGCCTCACGGAAACTCAGGTAAGGGGGAAGCAGGGAGCGGGCAGCTGGGAAAGCGAAAGTACTGGGTTCTCCTTGGGAAAACCCACCCGGCCGGCCCGGAGATGCGGGGAAAAAATAAGGGCAAATTCTGGGGGTGTTTAGGCCTCCATCTCCGAGCCGGTGGAGCTGAGTGAGGGGGTCGCCCCTGGCCCGGGTGTTATAAACCCCCCTCCCGTTGGTGAGAGCCGTGGCCTGCGCCGGGGGTGGCGGGTACATGGACGAGAGTGGGGAGCCGGCGGGGGGGGGAGGTGGGTTCGGGGCACGGTTTGGGGCTCCCCGGAGGGAGCCCGCCGGAGCTCCCGGCCCGAGCGGGAAGGGGAGCGGCGGGATGTGCGGTCTGCACATGAAAGGAGGTCCTTGTCATTTGTCTGGGGGACTGGGGTGACCCGCAAGAAGCAGTTGGATGTTTAGGGCAAAAGCCCCCAAAACAAAAGGCGGAGGGGAGAACCTCCTTTTGGATCCTACGGCAGGAATACAGTTTCTCGGATGATTTTTCACTCGTTTCTAGCCCCGCGTCTGGGAGCTGCGGGGGTATGAGGAGCCGGTTCAGGAGGGCATAAAGATATAAAAATAAAAGCAGAGAAATTATAAACTACAAGGAATCCCCCCCTCCCACCCCCCGGCCGCTGGCTGGCTGCGGGCCAGAACCGCACCGGAGTCTATTTCGGTCGCCTCTTTGGAGGGACGATGAGCGACCTTTCTGCTCCGGTTGTACCAGGGCGAGGGTCTCGGCGGGTACCGAGGCCGGACACCCTTGGGGCGGCGCGGAGCCGGCGGGGAGCGGGGATGGGCACGGGCTTCCCCCCGACGGCGGGGACTCACGGCCGGGAGGGACCCACGGCCGGCGGCCCCGCTGCGAGGGCGTTTTTCACGCGGTTTTCTCCTCGCCGGAAGAAAGGCTGGGGTTTGGGGGGGTTGTTGTTGGTGGTTGTTGTAGTTGTTGTGTCGGGCTTTTGTTTTGTGCCCTTCCAGGAGACTCGTGGAGAGAGGGCTCCAGATGGGGATTGTCTCTGCTACAGTATGTGGCACTGTACTTAAAAAAAAAAAAAAAAAAAAAAAGCCAAAATACCCAGCCGCAGCCTAGTTCAAAGTTCCCAGTAAACACAGCGTTCTCTGGGCGGATTAAGTTGTAACACTTTTTTTTTTTTTTTAACTCCTTTTCGTGGGGGAAGCAATAAAGGGGCTGGAGCTTTTGTTTTAAAATGTCTCCCTAACAAAACAATAAAAAGGGATCGCCACTTTTATGAGGTTCTCCGAACAAGGGACCGGTCACAGGCTTATTTCCACTGGAAAGCTGTATTTAAGGTGGTCTTTGTGCTGCTTGATTCCGAAGCTGGTTGGGGTCTTTTGTCCGGATGTCAAACCCCCAGTCCCCTACAAATGAGCTCCCTTTTGGGAGATCAGCGTGCAGAAATGAACCGTCCTCCCCTTCAATTAGCAAACTAAAAGCAAATTAAACTCACCCCTTGTTCCCCGCTCAGCTTTTTAATGGGGGACTTTTGGAGAATATGAAAATGCAGTAGAGATGTGTGTCCGGCCAGGCAGGTCTCTGTTCTGAAGAGGCAGCGAAGCGGGTTAAACCAGCTTATTAAAATGCTCCAATTCCCTTTCCCCCCCTTGCTGGGGCCTTTATCAGGCACTTTCAGACAGAACCAGAGTTTAAACTGCTTTAAAAAAAAAAAAAAAATGTTTACCTTTGGCCGCTACACGGAGTGTGGCCAGCCCTGGAGATAGCTCCCAGATCAATACTATCTGTAATTAAAGCACCGAAGTCAGCTGCCGGATGGTTAGGTCAGATTTATTCGGCGCTGCACAAATTCAGAGGGATATTTACGACGGCACTTGCAGGATTCGCCTCGCTACGGTCGCTCCTGGACGGCGCGTCCCGGAGAGACGCCGCGGGGAGCGCCGGACGCTTTTCATTTGGGGCCTTTTTCTTTCATTTTATTCTCTTTTTCCAAGAGGGAAAGATCTCGCCCTGCCGCCCCCCGACCCCATCTCGCCGCCCCGTTAGGAGGGACGAGGCCCTCGCTCTGCTTCGCCCGCCGGGCCCGGCGCTAACGCTCGGGGGTCTGGCTGCCCCGACGGTGGGTCCGGCGTGCTGACAGCCCACCGCCGCGCAGCCACGCTTCGCTTTTCTCGCGTGGGATGCCTGGCGGGCATTGCGCGGGGCTACTCGTGTGCGGAAGATCCGCGCCTCTGCGCCAGGTGCGCGCATGGTGCCTCCCGCCTGCGCGGCTGCGGGGAGCGGAGCCGCACACACGCACCGCTGCTGCTGCCCACTGCTGCACGCGTGGGTCCTCTGGAGGTACCTGGTGGGCGTGGGTCAGCGTGCCTGTGCCTTTCCCGGAGAGTTTTGGGTGGCACACGGGCCCCGGCTCCGCTCGCCCCCCTCCAGGCTGGGTAGCGGTGCAGGCAGCGTACAGCGCAGGCAGGGGACGATGCAGGCAGGGCATGGAGCAGGCAGGGAACGGTGCAGGCAAGGCACGGAGCAGGCAGGGCACGGAGCAGGCAGAGCCCGGAGCCCCTCGGCGCATCCAGGGCAGCGGGCGGCGGGCAGTACCGGCGTCCGGGCAGACGTCGGACTAACGCCCGGTGCCTTTCCTCCCGCAGGTAAAAGTATGGTTTCAGAACAGAAGGACAAAGTTCAAGCGGCAAAAGTTGGAAGAGGAAGGTTCAGACTCACAACAGAAGAAAAAAGGGACTCATCACATTAACCGGTGGAGAATCGCCACCAAACAAGCCAGCCCAGAGGAAATCGACGTCACGTCGGACGATTAAAAAACTGGCACTTTTGGACTTCTCAAAGCCAGGCACCCCACCAACAGAAAGTGTTAAAGGCTCACACCCCACCCTCCCCCCCCCGCTCCCCCGCGGAGTGGCGGTGCGGAGAAGGGACACGGAGATCTTCATCAAAAATGCGATTCCCGCCTGGGAGGGCAGCTGGGAGCGAGCGAGGGCGACACCGCGAGGGGTCCGAACTGTGGCACTGCCGGCACCGCTCTGGCAAGGGGGATCTGTCAATCAAAGCCAAAACACCGGGACAAGGTGATTGACAGGTATTCCGTTTCTCGCAGTCCACTTTTAAAAGCATAACGTCAAAAAATTAAAAAAAAAATAGTCTTGAAAAAAATCTTTAAAAAAAAAGAAAATAAAACGAAACAAACAAACAAACAAAAAAACCCCAAACCCAACCAAACCAGAAAAATTACCACCTTACAGGACATTTTGCACTTCACAGTTTTTTCCGTCTTTGAAAGAGAAATTTCCATAAGCAGCCAAAACTCACACCTGTTTCAGAAACTTGAATTGCATGTGTAAAGCCGTCTGGGCAAAAAAGAAAAAAAAAAAGAAAAAAAAAAAAGAAAAAACGGAAAAAAATTACCCTGGTTCCTAAAGACAGAAATGAATTGTGATATTTTTCCCTTTAAGACAGGTTCTGTGTGCTTTTTAATTTTATTTTACGAGAAATGTGCAGTCTGTAAACATTTTATGATAACTTCTGGCGTCAAAGTGTTTGTGAAAGCTAAATGAAGTAGCAGTAACAAAGCATAGTGTTCCTTCCGGATGGACAAACACAGTGGGGCAGGGGAGGGACGGGAGGGAAAGTGTCGGGGGGGGGTGTGTGTGTTTCGGGCTGGTCGTAACTTTTGCTGCCAAACAAACAACAACAACAAAAAAAAATCAAATCAAATTATTCCCCCCCCAGTTGTATCCCCATTGCAAAACCGGATGATGATTATTTTTTAAGATTAATAAAGCGCAAACCCAGCGACCAGGTTTGGCGGTGGGGACACCTCCTAGGCTGGGAGGATCCAGAGACAAGGGACTTAAAATCGCGGATTGATTTTTTTTTTAAATATTTTTTTTTTCTAATGGCCATTTTCATTGGGGCAATTTTCACGCACTGACCTTATAATATTCCGAGATCATAGAGCTACTAAAAAAAGAGTGACAAATGTTTCCTTCATGTCTTCTATACCAGAATGTAAATATTTTTGTGTTTTGTGTTTAATTTGTTAGAATTCTAACACACTATATACTTCCAAGAAGTATGTCATTGTCAATATTTTGTCAATAAAGATTTATCAATATGCCCTACATTTTTAAGCAATATATTTTCCCCTCCTCCCCCCAAAAAAAAAAATTCTCGGAAACCGGTCGTTTCACCCCCCAACCCCACTTTGTTTTTAGCCGCTGAACCCCCCGCGGTCGGAGCCTGCGCTCCGCCGGCCGCGCCGCGCATTCCTGCGGCCATAGGCGCGTTTTCTTAATGAATTCACTGGCTGGCAAATAGACCTCTAAAAATAAGCCGCAGAGACCCACTTGCTGTAAATAAATACCTTACAAAAAAAAAAAAAAAAGGGGGGGGGGGAACAAACCAAAACCAACAAACCCAACCCCTTCTCTGGTTAGAAACTGAAGTGCGAACCGGCTTGTAATGGGAGGGTGAAACTGGTGCGCAGCAGCCGCGCTTCGCTGAGAGGGAGAAGGGCTTTCCTTGGCAAAAAAAATGTATTTTATTTAGAGGGAGAGGATTTTTTATATTTTTTTTTTTCTTTCCCCCCGTCTTTTAAATTCCCTGGCCAGGTCGTGGAGGTGAGGAGCAGGTCCTGGGCGGCGGGGACTGAGCCCCAGCTGCGGCTCTCTCCGCCGCTCCAAGGGAGCGATCCTGGACACAGGGTAAAACTCTGACATTGAAGACGTGGAGGCAAAAAAAAAAAAAAAAAAAAAAAAGTTGCTCTGGGTCCTTGAGGAAACTAGCTGGTTTTCTGGGGGTACACAGTTGTTTTTTCATGCTTCATTTGCTCCTTAGCCTGATAGACTGCATTAATCAGTTTTATTTCCATTGATAGAGAAACCTCGTCTGCTCTGTTCGAGCTACAAAGAATCCTGCAAGCTTTTGTGAAAGTGCAAATCAGTTTAGGCAATTATCATACCAGGAATATGAAGGGGAAAGAGGAGGCATTGCCCAGTGGTCTCCTTTAATCTCTTAATCCGTGGATCCAGGGGGGCTAGTTGGACATAATTTAGGACAATCTGACTACCCTTTACACTGTGATAAGGCGAAGTTACAATGCATCGCGAAAATACGAGCTTTGTTAAACATCCTGCCTTGAAAAGTTAAGATTAGACATTCTGTGCACGTGTTGGCTCTATCGGGTACTATGTAATTTTTTTTTTTTTTAAAAATCCGATCTTTTTTTTTTTTTTTTTTTAACATCGCTCCTTATACAGTCCCGGTGACTTTCCATTCACTAGTGCTACAAATATGAGAGGCCCAGGCAGGGTTAGGACGCATGTCGCAATGCAGTCCCTTCCATTTAAACCTAGGCTAATTATTTAGTAGAGCTATTCCCAAGGTAAACTTCTCGTTGCGTGTCCCCCCCTCCTCGAACAGCTGATGGTGCAGATCTTGAAACCAAGCGGGGCGCACATTTCACCTTAACTCGCCCAAGTTGGCTTGCGCTCCACTTCAAACCCATGCAAATGGGCAAACATTAAACGCATCGCGGCTGAACGGCAGACTTGGGCCTTTCTAGAAATTGTTTCCCATCTTGATAAAAAGCTTATTTCTGCAGGAACCATATACTTTTTTCCCTTCTTTTTTTTTAAAAAAAAAAAAAAAAACACATGAGGGAAGAGAGGGAGAGAGGGGAAAAAAATTAAGCGTCCTATGTAGCGTAACAGCAATAAAATCTTCAGAGAATGCCATTAGCTTTGAAAAAAAACCCTAAAAGCTTTATTACAAACCAAGCTTTGAAAATAGGGGGGATTAGGAGTCTGAAAGGGTCCCACAATGGTTAGAAGAAAAGGTTTCATGCTAATGAGGTTAATGCCCTTTGTATCTCAGGACTCCACAACTTCATTACTCCCTATCTCCGGCTGCACCAAGCGGCTCAGAACACTGCAATCCACTCCAGCTCTCCCCTGCCTTGCCTAGAGAAGGATTTGATAGCAGCTCTGTTCAAACTAGATAATTATATCTTTTCAAGTCGGAATTAAGATAAAGAAAGTGAAGCAAAGGCGGCTAGCCTTGATCCACTGCAAACAAATTTGGCGCACTTTCTAGTCTCTCTCCCCCTGCCTCAATAGGCAGGACAGTCAGCTTATTAGACCCTCATTTGCTTTATTAATTCATCTATTTAAAGTGGCAGGATTAGAGAGAGGGAGAGAGAGGCAGAGTCTAATGTGGGACAGTGGATGCCAGGCAACGTGGAAATATAAATATTGGCGAGATGCTATCCGAGCGGGTGTATAAAAATACATTTTATATTAAATAACTGAGAGGGGTGGGGGAGGGAGGGTGTATTTCGGGTGGCGAATTGTAGACTCGGGCGGATTTTTACTGCTCTTTCGAAGGAAATCTCGGTGCCGGCTGCCGGAGGCCTGCTACCCCCCTCCCGAAGGGACGGACGCCCCCGCGGAAAACCCGCTGCTCTCCGCGCCCAGCCGGGGATTTAGCCAGGTGGACCCACTGCCTGGGCGGGGGGGCTGCAGGCCGAGCCGAAACACCCCTCACACCCCCGCGGGACCGTTCCACGGCCCTGCCCGCCGGTAGCGCAGCGCGGGGGCGGCCCGCGGGCGCGGAGCGTTGCGGAGCGCTGCCCCGCAAACGGCACCGGCCGGATCCTGACCCCGCCGCAACTCCGCCGGCCCCGCTCCGCGTCCGGGATCGGGCCCCTCTCGCCTATGGATTTTTAACCCTTTCCCTTCGAACAAAGCCGGCGGCTCCCAGCCCCTCCGTGGCCGCTTCCCACCGGCTGCCACGCCGTGTGACATGTCCCCCCCCCCCGCCCAAACACCGACGCACCCCTCTCTCTGCCACTCGACCCGGGTGAGGCCTTTGGAGTCCTTCACTTTGTTGTGCTTCGAAGCGCTGTTTATTTACACACACACACCCCCCCCCCCCCCCCCCCCGCCGCTTTGATGGATCGCGCTGTTACTTCGGAGGGCTTGGCGGAAATTAGCGGTTCTCCCCTAATTAGCATACAGCCTCGTAGGAAATAGGCAAAGCAGCTCCGGCCGGACCGGATTCCCTGATAAACAGGATTCCCCCAGCCCCTGCTCCCGTATCCATCAGCCGTTCATCACCCCTCGGAGCTAATAGGGCAACTGATTTACTTCTCCAAAGAGTCCCGCTGCAAGGGGGACGCGGGAGTTTAGAGAACCTCCTGACCCCGAGCCGTAACCTCTCTCCTCGCCATCCCTTCTCCTGGTGGGACACTCGCCCAGCCGGGGAAGCCCAGGCCGTGGTCCACGCTTGAAAGCGAAAGGGCCATTAATCACCTTCCCTCGCTTGCCTTTAATTGGCCTTTTGCAATTAGCGCCTGTTGCAGGGAAGGCGACCCGTCGGCGGTGAGGGAACCCCGCCGGTAGCCCCCTCGGTCCCCTCTTCCCCAAGAGTGGGGGAGGGGGGTCGTTGCCGCCCCAGCTCCGTGGGTTCCCCCCGCGGGGAAGGCGACCGCTCCCCGCCGGGGCTCAGCCCACCTCGCAGGTGGCTTCCCCGGCCCGGCAGCAGGCAAAGCGGGCTCTGCCGCCTCCTCCTCCTCCTCCTCCTCCTCCCCGCCGCCGTGGGGCCGCTCGGCCCTGCTGCCTCGGGAGCCCCTTCTCCCCCGCACGGCCCGGCCGGAGCCCTGGATGCTGCGGGGGCTCTGGGCGAGCATTTATAGACCCGCTCTCCATCGCCCACGGCTGGACCTGACGTCAAGAAGAACTTGATCTCGCCCGCTTTGCTCCTGCTTCTGAAACTGATCCTTGAAATGAGAGAACAGACTCTACACAATTCCCATGGCCTTGACATAAGGTACAGCGATAAATATACACCACTAATGAGCAATTACCATATAATCACCTTCCAATTAGCTCGCATAATGATGAATTAAACATTCTAGCCTGCTGGATTAGGTTTCTTACTTTGTATATTATTTACGAAGGCTAGCTTCTGCCGAGCACCAAATATCAAATTAGATAGGGAATTTTCAGTTGGGGGTAATTACGCATTCAGTGCATGCCCGGAGTTTTTGTCACCAGCTAACTAAAGTGTGTTGGAAGGTAGTGTCCATCCTTTGCTGTCCTTCTTTTTTGATGTCTTAAAACAAAGTCCACGCTTTTCCACCAGTGCTCTGCACGTCGCCTCCTCCATATTAATCCTTCTTCCTTCCCTAAAGCTGGACAGACAGAAAAACTGACCGATTTTTTCTTTCTTTTTTTTTTTTTTTTTTTTTCCGGGACAGTTAAATAATGAGGCGGAGGTAGGAGCAGGGGAAAGCAAAGGAGCTCTCAGGGTGCACAGTCCTCTGGCTTATGGTGGCACCATCCCTGGGAGATGGGAAGAAACCCTGCCGGTTGTCCCGGACAGGTAGAAACGCCCTGGTCCTCCGCTGGGGGTGGTGGGAACCGGCCGGGCAGAGGCGGGAACATCCCCCCCCCCCGCAATCTCCCCCCCTCCCCGCGATGCTCTCCACACAGATCCAATGACACCCTCCCTCGGGTGCCTGTTTCCTTTGCCATTCTGGGAAGGGTGCTCCAAAAAAAACCCACCCCAAACCATCGAGTTTCGGCTGAGCATGGTCCGGGGCGGGGGGAAGGACTTGGAGGCTGGGTGCCGATTCCCCGTGGAAGGGAAGGAGAGGGGAAGCAGCGGCCCCGTAAGAGGCTGGATGCTCCGTCAGAGAAGGAGGAGAAGGGCTGGCAGAGGGAGGTCAGGCTCCCGGGCGGTCCCAGCTCCAGCGGGGGATGGAGGGATGGCGGCTCCGGGCGGGGAGAGGGGCTCGCAGCCGTCCTGTGCAAGTAGGAACCCGGCTCGGAGCTGCCTGGCTTTTGTTGGTTTAAACTGGACCCTTAATGTTTTCTTAATTAACCGTTTGAGTGTGAGTAAACTTCCGCGAGGCGTTTACAACCTGGCCATAAATTGGGAGCGGAGGATTTCCCTCCCTCCTGCGTTGCCTGCAAACATTCGGTGGGGATTCGAAGGGGAGCAGAGAGCCGCCCCGCAGCCCCACCAGGAAACCACGGTCTCAGCCAGCTTCTTGCTCGGGATTACCTGGAAAGGAGAGGACAAACTGGTGGCTCCCTCTTTCCCAGCTCCGCTCTCTCCGGCCTGACACACGGATCTCTGGAAAGTGTCAGAGATTCCCAGGCAGGAAAGGCACAGCCCGAGAGCAGGGATGTTCGGTTTCACCGGCTTTATTATTTTTTTTCCTTATATATTTTTTAATTTATTTAAAAAGTTTTTTTTTTTTTTTTTTAAAAAGAAAGCAGGATGCATCCAAAATAATTTCAGTCCTCGAGTGAAAGTGTTGCCTGACTGCGTGTTGGTGACCTGGCCTCAAACAAACTCAGATAAGATGTGGAAACTCATCTGTCAAGTTCCGAACGTCTGGAAGCGGCAGCTGATCCAAGCCTCTACGTAGCAAGAAGTTGCTGAATTTCCCGTGTTTTTGTGGGTTTCACTCGTAGCTTTATCAGTATTTGAGCAACCTTTTTGTGGTTTTGCTGTGTTCACAGAAAGCGCTAAGTCCTGACTTTCTCCATAAGGCCGGAGAATACAGCCACGGCTGTTACTTTATCTTTAGATCAGCAAGTTGGTATCAGAGGCAGGGAAGAAAGTGCATTCTTGTGGGTTGTGAGAGTGAGATATTCCCAGATAAACTCTTCTGTGATCTCATTTATAATCCACACGATCACGGCTATTTCATTCGGCATATGTATGTCGAAAGGAGACGGTTTCTGTGATGGGATGTTTAGGATCCAAATGTGATTATACATCGTTTTGCAGAGAGTTATCTCTTGTGTCACCCTCCCTGTCCCGGCAAACACGTCGCCTTTTTGAAGCGGTCTGTAAGCTCCGAACCGTACCTGCTTCCCCGTGTGCTGCCAAATGTCACTGCTCGGAATCATGAAAAGGGGACGAAAGAGGAAGACGAGATTTGGAAGAGTAACGGCTGTTCAAATAAAACGTGAGAAGGTATTTTCAGAAGAACAACGTTATTTTATTTTAATTCCCGGGGAATGCAAAATAATAGGAAGCCAGATCCTCTCTAAAGCGCTGACTAGAATCTGTAAGGAAGAAAGAGAGAAAAAGAAAGAGAAAAAGAAATAAAGAGCGAAAGAACGAGAAAGAGACAGATAAGGGGAAAAGAGATAAAAGAGAGACGGAGAAAGAAAGAAGGAAAGGAAGATTGAAGGAAGGAAGAAAGGAAGGAAGGAAGAATGGAAGAAGAGAGAAATAAAACAAAGAAAAAAGAAGAAAAGGAAGAGAAAGAAAGAAGAAGGAAGGGAGGAAGCGAGGGAGGGAAATGTCATGTGTGGAAGGAGAAGCCAAGGTCGCAATGTGGGACTGAATGAAAGTGTCGCAGAGAGATTGTCAAAGGGAGTATGGGGAAGGGTCGTGAGTTCAGCGCCGGACCGTCTGGGAAATTCACGGCAATTTGCCTTTGGGAGAGTCAAGGGCTTTCGGAAATCCGCTTTCTTTCCACCATTGTGGCAAAGTCCTGAGGGGCTGGGGTCGGGCGGTTCTGTAATCTTTCCCTGACAAATCAAGAAGACCCCCAAAGAGTTCGGCAAAGCGGCAAGCCCCGGTTCTGCCTGTGCAGCGCCGTGCACCGGCGGTCAGGGCGGCCCCGCGGCGGGGGGGGCCTCTTTCCTCTCCCCGGTGGGTGTTTCTCTTGTCCAGGAGCCCGATCTTGGGCTCGGGAGGACAGATAGAGTGGCGAGGAACTACTCGGGGTGGGCAGCCGTTGTCCCCTCCGTGGCGGGGACCACCCTCCCGCTGCCACCCCGCGCATTGCCATAGAAACCGCTGCAGCTGCAGATCAAAGTTTCCCGGCGGCTCAGCCCCGGGTGTCCCGCCGGGGACCCGCCAGCCACCCCCGGAGCCCAGAAGCTGCCGGGAGAGGGGCGCAGCCCCCCGAAACGACCCTCGACCGTCGGTGGGCAGAAGAGCAGCTTGGGGGCAGCTCTGCCGGGAAAAGCCTTTCTGGTGCCTTTTCTGCCCCGGGCACGGGGGTAAGAGATGGGCAGAGGGTGGCCCTGAGCTGGGCGGCAGCAAACGGGGGAGGGACATCGGTCGCCAACCCTTTCTCGCCCCCCCCCCCCCCCCCTTGCTGGGGGGACAGCGAGGAAAGGATGGAGATGCGCGGCGGCAGGACGCGGGGCCGGCAGATGCCGGAGCAGAGATGGTCCTTCTCCTCGGCCGCTGCCCTCCTCTGCCCTCCCGGGAGCTTCACCCATCCCAGCCGTCGGCTCCCGCACCTCCCCGGCGTCCCTGTCCCTGCGCCCGGCCCCGCGGATGAGCCCAGCGCTGCGGGACCTGCAGCCCCCGCCCGCGGGACGGGGCCGCTTCGTCTTTTTCGGGTATAAGGGTAAAACTCGAGCAGTCTCCCCGCTCGTCCCCGGGACTTAAATGAAAAAGGAGTAGAAGGCAACGTTTACACCAGTTTAATTAAGGAGGGCTCTTGTACCTTCGGGGGGATCGCATCATTTCACATGAAATATTCATACAGGAGGTTTCCCGAGCTGCTTCGTTTAACCATTCCTGCTGCCAAAGAAGGGCTCTCTGTCTTTATACATGTATGTAATTTGATTTTAGTGTTCCCGCTTTTCCACCTGCACATGTCCAGAAGGTAAGTCCCCGTGAGGAAGGACAAGGAAACGTTGCCCATCCCGGCCGGGACCCGGCCACCCTCCCGGCTCCTGCCCGGCCGGGGATGCGCCGGTGCGGGGGGACCGGGACCCGGCCGCCTCTCCCGGCCCCCCCGCGGCCGGCCTGCACCTGGGGACATGCGTGGGCCGGGCCGGAGGCGTAGGGAGTCCGCCCCGTTACCCCGTCCCGGTGGAGGCCGACGCCCTCCGCACCTGCGGAACCCTCCGCAGCCTCCCGCGGAAGGTGAAGGGGGCGGCGGGGTGCGCACTTCCCTCGCTCAGCCCCTCCAGCCGTGCCTTCGGCTTCTTTCTCTCCCCCGCTCCCCCACCGAGCTGTTTCGCATTCAGCTGGGTGAATTACTGGCAATTATATATTCTTATTAAAAAAAAAAAAAGGCAGAAAACAAAACACACAGGAGGAAAAGAATGTGGCGTCGACTAATTTAAACCAGTTCAAGTGGAAGGGCTGTCAATTCTTTAAGTAAATGATGCTGTGTTGATTCAGATGTTTCTCGCCGTAATTGCTGTCTGAGGGGGAACGGCAGAGGCTCAAACCCAGCGACTCGCAGCCGGGGCGGGAGGGAGGCCCCGGGCCGGTGCCGCTGTCCCCGGGCGGGCTCGGCCCCGCCACCCCCCGGCTGAGCAGGCTGCACGGCCGGAGGGCTTCACATCCCCCGGTTAGCAGTCTTTGGCGGGCTCCTGGTCACGCTGTCTGGATGGGGAAGAAGCTAAAAGGCAGGGGAAAGGATATTTCCCCCTGAAATGATAAGCCCCGCTCCCTTCCCCCTGGATGTACCCAGGCGGACTTATCTATCAATCACGCTTTTTATTGGGTGTCACCAGCTGGGGTGTTGGGAGAGAAGTGCATGTTAAATGATGCCATTAGACTGTAGTGCAACAAGCAGAGACGAGGTAATTGGCAGCAATTCTCAGACCCAGTCCGGTGACCTGTTAATCTGTTGCCACCAGCACTCAGCCAGGGGAGAAAAAAAAAAAAAAAAGCTGCAGAATGGAGAAAAAGTCTTTGACTCTTTGACTTATCTCACACCCGGTCGGCTTGTTAATGTTCAACTCGTCAAAAAAGAAGGGTTTCTGGGGGAACCCTGTTTCCGTTCAATCAGAGCATTCCTCTATTTGCTGAGTGTAATATATTGTCTGCGGTTTAATTTGTTCTCCCAGTTCTTTGGTTCTTTTTTCTTCCCTTCCTTTATTTGGATCACATAAGGTTTGACACAAGACTGTTGGAAGGACAACCCAGAGGGTCTCTGCAGAGCAGCTCTGCCTTTGCGCTTCCCGGCCAGAAAGTGGCTGTGGGATCGGAAAGTTTGGGAGGTACACGCAGGCTTTCACCCCTCCAGAAACTTGGCTCATATAACTCTCCCTCCTTCATTCATAATAAAGTGTGGAAGGAGTTGCTGTCCCGCTCCTGCAGGCGGGACTGTTTGGGTGGAAGGCTTTGTACAACCCTTGGATCCTGGACCAAACATCCACAGTGGCTGGAGATGTGAAAAAGAAACTTAAGCAGGCTGAAAGCAATTGTTTAAAAACAATTCCTTCCCAAGGTTACTTTGCGTCTGAAAGAAGAGATAGGCTCATGGGTAGCTTAAAGGAAAACAGATTTTTAACAGGTGGCTTGGAATCAGCGGCGTTTTGAAGAGCTCGGGGTAGAAACCACGACTCCCCCCTGAATTAAAAATGTTTTACAGAAAGCGGCAATCAGATGGGACCCACAGAACTACCAGCATGATGTATTTTTTCCACACTAAGCAGGGGACATAAAGTGTGTTTGAGCTTGCTTTATTTTATTGCAGCTTTCCAGCCTTTCCTTGATTATTATTTTTTTTAAAACTGAAAGGATTATCAGACCTCCCTAAAAAATGATCTTGCGATCTCACCACAAATATAGGGCCCAGGCTAGAGGCCCTTACTCAACAGAAACAGTCACCACTTCTGAGACGGCTGCTGGGTCACACGCGAGGAGATTCAGGGTATTTTCTGTTATTCATAAGTATTTCAAGCAGGTAAGTTTAAGACTTTTTGGTTGCTGACGAGCTATTCTCTCTCCCTCTCACACATGCACACAGACAAGAGCTACTTAGAACACACTTGGATTCGAGTCCAAATCAATGAATAAATTACACAGATGGGTTTCATTGCTTCTATATTTGCTACATATAACAAATCAGCAAAAATGTTCAGCTCATTAGTAGGGACAATACAATGTTGGAGAGGTCAAATGCAAGAATGAAAGAAGTGTTCATTTTTTCCTGTAATGTGACTGATGGCTGGCTGAACAACTGTGGTTTTTACCAGACCTTTCCCTTAATATGACATACTTCTGCAAATCTTGTGAGAAAGCCCCAAACATTAGTACATGACAGAATTAAAAATAACTCCCTTAAAAAGGCTAAATTATACGTTTTGGAAAGTTCCAGCTATGTGCATCTCATGACACTATTTTAATGCTGAAGAACTGTCTTTTTTTTGCAAGAAATAACTGCAATCCAGTAGCAGTTAAACCATTCCAGTGGGTATATATAGCATATTTGGGCTATACATTAAGGACCAGTACATGCTCTAAAATAGATGTTTTACATTTTATCTTACAAATGAAGATCAGTAAATTGTGAAAGAGCTGTGCACATATTTGTAGCCCTTGTTCCACATTGGCACGTTTTCTTAGTTTTTTCAGTGATACAAGAGATCTGTCTTTTTCTGCCTATCCATTGTCACCGCAGAGTTATTAATTCAAGATAAGATTGCTCTTCTGAATGGAGCCATCAGGTCAAACGTTGGAAACATTTCCACTTCTGGCCCAGGGATGAGGAATGATCGAAAGACAGCGAGTCAGCTTTGCCTGGAAAAGGATGCAGAAATTTCTGCAAAGCCTTTTAGCTGTCGTGCTGAGACTGGTGGAAGAAGTCGCCTTGTTTGATTTTTCAATAAACAGGACTTACGCATTGTGATAAATGAGGCTGCCTTGTGTCACGACTGGTGTCAGATGCCTTTACATTCACTGCCGGGATGCCATGCAGGTGACCTTGTAGTGAGAACCCTTTCAGCTAAGGGCACAGCAGGCATGTCACCGGTGAGTTTAAGGTGCTCAGGGTACAAGTATGTCCTCCTGATTCTACATCCCTACGGCTATTTGAGTCTGGATCGCTTTATTTTTGTGCTGCTGACTGATACAGACTCTGTGATCCATACATGGCCCAGAAAATCTTCTGTATACCACAAAGACCGTTACCAATTATGCATCTCTTGGACCATTTCCATTTAAGGAGAACCTCTTCTAGAGATACTGATCCACTGCTGATCTGTACAGACAGCAATTTACCCATGTGAAGGTTGGAGTGGCTCCTTCGTTTCTCTGTACGTGACCATTCCCAAAGCTTTCCACCATCTCAGGGACACACGCTCACTCACGTGCATTGCTTTTGCAGAACACAGAGACTGATATTAAACTCATTTCCTCAGCACATGCAAAACTCCTGTCAGAACCTGACATTTCTGATCTTTTCCTTACTTAAACTCTATTTAGCATCTAAGTGAGATGTAGATAGCAAGTGGAGAGGTTGGAACTAAAATGACCTTTCTTCCCATGAGTAACAACTGCACGTAATGGGAAAGGCAAAGGTTTTCCTTAGGAACCTGAGTCACAGCCCACTCCGGAAAACATGGAAATATTTTACCAGGTTCTGGATCAACCCAGAGTATTGCAAGGAGGAGAACATGAGCGCTGGCCCCCTCGTGTGCAGTGTGTTGTGATACAGATCTGAGTGGCAGCTGAAGTCCCCACGGCAGCACCGAGCCCTGCTGGGGGTGATGCACTCGGGGGCTGCTACTGAGCTGGCCAAATCCCCAACTGCCAGCCTCAGTCTGGTTGGGAAATTTGGTTTACACCAGCTGAAAAATTGGCCCCAGGGCATAAAAACGGGGAATATGGGCTTCAGAGTCAGAATACCTCTTAATGAAAAGAGCCCCTTTAGCCTCTGAGAAGAGGGGACCAAGTCGAGCACCCTGCTAAGGCTTGCCCTCCGGTACCCTCTGGCAGAGAGCGTTGCTCTCTCGTTCAGGTAAGATAAGTCGCGGAGATGAGTATCGGCTCACAGGTATTTTCAGGCTAATTTGGCAAACCAGAAAGACAAATCCTTTTGCTCTGTGTTCGTACAGCACCTGGCACAGCAAAGTCCTGGTCCATTCCTGGAGCTGCCAGGGACTTCCACAGTACAAATAACAAGTACATAATGCATCTGCTAGAGAGCTCACAAACCTTTCATGTTATTTATGTACCAATCTGAACAGCGTGGGCCAGATTTTGATCGTAGTTATTCTGGAGTAAATGAGATACGGGTTTGGCCTTACATCCATAAGATCTATAGTCAATCAGTGTTTCTAATGTGCTCATCATGGAAATATCTTGGCATTGTGCGGCTGGCCCACTTCAGTGTGACTAGAATAGCAAAGCATTATATTAAGCAAACAGAACGGTTTGATTTATAGATTTGTGGTAAGAATAGTTCAGTTTTCCAGGGTGTTCAATTTAATTAACATTCTCCAGGGAAAAAACTGCTATTGTTTCCCTAACCGCATGCCTTCCAATACAAAATAAACTCTTGCTGGTGTGTATGTGCTGCTTAATTATCCTAAATTGTTCCTTTTGAAAGTTGTCTATTGACCTGCTTCTACACTTCACAAGTGGAGCATATCCCATTCACTCAGGAGTGTGTATCTACCTGCACTTAGCAAGAAAGAGATACCAGATGAATTTTAACACTGCTAAAACAAGAATATAACCTGCTGCATGCAGCGTTCCTAAGTGGTATGTGTGAATAAGGCTGCAAGGAGAATTTATAAAGCCAAGTAAATTGCAACAGTACCTGTAAGTCCTAATTCCAGCCACTGTTAGACGTTTGCAGATGTCTGGGGACAATGCTACAGCAAGGGGCTGTGCCTGAATGCTACTGGAGTTCAAAGCACAAGAGTAGGGGACAGTCCATCTGTTTGGCCCACCAGAGACCAAATCCTGCCACCAATATTCCATATTCCTAGCTGCTCCATGCTTTTGGTGTGCTGGTTCTGAGAGGAGTGAGCTGCAGTAAGAGCAGGTCCCAGGCACTGGGGTCACCCCTTGCTCACGGGGCTGTGTAAACCACCCCGCCTTGCGCACCAACGCGGTGGCTGACCCGCCGTCGCCATCTTCCAGGCGCTCCAGTCACTTTTCAAGAGCGCCGGGACTCAGAAGAAGGAGATGGTGGAGCTGCCTTGACTCCATTTATTCCAGCACTTAAGTGGAAACAGAACTGGGCCCAGTGAGCATTGCAGTGTGGGATGACAGGAGGGCGAGTTTTCGTGTAGTTGAGTCAGTAGTGAGAGCTGGCTGTAGCCGGCTCTGACTGAACACAATAAACAATTCCACTTGCAACATACTGTACTGTTTAAGGGCTCATAGATGCCAGTGGGAGTTTTGCCTGAATAGCAGGCAAATAACAGGTCCTTATTCTCTATCATGTCTCATGAAATATCCCAGCCCCACATGTGTTGCAGAGGCAGATAATGAAGCGGCGGCGATAAGAGGGAGTCGGGGAGGCGAGCGGTGCGGCGGGGCAGTGCTGCTGCCTCCCCACCGCTGGAGCGCCCGTCTCCCTCCCGCTGGCGGGTTCCCATCCGTGCTGGAGCCGTCTGGAAGATGCTCTACGGACGGCATTGCGTGGGCCAGTGAAACTACAGGGAACTGCGCAATTAGGCCCTAGAAACTATGGATTAACTCTGTAAAGGAGATGACATGATTGCAACGATTCCCTTTAGATTTAACATCTATTAATCTCTGCCACTGTCTCTCCATTAGTTTTGTTTTCCGATGACACCATCCCATTTTTTTTTCTCCTTTTGTGTATAAAAAGGAACCGAAATTTTAGGGAAAGATTAGAAATACTTTGCTGCGCAATGTGCAACCAATTTGTTGAATGGTCTCAGAAGACAAGCTGTGTTGCTCTCCTCCTGCAGTACCGTTGATTCAAACATAAAGCAACAGGTTAAAATATATTCATATGCTCATTCATAAGATATTAAAAAATAAAACTTGTCAAAACAAGCGGCAGATTTCTTCCTAATATTATTGTATAGAGTTTTCATAAATGTGGAGGCAGCTTTTCTGAGAAGCATGTTTTAAACACATCTAAATTATATTAAGAGTCAAGGCCCAATTTGGTAACAAGCTGTGAGACATCAAGGGTTCTTTTAATGAAGGATTCACGCTGGAAAAATGTATGTCACAAGACATATGAATAGATGCCTCCATGATTACTAACCCTTTGCTGCCCGTGCATTGATTTATGGTGAAATGCACATCCACAGAGAGGGATTCAGATGAAGTCCTTGACTCCAAATAGCCATTTGAGTCTCTTCGCTCGTACACAGCGCTCCAAAACAAAGCAGCATCAGCGAAGATGCCTGAGGTTTGATTTGAATTTTGCTCTAGTTGACTGATACTATTTATACCCTGGGCTAATCAGAACCAGGGCTGTTTCATCATACTAAATGTCAGGAAAAATATATCATGTGCATCAAGGGAGAAATCTTGGCCCCACTGAAGTCAATGGCAAAACTCCCATTGATTTCATTGGGGCCAGGATTTCACCCTGAATAAAAACTCATGTTTTATACACAGTTTAAATGGCAATGAGTTTATCTGTGAGTGTTTTTAAGAATTGTTTTTGGAGAAAAATGTATTACTGAAGTGCAATTACATATTTATTTAGCCTTTACAGAGCAACTGATGTTTTCACGAGCAGTGCAAAGGCATTTAAGTGGAGTACCTCAAGGCTGAATTTGTGTGATTTGTATGATTGGGCAACTACTAGAAGACGTAACTGAATGTGATTCAATGTCTTCAAACACAATTTCACTAATAAGCCCCTGGGTTTGCATCTGGATGATCCAAATGTGAATACTTTTCCTTCTGGATGACGTAATAGCTCACCAGGACTCCAGTGCAACGGATGTAACATATTTGGTTTGACGAGCCTGTTGGACACGAGAAGGAGCTTGCAGTTGTCTCTCTGTCTTGCTCTCACGTTAATTGAACACAGCCCCATGGCCTATGAAGCCCCAAGCCCTACGCTGGGCTTGAGCAGCCATGGAGAAGACCTTCTGTCTTTGGTACTGTCCTCAGCGCAGGAGGCGGACAGAGTGTCACTGAGGGATTGGAGCATCATCAGAAAGGTTTGGGGAAGCCCTCAGCTTCAGCCTTATTCTTCTTTTAAATCAAAGGATTCTTGTCTTTCCTTGTTAGCATAGTAAATGAGCGAAGTGTTAGGTTTTGTAAGCATCCATATTTGTAAAAGTCACATTCTGCTGAGACAATTCGCAAGCAGAAAAATAGGCTTGTTTTCACTGGCTAATTAGTTCATGGTGCATATTTCTTCAGCTGTGTACTTCATACTTTGAAAAGTACCACGGGATCGAGAAACTAGCTTTGCATTTCAGTGAAAAGAAAAGGCAGTGGAAAAAAAACAACCCTACGTGCACAACATTCAGTGTTTGGAAAGCACCGCCCTTAAAAACTCTTTGAAAAGATATGTTGCAGTCAACGAATCTCACTTCTTTTAACCAAACCCATAAATCTGGTGTATGAAATGTTCCCTCATTTTGACCGGATCTATTCAAGCTGATTAATTTTTCACAATTTTGTCTGAAAACCACATTGTGGCATCGCTTCAGCACTAACTGCCCGTCTTGCACAGACACCATCGGTTCCTGAAATACTTAGGTTTCCTGTGAGCGTAGAATGGGTCCCTTCCAAGTATTCACTCAGTCTGATCTTGTTTAAATTATGTGAATGGACAAAATTGTAGCCTTTGATGCTATGTTGCGAAAACATTTAATCTATTTTGTTTTTAGCTTTCCTTTGACTGGTACAAGAAACAAAGCATGGGAAAATAGGCAAATCATGACTTATGGGTGAGTGGCTAGTCACATTTGGAGCTAATTTGTTTTCCAAACATTTATACTTCCTAAGAAAGAGTTTCTCAAAAAGAATAGCTCCTGGAAGTGGGTACAGTACTGCTTAGAGAAGAGGAAAACATGACATTTGATGTAGTCACCTCGATTAAGTCCTTTCCAATTAGGTTTAACAAGACAGGGTTAGAGAACCATCCTAAAATATACCGAGGAGAGGAAGATATTAAAGAACAAAGAAGTCTCTGGTCTCAAAGGACCAGGGAAAAGAATTTGAAACCATCTTGACAAATCAGTATAACCACAGCTTGATGGAGAGGCAAAAACGGGCTAACTCTGGCTCTGAGGACCGGTGTTAAGATTAAAAAAGCAAACAACAAAAAAAAATCCTTTCATTTCTGGGCCACTAACTTGACTCCATCAACCAGTTAGTCATTATAATCTGATGGTTATTGAACATATGCTCTCTGGAACAAGCTGGTGGTCTCAATACCAGCTTTAGGAGATGTACGACAGCATTCAAATGAAACAACGAGTTTCTGCTTGGTATTATTGTCGGCCACCTCCATAGGAAGGCCAAAGGACTGATGGGGCAAGCAAACAACAACAGCAAAAAATCCCAACAATAGTTAATGCTATTTATTATTAAGTCGCAAGAGGAAATTATACAATTGTCTGAGGATGGCAGCAATTACGCAACCAAACGGGATTCCTGTAAAGCAGGGCTGAGATGCGGGATGCAAGCTGTGGTTGGATTAGGAAAACATCCGTGGCCACTGCTAGCTTGGCTAACAGAGCGGGCTCGATAGTTCAATACCAGGGTTGTCAGGCCTTTGGGGCTAAAAGCACCAGTTATTACTATTGCATGAACCAAAAGAGTCCTACTTTTGTAGCCAGGGGCTGCGGTGGCTCCCACCCTGCCCGGGGATGCACTGTGGGTTATGTCCTTCCTTCTGGTTGCTCCCGGCAGTTCAAATCCCTTTTGCGTGAAGATTCCTCCAGAGGATGACACGCCAGCTAGAAAAATGGTGTCTTCCCCAGGCAAAAGTATGAGTTGTGTTAAGGCTGAGCAAACGTTGTCTAGTGGGCAGGTCCTCTCCCCTGCCCTG
Organism: Vanellus vanellus; assembly: GCF_965231255.1. NCBI lineage: Eukaryota > Metazoa > Chordata > Aves > Charadriiformes > Charadriidae > Vanellus > Vanellus vanellus. Next base: position 8,148,683 of record NC_138912.1, on the reverse strand, counting down.
CTGAGCTACTTTTGCACCAGGTCTGCCTTTGCTTTCCTGTCTTCTCTGGATGAGCAGAACCAAACCGTCACAAAGCCCATCGCTCCTAACTACCTCGTGATCGCTTCACTGATGTTTAAAAAGAGGATTGTCACCAAATCCGTGATAAGGGTTGGAACATAACACTTCATCATTCCTATGTTGGCCCTAAGGTGGTAATTTAAATGAGTTTTGTATTCTGTGCTGATTTGTGGTGGCTAAATTAACGTAATAAAACTTCCCAGGCCCTTTTCATGTTTATTATTGATAAAAACATTCAGTAAGAGAAATGTGAAAATCCATCTTTGTGAGCTTTAATACTTGATGGTGGCATCTGTTTTTCATTTAACAAGACGACTGAAATGAATGTAACTACAAAAAACTCAAAGAGCCAAATGTGTACATATCATTGCGCAAAAACAACGATTTCATCACTCACTGATAATCAGCCCTGATTTATTTGAACAGACTTCGAGGGTCTGACTTCACTTCTCACCCAGGGCTTGAGTTCAGCAGGAGTTTTCCTTAGGCAGGGTCTTCAAGATCTGACCCAGACATATCCATTTGCGACAACATCCACTGGAAAGGACTTTGTGCATTGTAGTAGCAGAGCGAATCAGAAGAATTTAAATTTCCTTTCAGTCACAGTCTTCTGTGCTTTGACATACCTCTAAGACATTTAATAAGTGAGTATGAATATCTTTCACACCGTCTTATGACAAATGTCCTGTTTATGGAATGACAACATTTATGGGTATGGAAAAACTACCTTTTATCATACATCATGTGTAAAGATCGCATAAAAGATTAAAGAATGAAGATATCTGAAAACGAGAGAGCGTGCAGTGCGTTGTTCAGCACCGCAGAAGTACAGCGTGCAAGAAAAGAGGGGAGTCTCTGGAGATTGGTTTGATTGTTAGAGTCGCTAAGAACACCTGATGCTGAAGCTGGCTGGACCAGTGGTTGCGGTCAGGAAGGATTTACAAGAGATGCCGCGCCTGCTGCGTACTGCACATGGCTGTGTGTGTGACTTCATCACTGACACGCAAATCGGACAGCACAAGTGTAAGGTAAATAATCTCTTTCTGTGCGTGGCGATGGAATATCTACAGATATATCAAGATCAAAGAGTTATCTCCCCAGATGCAGACGTTCCCAGAAAAAGAACAGGTGGAGCTCTGTTGTGCCAGATGGGGATTGGATTTGAAGCATGGGCAGGCAAAGGCAAGGCAAATATGACTGCTACCCCTTTCTCCCTGGCACAGCTATAGCTCGAGCTGAGTCTAGAGACTTTCCTTTTGCACTGATTTCCCCTTGCTCTCCTGCATCAGCACCTTTCCAGCATAAAACCACCTGAATGCCCAACGACATGGGCTGAACGCTTTGTTGGAACCATTTCTTGGTGTAATTTGCAAAAAATCATGCTGACTTTGAACTCATGAATAATGAGACAACTGTAATGGTGAAACCAAGACAAACTTCATGCCAAATTCATCAGTCAGGCAACGGCAGTAACATCACCTCTGAGTGCCACAGAGCTGTTCACCATCTCAAAACAGCCTGGGTCAATGACGAAGACATTTGGTTAGGCTGTGCCCCTCAGTGATTCCCCAGCTATTCCAGCAGCTTTTGCTCATGGTGTTTCTTTCCAGTTCTGCTTAACGTGCAAAAATCACAGCTGTATGACTGTGGAATGTAATAGGGCCAGATCCTTAGGAATTCTGGACCTGCAGCCTTCAATGAGCCTTGGGGGAGTTGTCCAGGCTCAGAAGACATCCATCAGGTCCTTATTCCAAACAAATCCTCCACCATCTGCCTCATTCCATACCCTCCGAAGCCAGTGGGAGTCCAACCAGATAATTCAATAGAAATTGGCCCAGGACTCACCTAAAAACGCACCTGTTTCTTACCGCATAAAGTGATAAGCTGCAAAGGTTTGTTTTTTAATTGGACACTTAATACCAGCTTTGGCAGGTGATTAAACTGTGATTTACTTCCAAGGGAGATAAGAAGTAAATTTCTAAGGAATTCTGGATAGGTGGTTAACAGCACAGTAATTATACAGAGACATTTTTGGAAGAACTGGGCAAGTTAAGGGAGACTCAGTCATAAATAAGGGAGTTATTTTTCTTCCTACACTCAGAAGACTCCACGAGATTAGAAAATGACAAAAAATTAGAGCAGCGTTTAAGTAGTTAGAAAATAAGAGATTCTGAATGGACATAAAAATTGCCTGACAAAGGTTTAATAAGGAGCCAACAAGGAAAGTATTTCCACTCCAGCTGAAATAGAAGTGGCCAGTGCTATCAGAACATCAATGTATACAAATCAAACAATGCAGTTTAACTATCTCCCATGGGTAAAATAAAGAGGCATGAAGTAGGGACTTGTCAGTCATTGAGACCTTTATTAATAACAACTGCAGTTTAAAGAGCGTGGGTTCTCGTACTTGCAAACAGGAAGCTGCAGCACTCCAATAAGAAAGCAAACATTTCATTGCCTGGAAAGCCAGGGTATATTTCAGAGGGTAAAAAAATAAATAAATTTTTTTGGGAAAAAAAAAAAAAAGTTAAACTAGATGACTGAAATGAGACCTGGGACGCTAATAAAGCATTTTTGCCTTTTGGATAAGAAAAATATAATATTCTCAAGTATTGTTTTAAAATTCTATAACAGGTATTGTGGTAAACATGCAATGGGGAAAGACAACAATGGTTCAGACTGGTCAAAGAATGGGTATCATCCGCCACGCTTGCCTGGCTTCACAAGTTTTTGGTATTTTGCAAGTACAAATTAATTTTTCAACTGTATGCTTCTGTTTGACTGAGGGAGATTATTTCAGGTGTTCTTATGTTGATGTCAACCATAGTCGTCTATGCAAAAGGCATTTTAAGTACTGGGGTTTGGATAACTCCGTGAAGGCAAGATGGGGACCAGAACTCTTTATCCTCAGCATCCATACATGGACTGCACGTACTGCTTTGGCATACATAACAGTGGCTGAACATGGCTACTGTTTTCGGCTAGACTATACCCACTGAACCTTCCTTCTCCTCTGGCTTGCTTGTGTTTCCACAAACCCAACAGGAAAGGGCTACTCTGATGGATGGTTCTGCTTCTGCCCCTTCAGCACTGTATCCCAGCTGAGAATGCAAGACGGCACTCTGCAGCCTGTCCTCTCAACCCACCTCTGGGGTGTGTGTGTGTTACACCGGAGCTCACAGGCAGTCTAGTGTCCCGTCAGCCTGTGACACCCTGGTCCCACTTCAAGCAATTCCTTTGTCACCTTGTGGTCTGATGGGCTTACCGGTAATTGGGTCATTTCTACTGTGTTTTTCACTATCCGTTGCTAACACAGGTGTTCACGGGGGCTGCAAAGACAGTCTCAGACACAACCCAAAGGGGTTTTGTACCTGTTTCCTGGTAGTCTAAATTAACAATTTTTCACATGAAAAATAAATATTTCTTCTTTGTCCTTTCCTTGGGAATACCGAGAAGAGCAGCACCCTGCATGTTTTGTGTAACTAGGTCAAAAGCTGTAGTAATTGTATAATAATGGCTTGGAAAGGCAGTATTTCAGGACAAGGTGTTTCAAGGCAACAACTTCAGTCGTAAGAATGACAATGGTATTTATTGCAGGAAATCCCTTGCAAGAAAAATATCTGCCTATTACAGACAGCAATAAAGTAAAAATTTTGCCTTAAGCATATTTCTTCCTAAGGCAGATCAGTAAATATCTGAGCTGCAGAAACATTAAAATACCTGTAACTAGTAAGAATTTACAGTTCTACAAAAACGTTGTCAACAATATGTATAGGTGCTTTAGAGATAAGTAGGTATTTACCAAAGATTTATGGATTACGGTGTTCTGCGACATCATAAAATGTGGGGAATCCGAGTGCACGACTGTTTCACTGGTCAGCAAAAGACTCTTCTTAGACTATTAGGCTGTGCCATACATCATTCCTAAGGTTATTTCCTTGAAAGGTCTTGGAAAAGGTGTTGTATATCACAAATAGCCTGTGACCTCAGAAGTCAGACTGGGAGCACCTTTTAGTCCATTAGCAGTGGAAGTTAATACCATTTGTTTTTTTCAAAACAAAGTAATTATCTTGAGGTTTGAAATACTTTTTCCAGATTGAAGCCATGACCTCAAGACTATGATAATGTTGGTGTTGGTAATCAGCCTTATTTCTGAGATTGATGATTCATCACGCACTCATTAGATGTGATTTTCTTGTGTGTTGGTATAACACATTAAAAGCAAATTGAGTCACATATACTCACTTAAAATGGTTTGAAGGGAAAATCAACCACACTCATTTATTGCTTTTATGCAATGTGCTTCTACTGTTCACTGATCTCGCTGAAGTCAGGATTTTACCTCTAAATTTCATAGCTATGCAACATACAGAGATATTAAATGGGACACACGAGGGACACTGGTCTTGTGGAGCCCATGCTAGCTGCTTTTATACATTTCATTGCCCTGAAAGCACATTAGACTCAATGGTCCAAGATCAGAAAGGCCATAAATAGCAGTGGAAATTATATAGATTAAGTGCAGTAAGGTAATCGGGACCCCTGTCTCTGGAGGCGATTTACCCATTTGTTAAATTCTGCTTTGTTCCCCCCTGCTTCCTCTCCTTTTCCTGTCTCCTTCCCAAAGGACCTGGCCTGGCCGGACCTGTCATCTTGCAAAGCTTGAGTGGAAATTGGGATGTGGATCTCCTGGTGGAACCAAAACCAGGACAGATTGCCTGGGAGTCTTGCCCTAGGTGGGATGATGGGACAGGGAAGATCAAAAGGGGATGGGAGAGGACGTTACTGGAGAGACCGATCTCAGTGGAGATTTTGGTGTGGTTTCTCTCTTCTTTTCATGGAAAAGGACATCGGGAGCAAAAGAAATGTCTTTATTGCTGGAAAACATCCGAAAAATGAAGAGAAACCAATTGGCACAGAGGAATCGCTGCAGCCAACGAGAATGGAGGGATTTGCATACCCAGAGTGAAGCTGCTGGGAAAGAGCTGCAAAGGGATTATGCAAATCCTCGATTGGGTGAGCGGTGGCTGATTGCCAGAGCAGGGGGATGCACACACTGCTCTGTACCTGGGCAATGATTATGCAAATTACACACCCACAGCCAGAGTGCAGGGCAATTGGCTAAATGAGAAAAACTGTGGTTATGCATCAGTAAATGTGCAGCGTTCAGCACTCAGATGATCACACCGCGCTCAGCACAGAATAAACATGAGCGTACGCCTCTGCCGCCCCTCGCACCGCTCCGTGGGATCCCTCTAACCTTTGGCTGCTGGAATGGCAACCCTATCAAGCCGAAGTGAATGTTTGGATGCCCGTTTTCATTTACTGTGAGTCTGACATCAAAGGGATAAGAAAATGGAAGCTCGCATGAAAACTTCTCCATGTTGCCCACAGTTTTCTGATCCCAGGGAAATTCTGCTGGTTGCCAAAGAAAGGATGCACCTGCGGAGAGGATGGGCTCAAGCCTTAACTTTGCACTATGCACGGGAAAGATCTGGAGGGATGGGAGATGTAATTAAAATGTCTGATTTTTAATATCTATTCCTTGCTTTTTTAGGGGTTCAGTGACATCTAGATTTGTACGAGGATAAAGACATTGCCCTGACATACTTACAAACAAAGTTTAATCTTCAGAAATTTCTTTTTATTCCTTTTTATTCCAGTGTGTACAATTATGTGCCTATATGTGTGCAATCCAGCACCAGTTCTCAAATCCAGCCTAATAATATCTCGGTATAATTTAATTTTGCTCTGAACAGTCTTTAATGTTTTCAGGAGCTTCTCACAAAAGGAATCTCATTCCCATGGACACCTAAGCCTGAAACACCTCTATAATTCTCACTGCAGAGTGCTGGAAAGACATGACTCAGAAATCCTGGAAAATACACTAATTATATTGTACCACTAATTGCAGGGTGGCATTACCACTCTGCAGTTTCCATAGCTTACTGGCAGATGGATGATTCAGGCTCCAAGGTGATGGGGCCAGTTTGAAAACTCAATATAACTGAGGAATAGCTGGACATATAGGAAGAAAAAGAGAAAATTGTTCTTCTCATATTGTGGCACAACACGAGATCCCACTGAACTCTTTGGCAATGAGTTCAAATACGCGGTGACAGCCATTCGGTCACACGAATCAGTTCATCAGTACGTCAGGACTATAAGCCAATTTCCTAGTAAAGCCCATGCCAGTGAGGAAAAAAAAAACAACTCCATGAAATTTTCTCCACTGCATTTTCTCCCTAATTACTCCCCTGGGATGGCAGAATCCGCTTCTGTATGTAACAGGTTATTGGCGATATCGACAAATGTTGTTGGTCCTGGGGGACCAATTAATTATAACAGAGGCTCCACTGAAAATCAGGGAACGAGGCCAAATATTATTCCAGTGAAAATCAGTGAGCGATTGCATCTGGGAAAAAGAAAGGGGAAATATGTAAAGATACGAGTCAGAAAGGGAAACTTAAGTGTGGTCTGTAGGCAGGACAGGACGCACAAGCCTGGCTGGGGGAAGCCCAAGGTTCATTGGTCCCTCCACTCACAAACCAGCAAGTTTATTTTGCCATATTTACTCTCAAAATTAGCTGCCCAGTGCCAAAAGGTGGATTTTTGAAACCCAAGGGTAAGATGTGGGCAGCTATTCCCAGTCACCACAGGGTACGGTCAGTGACACACCGCGGGGAGCTGTGGAGAGTAGAAGCTTACAGGGGATGTTTTCTGATTAACGCTCCGGTCTCTTTTTAATAAGCCAAGAAACCTTCGAAGAATGGTAAACTACAATAATTGGTAACCTCTGGAATATTTCTAGCCCACTTTTGTGGAGGTATAGAACAAACGCTACTTAAATAACTTGCATTTGGCACGACAGTTATTCCATAAAAAGATGAGATTAGAAGAGAAATGGATACGAGTTGCGTTTCGTTTGTGAATTCACTTTCCAAAGAAGTTGTCACCTCAAATGTTATATAAACACATGCACGCATACATAAACATGTATTATCTGTTGATACCAGAGCTGGTTAAAATGTTTTGCTTTTCTGAAAGCCTAAGTGAGATTTCCCACAGACATTTTACGTTTTTAATTAAATGGTTAATTCCCTCCTCTTTCTTTTTTTTTTTTCTTCCCGATTTCTTTTTCAAATATTTTTTAGTGACAGTGAAACAAAAAGACCACAGGAACACTGAAAAAAGAAAGAGCTAGTAATGGCGAAGAAAAAAAAAATCCTACTGCCAATCACAAAAAATATATTTTTCATGGAAAAATGGAATACTTCCATAGAAAAAAATTAAATGGTGAGGATTTTGTAAGAAATACTTCAGATTCAGGCAATTTGAAAGTGGAGGCATTTAGAAACACCGTGCAGACTAGTGAATACATGTCTCTTTACACAATGCTAGATTTGCATAGTGATTTATGCCTTCTGGTCAAGGGATCCCAAAGCACCTGCTTAATCTGTGCAGTTACGAGACCATTTTCCCACCTGAAATCCACTTAAGTTTGGGCTGAAATGAATTCTGCAAATCTAACCTCCTACGGTACTGCTATGTGATGTCTTAGGACAGAAAGGTGAGGGTAGTTATAAAGGTAGGACAAATTTTTCTAAGACCAATTCATTTTTTGAGGTCAGAATGAGACTATGACATTGGAACCAGTACCTGTCTTCTATAAGAAACACGGAAGGATTTTTATAGCCCTTGTTAACAGGTAAAAATAAATACTGGGCAGGAAAGGGAGTTGTGAGATCTTCTAAGCAGCTTTTTAGAACTGTTTAGAACAGCCCGTTGTCCCAGCAAACTGGCTGCAGTTTCCTCTTGGTGCTCTTGCACGATGGAAGATAACGCAATGATACCACTGGGAAACTCCATCCCTTATGCCCTATGGAAATGCTGATCTTACTGGCGATACCGTCCCTGGGTTTGACCCACAGGCTGAGGATCCTGTGGGACGCACACATTAGCTCCGATGTTCTCTCCTCCACTCTGGTAGTGCCAGTATCATTCGTGTGACTAAAGGTGGGATTTGGCCGTGGAGTTTTGTGATCGAACCTCCACGATTTCCCCCTGCAAGCAAGCGGAGACCAAGGTGAGGGGAAGAGCCTGTGCTCTGAAGACAGATTCTGCTGTGGGATTTGGTGTGCTCCGCTGGGGAACGTGGGGCACTGAGAGACACGTAGATGACATTACCGCTGTTGAGACTTGTTGTCTTACAGACACGGCTACCTGTTTCACACCTATCACAAATGTGTCCTGAGGGAAAAAAACCCGCACCATTACATACTTGTCAAAATCCAGTTTAAAGGTACTACTGTCCTTAAAAATACGCTGTGATTCTTTATAAATCTGGTTTATAGTTTTAGTGCTCGTGGACTCAGTCTAACAATATAGGCCTCAGGAGGTCAGGAAGGGACAAAAAGATGGGGACACCCTGGGAAACCCTGCTGAATTTTCCTGCCCATTGTCCTGCCAGAGCAGATGATGTCTGGGCGGGCAATCTAGTTTCCAGACCAAGGAACCCGAGAACCTTGTAAATGCTTTGTACATCTCTTAAGGGTTACACGACCTTAATTAAAGAATGAAAATGATTTCTACCTTCTGCCTGTCACATCGTGACTGCAACTGTGGTGGCTGCCCCATGAAGGTCTCTCTCCATCGGCTGGCGCCTTCAGCAGGCAGAGCAGGAAAGGCTCAGCATGTTGTTGCTCGAGGCACTGTGGATGGTGTTAACTCCCAGCCTGCTGTGGAATTGCTGCGGGATTTTGGGGACCAGCCATGGAACCAGGATGGCCTTACTGACCTGGGGGACTTTTTTCTAAAAAATGTAATTCTGCAGTGAATAGTAAGGCTAATCTATGGTGATGGGAAAGCCATCACCTGCTCCTTACTATATGGACTGGTGGTGGGCAGTAAGTCTTTTTTAAGGATGTTTCAGTCTAAATAATTTGACCTTGTCATCATGGAAGCCTAACCAGCTTGAGGCAAAAAGCCAGATGTTTCACTTGTTGCAGAACTTGGTTTTTAGCTGATTTTACATGCAATAGAAGTCTTTTTCTCTTCTTCTTCTTCTTCTTCTTCTTCTTCTTCTTCTTTTTCACAGGCTTGGTCTATACCCGCTGTCCTGCAAAGCCGTGTAAGCAGCGGCTATCAATAAAGCATTGACTCTTGTCAGTTCGCAAAGAACAAGATAGAGAATTTCAACCCTACTGCAAGAAAGAGGTCATGGAAAGAGGAAAAGACCGCAGCAGAACCAAGCTGTGCTACAGAGCCTTCCCCTCTGGTCGAACTCCAGCTCACTTCCCACCTGTGTTGGTAATGGATGAGGGTTGTGATGAGTCAATGCTGCCTCACTGCCTGTGAAATTATTTATACACGGGAGCGTCACAGACAAGTGCTGCACTGTCGCAGCTGGTGATCTCTGTTCAGCTCCTCGTGGGCAGGTGTCCCAGTCACATAAACCACCACGACAATTGACATTAATTGGCACTCTTGTTGCAGTCTCAAAGGGGAGGCTAAAGATTTAATGGGCATTGAGAGTGAATTATTCCCATATGCCTCAAGGTGGTCCCTCCAGAGCTGTGCCGAGACCTCCGGGCGGGCCAGTGGTGGACGCCTGAACTGCCCCCACTTGTGAGGGATTTGCTTTACTGATGTTTTTAAAGAGGGCAAAGACTAAAGGGAGAAGTGAGAGACCTGGGACAACAGGGGAAGTAAAAGAACTGCGTGTTCTCTCATCTCAAGGATGCCTTGGAATTGAAATAAATATTTTTTCCTGGGTGAATGTGAGGCAAAATGGGTGAATGCTTCACATATGTAAATTGGTGAATGTCTTCATGGAGGTAACCAGTTCATGTAAATGTACAACTTAATGCTAAATAGTACCATTTTTTGAGAGCTGAATGATTTCACCAGCTACTTATTGATGTAAACCAGATTTTATTATCACCTCAAATGAGCAAATGTTAAATATCTGTATTATTTTTAGATAGAAACTGTTTAAAATCAAAGTAACAAAACGTTCCGTGGAGGAACAGTTTAGTTCCGAAACTCCCTGGCTCCTTTTCCTTTGCATTTATTATGATTTATCCTGAGTGTGAATAACATGCATTTTTTTGTGGGCTGCATGATTTTAGAAATAATAAAAGAATGCTTTGGAAATGTGTCATCTCTTCGCAGCTATAACTCAGCAGCTCAGGAGGCAAGATTTCCCAGCGCTAACTACTCTCTTGTTAGCTATCTATCTTTATGTCCAAAACAATTTATTTTCAGATTGACTAGAAAAGCAAGGCATCACATAATTGTCTGGCTATAAAATATGTAAAGTATCGCACTACTGGGGCTCATTAGCAAAAGCATAGATGCTTTTTAGTAATCCATAAGGTGATACTTGTTAATGAATGTTGCAAATTATTCTACTAACTACCTAAAGATTAATAATAGATATGTCTGCTGCAACAAACAAGTCTCAAGTCTCTGGAGGAAACTAGAGAAACTGGATAATAATTAGAATAAGAGCACAACAGATATTCTTATATTTGCAGTTTTGATCCTATCAACTAAATGGTGGCTATGGTTTGTGTTATGTCTGCTGTAAACACTTCTTGGAGTAAGCTTCTAGGCTAAGAATAGGACACAGCATGGCTTATGGATAGGAAGTGGAAGTGATTTTTAACTTTGACTCACGGGTTTCGTGCTGCCTAGTTTCAGGAAATTTAATCATCTTTACAAGAAAGAAAAGAAACCGTACAGAATTTCAGTCATCTCTGTGGCTGACTGTCCATCAGTTTCAAAGGAACCTGAAAACAGGCACTGTATTTAGGTGCCTATATTCTGGGTAGTTGACGAGGATTGTCTCAGTTTGAGTGTTAGTTAAGCCTCTAGCTTATTGCAGTTATGTCCAACTCAGCAAAGGAAGTATAGAGGATGAGCAGTGTTTTGAGCTGTAACATGTTAACGGCTCTAGTCATGAGAATAATTAAAAATTGAACAAATACGTTGGTAAATAGGACTGGACAACTCCAAAGCCCTTAAATCATACCTCTAAAAGTTTATTTCTCTGAAACACACATCATACTGTTGGTTAACCTTTGCTGTTGACCAGGCTTTGGAGGATGGTGTGCAGTGCATCATTCCCACTTGCACAGGTAACAGGTTTCACTGGGGCAGAGATACCCCAGTGTCCATTTTGGTGGTTTGTGTATCAATAGAAGAATAAAGGGATAGAAAAGATCTCACGTGAGTCACTGAGACCAGTGGTGGCTGCTGTAGACAATCATCCAGTACGTGGTCATATGGGCTCAATCCAGACAGGTCCGCAGAGCACCTGCGCAGCACGGCCTGGTGCCCAGAGCTCTTCAACGGACCCCAGCGGCGGTAGCTTTACCCTTTTATTATTCTGAGTCCCAGAAAGACAGCAGCTGAAATCAAGGGCTGCACAACATCTGGGGTGCCTACAACTGCACTCAGTCGTAAGTGTGTTCCTGTTCCTACGTCAGGGAAAATGCCCAGATGATCCTAAAAACCAAAACATCCCAGAGAAAGAAAGGCCAGGACCCCTCAGTGGTCCCTGACAGTCTTTTGAACCTGACCAAATGTAACCAAACTGCCTTCTGTGGGGTGTAGCGGGTATGGAGTCACGCTTGTTGCTTAGAAATGCTTTGTTAAGGTGCATCATCGCTGACCTAGGCTTGCTCTAAAGCTCCTTGAATCCATGGAAATGCCCTCAACCGACTCTTTTGAGCTTTGGATCAGTTTTTTTCCCCTGGCAAATGAAGGCCTGGCAATTCTCGAGCTCCTCACAAAGCCTGCCAAATGGCATGTAATTCTGCCAAAACCTATGGTGATTTCTGGAGAGGAGGAGGTTCTCTACAAAGAGGAACCTCACCCTTTTGTTTTGCCTTCAGATGCAAGAAGGCGAATGTTACAAGACCCCCGAGATGCCTTCTGCTGCTCCACCCGCACTTCAGCCATGATTAAAAATACTCTGTCAACGGCAGTCCGGCACAGCACAACGATCTCCAATTGTAGATAAAATTATTCAAAGACAATGATTCATAACTTGCCTCGTATGCAGAACAAGCAAAAAGGCAATTTAATTTGAACATGTAAGCACACACCAGCCCCTGCACAGTATCCCTCCAAATGGATAAGTTCTCTATTAGTTTCTGCTTATATTAAAAAGAATTCCCAGATGGTCCTGTTTAAACAATGTCTAAACAAATACTTTCCCGATCGTTTCATAAGTTGCTATAGCGCCTCAAGAAACTCAGTGAGCACGCTCGCGGATGTAAGTTTGGAAATGAATGGTGTAATTATTATAACACAGCGTTGCGCTGCTCTTTCTGCATTTGGAGCTCCCGCTGGTCCAAAAGATGTGTTGATTCAAAATATGTGTCTTCCACATTCAGAATTGATTTTTCAGTGTTTTGTCTGCTTCCTGAAAGGGAGCTGTGGAGTCTGAGGCCCTGATAATTTATTTTTCAGGCGGCCTGACCTCCTGTGTGTAGCACTGGGTGCTTCACAGAGACCTGCTGCTGTCCTGCAGGATCTCCCGAGATACGTCTTACCCCATCCTCCATACCTCGGTTTCCCCATCTGCCAAATTAGGGCATGAGATGTAGATTTCTGCTGTAAAACGCTGAAGTCTGTAGAGGAGAGGATCTCCATAACGCTAGAAAGCTGCTGTTACACAGACTCTAAATCATTGTTACACGTCATTTAACTAATCATCTGCCTTGGATGGCCAGGTAGAAAAGCAGTGTCAAACCCTTTGGATTTGGCCCTGAACTGCTGAAATGACATACTAGATATACCTCAGCACGAGTTAAAAAAAAAACAACAAGCCAGCCTACTTTCTTTTATTAATCCTCATGAAAAGTTGATTTCTAAAGGAAACTTCCCTATTCTGACAAGTCTCTAGGGAACTTCACAGTATAAAATGACATAATAAAATTCAAAGTCAAAAACAAATATGAACATTTACCAGAAGTTCAAAAACATTTAAATTATAAGAATTCAGTGGTTAAAACCATAGGGAGCTTACTGTTCACACTCTATTGAAAGTAAAATAAAAAGGGCGATTCTTTATTTAAAAGTGTGAGCACTTGTTATTTTTAAGCAGGATTAAGTATCTGGACTTCCAATTACACAATGGAAAATCCCTTTTTTATTGGTAAGATTTTAATTAAGTACCTTGATTTCTATAAATGGGAGCTTCATTTGACACTTGTGGCCAACTTTGAATAAGTGCTAATAGAAACTGAGTAAATTCTGCTGAACTACATAATGCTGAGTGCTGCTCAAAGAGGGGTCTGCCTCCAATTTCAATTCCTTTAGTGACAATCTGAAATCGGCACATTGAAGTCAATGTTGCACTGGTGGAAGTCAGAGCAAGAACTGAGCCATGCCTAGGCGCACGTTAGCTTGTGGGCAGGATTGAGATATTGTATTGGGGGATACTATGGAAATGTACATAAAAATGAAAATATTTTTAAAGCTCCGTTACATACAGATGGATTGTAAAGGAGTAAAGAGGTGAAAGCCTTTCCTCCTGTGCAGTTTTTTAGCCACGTATCTTGCTTTCTGGCAAGAAAGTCTATTGGGGATAATAAATACCTTGCCACTTGCACGGGAACCAGTGGGAAAAAAGGAATTGTCTTGCATATCTACCTTCAGAGATGGTTTATTGCCTTAGATTTGCAGGCTCCAATACTTCTTTTCTTAGCTCTGTGTGTTAAACTTAAGGTCTCTGAAGTAAAACTAGTAAGCGTAGGCACATATGTCGATACGTTTATTTTGTTAAACTATCCTGACGATACCACTTGGCTATACTGAGACATTAACCTAATGAGAGATTCTCACCGTGTCTTTGTTACACAAAAATGTGTAAAGTAGATATTTACAGAACACTGACTCGTATGCATCTAGTGAAGGATAACAAATACCTCTGGGATAGATGGATTTTCATATTTTTATATTATATATTATAACAGAAAGACATAACTAAAGAAGCATTTAATAAATCCTGAAGCTTTGTTTACATTTTTATTTTTTTAATTACATTAAAGGATACCTCACAATATGAAGAGTTTTCACTTTTCCGTCAGCTACTGAGCAGCATAACTATTATATCACAAAACCGAAAACTACAAAAAATTATACGAGGATGTGTCTTTTATTAATACCAAATTTTGCCTCTTCCCTGTGTTCTTATTTCTCCTCTGAGTTTGATGGAAGACGCACGAGCATGGGGTAAAATTCCTCTCACCTCGTTTTAGCTGCTTGAAATATGGAGATCTTCACCTGAGCCATTTGTCTGGGTGGAGTCTGGACTCCCACGTGACTGTTGCGGTCAACAGACAAGACTAAGGTGCAATCCATCTGACTGTTTTAGATTTCTTTGATAGGATGAATTGCTCTTGTGGTGCCTATTTCCCCCCCAAATACAAGGAAAAGTTAGACAATTCACTTGAATCTAAATGTCTATTTTTAAGTACCTAGTTTATACGATTTCTTGGCTTATTTGCAAATACGTACTTTAGTTCATATTAATTACTACTCTACTTTCAAGAAGTCCCATGGACTTTAATGGGAGGAATTGTTCAACTTAATTTAAAGCCTAATGTATGCCTTTGTAATAATTTCTATTTTCCCAGTACTTAGATAACATTCCCATATGCCACTTTCATCCTTTTTCATCCCTCCCCCACCATACACATCCTGTGTATTCTGTATCCATTCTCCTACTATGTTTTGTAGCAGCATCCCTTCCCTCCCAGATGGCTCTTCATCATGTACACAGCTTTAATGAACTATATCCTAAGGTGGCTTGGAGGAAGATTTCCCACGAGGTTGTGAAAAAAGTAAGAGACAAGAAAAGTTCTTTTAGAAACTGGTAGCTCACAAATTTCACTGGGCACAAGTGCTATTTTATCTCAACAAAAATCGCAATGAGGATCCTCATAAGTAAGTTATTTACTGTTGCAGCAATTGTAAAGTGTTGTTGACAGTTCCAAATAATACATTGAGGGAAAAGTGCAAATGATAATAAAAGTAGGTGGCTCATACAATAAGGGTACTGTTTGTGCTATCTGCTGAACAATATATGTTTGACGAAGAAAGCAAGTGACATCATGTTATTTACAATAAATAACTTATTCAGTGAAATTTGCCTATTTCCTGCTTTCTGACTGTCTCTTGTCAGACTTAAAAAAAAAACACATTTCCTTCGTAAGAGCTTTTGTGCTGCTGTCCTTTTTTGGTGAAAAGGTTTCACTGAAATGATTTGATAAACAATGTCTGAGTTATGTGATCAGTTGTGATTAGTTACCTGTCTCATACAGCATGGATTTTAATCCCTGACTGAATAAATTTTGCTCTTGAGATCAGGAGGAGAAACTCCCTTGGGACTGAGATCTCATTGCTAGACAGGAAACAAATGAGAAGGAACTGGAACATTTTAAGAAACTGTGTGCCAACCAATCTTTTATCTAACGAGTATTTGTAGCCATACTTAGTCGCACAGATTAATTTCATTTTTTCCTGCGACCTTTGGACAAAACAACTGGGTGTATGCGACCCCGGTGTGTAAGGAGAGGGAAAGCTGGAAAACATTCTCCCTAGTGTTCAGCGAGAAGATGTTTTCTCAAGTCCTGGTGCACGGGAGGTACAGAGGGAGCGAGGGAAGCACGGTACAGAGATGCACGGGATTGTCTGCTCGGGATTTAGACATAATGAAGTTGATTAACCAGTGCAAATCGAACTGAAAATCCCCAGACTATGAGATACTAGTGTTGTCTGCAGCACTCCTGAACCCGTCCTAATCAAAAGTCAGACTGAGGGAAGATAAGACAGATTTGCACTAAAATGAAAGACAAACCCCCACTCTTTCTAAGCAATAATCCATCTTGATGAAACCGGAGTGATCGCACAAACGAAGCCTGTGCACTAGGGTGAGCTCACTACAGCGAGCTAAATGGAGCGCGGTCGTCTCCAATGGTCATTATAGCTTTTCTTTGCGTATTAGCCTTCATTTCTGTCGCAGATGCATTTAGAGCTTTGGGCAGGTATTGACAAAAATCTGAACATATTGCACCTCTGCTGCCTAATTACAACGGTGACAGCAGAAGACAAAGGATATACATGAGATCTGAGCAAGGTGTTAAATCATAATAACATGTGTTCACACCATGCCCCATTCCTATATACGGAATGAAAAAATCCCACTAATTAAGGTTACTTTGTTAGACTGATAGGTAATTACTAGAGCAAAACTCGTAACCTCCTGGCCTTCAGCAGTAAAAGGTCGAAAATAATGGTGCAGTCCCTTATATATCTAAGAGGAACGGCAAAGGAATACCAAGTAACTTAACACAGAGGAATTTTAAGTTTCTATACACACTCTTTAATGCTTCTTAAAGAGCGCTGCTTAGATTCATATTTCTTTCAGCTTACAGGACATTCTGAATTTAATCTCCCTCTAGCCGCTCGTCTACAATGATTTCAGCTGTGGGTCACTCAAGTTAAACCTGATAACCGCTCCATTGCAGCCTTTCTGCTTTAGAGGTCAATGAAAAGTTTCTCAGGAGGCATCATTCAAAAATAATATCTACTTTTACATGAGAGATTTAAGTTAGAGTTTGATTTCCTTCGTCCTTTGACTTAGAGACTTTTCTTTGATTAAAATGAAGAGGAGTACTAAATGCTGAAAACCTGCTGGCGAGCACATCTCTCTTAAAGAGCCACCGTCACTGTGGAGCTCGTGTCTATAATATGAACCAGGATTTTGTTGGTCCAACAAGAAATAAACATTGCAGACAACTGCTAGGAAAAACTGGTGACATTAGGGGGCCTATTAACACTCCGTCAAATTAACAATATATTTCTAATTCCCTTGAGTGTCATATGTGTTTTTCTTATAATATTGGCTGATTCTCTCCTGCATTAATGAGGTGGACTGCTGCCAAAAATATGCAAATGGAAATCCAGTGGACCTGCTTTTGTAAATTCAGATATCTAGGAATTCGCACTTAAATGAGAGTTGAAAAACCCCCAACCCAACCCAAACAGTCATTTGGTAGCAAATTCTGCGCTGTTAGATTGCTTGCGCCACGGCTGGAAAACATCAATATGTAAATACCTTGAACTCTCAACTCCTGAAGTCTGTATTATCTGAGTTTTTACAGTGGAGGTGTCAGGTCCCCTTTAGACTCTCTCCCACATTTAAATATAGATCTGCAATCAAATTATAGAGCTTTCCCTAGGAAACAGCAAGTCGTGTAGTTCCCAGATAATGTGGACAAACAATTCACATTTCCTTGGCTCTTCCACCCTTCCCGAATCTGAAAATTATTTCTGAAGCTGAAAACCATGCCTTAAAGGAGAAGAGAAACACACGCATCTCTACACACGTACAAACCCCGTATTTAATATAGTAACAGATTGTAATTCTCCTTAGAAACAAAACAAAGCAACAATAATGCTACACAAAGCACTGGCAAACACCACACAAACCTGCTCAGTGGCCCCTACTAAATCTGGGGTTAGGCATTATGACACAGGGTATTGGAAACAACCCCATCCCCGCCTCTCCGCAGCCCCTTTTCCATATGTTCCTTATTTCTGGTTACCTTCCAGCTGCCAGATGTTCTTTCCCACTACCACCATCCCGGACCTGCAGACCCTTTTTCTGGGCAGAAATAATAGCATGCAGGTTTCAGGAATATTTGCCTTTATTTGATGCTATTCTTGTCCCACCCTTGCCAATCTCTCTCAAAATTGCATGGTAGATGATCTTCATTTGGAAGTGGCTATATTGGACATATATCCGTTGATTTTAAGGCCAGCAGGGACCAATATCCCTGTTTACTCTGGATTTCGTGCTGATAATATTGTAGATTTTAGCCAGCGATGCTGGTGTTGAGTCCAACAGGCAAGAACGTATCTTCTAGCCCTGTACTCCTCATTGTACACAGGCTAATGGGCAAACTAATTCAAGTGGATCAGCTCTAAAACGTAACCCTTCTCCCACTAGAAGCTTGGATATTTTATTAGATGTGAGCAGAGAGGGCCCCTGACCAACTCATTCCCTACGACTCCACCTCCCCAAACTGATACAGATCCCCAGATTTTTTCTGTTACTCCCAACAGCTACCTTAGTATTCTTAACATATGAAAAGGAGGGAGAAAATTTCAAATAGTAATGCAGTTCTCAGTCTCTCCAGTTAGATAAAAAAGGCTCCTGTTTCTGGAGACGATAATTTGCTTTCTTCTGCTCTTGTGCAGTAGGATCCAAATCACGCTCGTTTTTAATGAAAGGTTAATGTAAATCATATGAAAAGTCACGCAGTGTTTCCCTGAAGTGTACATGCTAAATTACCATTCAGGAATTCATACCTTTCAGCAGAAAAAAAAGTTTCATTCCTATTTGAGACAAGTGGCTGCGATATAAATCCAAAACAAGGAATATAAAGTAAAAAGGTGGACGAGGCAAAGTTATATTTTTGTCCCATTTAGGTACTCAAGCTGCGGCTAACTCTGTAATAGGGTTTGCCAAACCACCTAAGTGATAATCCATGACTTTAGGAAAGAAAATGATTTAAAAATTGTCTCATAGTCTAGGTGGTGGTTCTCCTTTAAAAGGATTGCAAGCCTTGTCCAAGTGCTCACTGGGTTCTGAGTTTCTGAAGACTCCAAAACCCAACCACAGGAGCAGTTTTATCAAGGCTTGCATAATTTCACGTTTTCAGTAAACAGATATATGGGGCCCAGCTGGGTCTGGGGTTTATCTTTACGTGATTTTTTTTTTTTTTTTTTCGGTATAGAATGCAAACTCCTGAACAAAAATAAGAAACACTGTTTGAGAAAGGAAAATCTTCTAGAAAGCGAAAGAGCTGGTTAGATGAGAACCAGTTTAGGTCAGTTGAATATCAGTTGCACAGCTGTAGATTGTAAAATCAAATTGACTTATTGCACAATACCCGATTTCAGTGGCTTCACACTACGGATGCATTTACTGACAGTGCTTTTTGTATTAAAGAACACCGAGAAAATCTTTTCTGTTTGTCGCTTGCCTGGCCATAAGCCAGCCCTGACCTCGTCTTACATTAACCCACCAGAAACCCACAAAGCGGCCAAACACAACCGTTGGGGTAGAATCTCACAGAGCAGTTGAGCTCTATCAAACAGCGAAATTTAGACCATGTGTTTCCTGTATGACATGAATCTGGTAATTACCTTTCTTGCTGCTGTGGGTGAGATTCTGATACCCATTATGTCAGTTTTCTGGGTGTTATTTTAGTCATCTTCCCTTTGTGACTGGAAATCTTATTCTCTTTTTGATTGCATTAAGCTACACTTTAAATGACCTCCCTACCTGTCTTGACTACCGTAACCATTGAGTACTTGCAAGCAGGTACCTCGAGCTCTTCAGCACTTTAAATGTATTCTGTAATGAACCTTAAGCCGTGACACTTCCAGTTATTTTTCAAACCTTTTTAGATCATCATCACTAACTTCTGAAGGCATTTAGTCTGAAATAAGAGCTTTTCCTTCCTGTCTCATCTCCTTGCGTTCTGCCCACTGGATACCCCAGAAGGAGTGTAATGGCCATGTGTGCCTGAAGGTGACGAAACCCACCGTAATGGCTTTCGAATGATGATTAAACTGTTCAAACTGCCAGAAGATAAAACTGGCTCTTGAGGAGGGACAATTACAGACCCACAGGCAGCTGAAGGGAAACCAAAAGGGAATAGAGAAAATGACTTGCAAAAAAATGTTTTTCTTCTGTGCAAATACCCATTTCCCCACTCGGTTTGCTCAAGTCTGGCTGCCCCCCACGCAAAGGCCTCTGCTTGCTAGAGAAGCTGATACCTGAGTTTCTCCTCTAAGGGAGCACAGCAGAGGCCCCTAAAAGCTCTTCCTGAGGGGCACAATGGTGGGCTACATGAAGCCAGGTGCTTCCTTCCCCTTCCTTCATCGTCTCATGGCTGTTGGGGGATTTGGGGAAGTGGGGGCAGAGGAGAAAACGTCACATTTGTTGTATCTTTGAAATAATTCACTCTCCGAATCTTCTCTTTTGCTGTACATCCAGTGCCTTGGCCATATTGAGCATGTTTAACTTTTGTACTGGCCCACAATGGCATGAAAAAAAAAGAGTTATAAAATGGTAGCTGCTTACAATCTGGGGACACAAACAATACATGCTTGTAGAGAAAACAGTATATTTCCTATAGATGTCAAGTCCGTTCCCACCTACATAGTGCTGCACAGCTGCTGATCTCTAGAGCTTTCAGGCATTATAGTGCAGTGCCAGTGTAACAGGGTAAGAGGTGATACAAAGGAAGAGACTGATTTTGAGCGAAGGATCATAGGTCGTTGGGCACTGAGGTCCTTCAGGAATGAGTGGTTGTCGGAGAGCGAGAAGTTCAGCTGAACTGTGGGGAAAGGAGTGACTGCAGTGACGGGGAAAATGAGACCGTGGATCTTTGAGGGATTGTGGAGAAGTCTGGGTGGAGTGGTGATGCCACTTCTCACAGACAATGAGAGATGTCTCATTTTCGCACTCACAAGGGAGGAATCTGAAAAGAAAGTTTTCATGTGCAAGCGCATAGATATGCTTGTCATAAGTGTCACATCATTTCATGAATCACAGAATCACAGAACCATAGAATCATAGAATTGTCTAGGTTAGAAGGGACCTTTAAGATCAACGAGTCCCACCATTAACCCAACACTGCCAAAACCACCACTGAACCATGTCCCTAAACACCTGTCTCTTAAATACCTTCAGGGATGGCGATTCAACCACTTCCCTGGGCAGCTTATTGCAATGTTTGATAACCCTTTTGGTGAAGAAATTTTTCCTAATATCTATCCTAAACACTTGAGATCATGATAGTCATGTCATTTCAGTAAAGCACTGCAAACACAGAGAAGAGCTAAACTGAAAGCATGAACTCTCATCAATATGTTTTTTTCCTCCCTTTATGTGACTTTTGGGACCAGATCCTGGCTCAGATACCTCTCAGCTACCACTGCTTCACAGCTTCTCAGTACGTTCCAGGCATCACCTGGCTCTTGGAGTAACAGCAGCTTCAAGACCACCTTGAATTTGCCACCTATTTGCCCCCTAAGGACTGTGGGAAATAGAGAACACAAATAGTACAAGCCATGCTATCCACAGCCCTGATACCACTCCCTGTCTTCTAGTCTGCCCAGCAATGGGCGCTACTGAACTCTTTAAGGAATCCCAAAGAACAAAAAGATCATCACACAAGATGGCCATGTGGCATTTGAGTTTTTGAGTCTCTTGTGTGCTGCTGACCTTGTGCAAAAGGGCTATATTGAAACAGGTTATACCATAATCAGATAATATCATCTCAAAAATACATGTGTGACTATATAAATATACCAGATTAACCCACAAGATTACATGAAGAACTAAGTATTGGAAATAAAACAAGAGTGAGGACATTCTGAATTATCACGGGGGTATCAGGATCTGATATTGTGCCTTTGTTTAATACTATAAATGAAACAGGAAATGGAGTTTAATTTTGTAATTTTTGTAAATTTGTGAATGCATGTTGTAGATTTCATCATGCTTATTTTAGGGAAAATGACTCCACTTATTGTTTTGATTTTTTTTTTTTTTTGGTTACAAGAGCTTATGATACCAAATCTTCTGTTTATCGGAGTGATTTTTTCTGAACGTAAAAAAACCCCAAAGTATTGTGCAGGCTACCATCCATATCTCTGATTCTGTGAACATCCCTTTTGTTTGCTGCACACAACATGGTTGGAAGAAAGGCATTTATGCTTTTGGAATCTGAAGCATGAAGTCATTCTAAATCTGTGCCCACAGGTAACGGTTACTTCACTCATTAATAGATCTTCTTAGTCCCTCATAAAACAGCTTTGAAACCATCTCTTGGGACAGAGTTGGGAAGTGTGTTTTATGATCATTAATTCGGCACTACCTTGGAAATATCTCGTTTAGCTGTTTTGGCCCCAAAGCTGAATTATTTGCGCAGACCCAGCAGGTGGCAATGACAGGGAGTGGCCTAACGCCAGCCCCAGTGGGCCCTCCTCGTGCACCGGAGGGCTGAATCACATTTTATTCTTTGGTATCAACAAGTCATAACTGAGAGAAAGGGACATCGCAGAGCTAGAAATGAATAATTTATGTAGGGCATTCAACAGGATATGAGAAATAAAAGATCAAAATGTAAAACCTCGTGGCAATTTCGTGTGCACATGTTTTCAGGAAATTTGCAAATTATTGTTTTAGCTAAAAACAATCATTAAGGTAACTTATTAATAACCGTTCAGCATATTCAAGGCTGGCAGTCAAACGCAGCGGTAACATAAGGAGTCAGGTCTTCGCTGAAGTACGTACAGCTTGGCTTACTTTCACGAGTGATGAATTTTGGTCTCTGGATCTGTTGTACTACAGTTAAGTACTCTTTCCATAAATAATTGATAAATTTATATAAAGATCTTTGGATTGCTAAAGACAGTGCTGCAGAATGAAAAATGCCCCGCAGGGAGATCTAGATGATTAACCAAACTGTACGGCCTCTTCAGACAGTATTCGGTTTATAAAAAATGCAGGAGCGTTGATCAGTCTGCTATGGGTTATGATAAAAGCATTAAACACAAATATCTAAGGCCTGTGAAACTGGTGACTGTCCTTTGTATCCTGTGGGTACCAAGCCAGTTAAAACTTACCATTCTTCCCTATGAATAAACAACACGGATATTGTCAAAATGCTGCCAAAAGGGTGTTTCTTACACAACGTAGGGTGCTGTGGAAGGTCTACTGTCCTTTCAAAGTAGAGAGAAGAAAAATACTGGTTGCACAGACAGGGATTTTCTGAAGGCGCCCAGACTTTTGGTGGGACTTGGCCATGAGAGTTCCTGAGGAAAAATATGTCATCAAGGAATGTGAGGGAAAATTCAAGATAAAGAAGGTAGCTGTCTGCTCTTGAGGACAAGAAGGGATGGCTTGCCCCGAAGTCTTTGCACCACATGTCAAAGTCGTGTACCTCAAGTACTGTGCTTACTTGGTGTATCAAAAAGATCTGTCACTGTGTTATATCATCACTCAGAGATGCCACTCAGGCTGTTTTTTAGGAAAACAGACTTCATTTTAGGTACCTCAATCAATTTCTCTGTTGTGGCTTTTCCCCTTCAGGCCAAAGCATCCCAATTTCAGTACTAATTATTCCTATTACGAAAGTACCTCAGGTCCAGCTCAGACTGCTGTGCTTGGGGGTATGCTAAAGCAGAACTGGAAACACTCCCAGTACCAAAGAATTTACAATTAATTTAAGGCAGGATGCAACAAGTGGGTATGTGAGACAATAATTAAGGTGAGGGGATTGGAGAGGAAACCAGTAATAGCAACATGTGGTCATGCCGATTACTCCACACAGCCTGGTGGTTTAGAGTCAGTGGCAATGTTTTTTGGTTGGTTGTTTTTTTTTTTTTAACGATGAGGTAGAAACAAATAAAATAGATACAATCATGATTTAGAGTTTAGGCTGTCACCTTCTTTAAAAAATCTGAAAGGTGTGACTCACAAAACTCATCAATTATATTTACCGAAGTGTCAGCTGAAATCTTCCTCTTAGGATGAGAGGTGGCTGAGGCTGGGAAAGCTGAAAGGGCTCTAGTACCATCTGACACACTGTCAGCAGGGCAGCGCTCTTCAGCCTAAGAAGACAATTTTTGTTGACAGCTCTGTAAGATACTCTTCTCCCAGGGAGGCTTGGGTAAAAGTTTGGGCCCACGGAAATACAGCCCAGAAGGATAAAAGTCTTAAAACCAGTAAAGCTTCGTGAGGAACATTGGTATAAATCACGTTGTTGTGATCTTATCCAAAAGTAAGTGTTTGCTTTTGTCCCACTGGCACTGGGACCGAAACTTTTACTGACTTGCACAGTGTAGGACCAAGGTCTTTGTTTGCTCAAGCGATGTCACGTACGTATCCTTTCTCAGTGGTAATTTAAATCATGTCAGGCAAGGAACAGACCTTTGGCCAATGTAAACTGGCATGGAACTAGGATAGTTGAGACCATCTGCAGATTTGCCAAGGGAGAAATTTGCTCATTGATTTCATGGGAACTGGGACGGACAATACCACAGAAAGAGAAAACGAAGGATGGTGAAGGCACATGTTTGCAATATCCCAGCTCCAGGGGAAATGACACATTAGTTTTTCATTTGCAGAGAGAAGGTGTCATCCTGTGGTCATCACGACAGGTTATTTGGACATGAGATGGAAAAGCGAAACAAGCTCTGAGACAATAGGGCGCCATGGAACCTACTGAAATGAAGAAAAGCAATCTGCAAGAAGCTGGAAGATGGAAACCGTATTTATGACTGCCACCCAATATAATTTAATGTAGCAAATAACAAATACTCCGACTGAATATATGAGAGTAGAAACAGTGCAGGTATTAATATATCTGCTCTTCCCACAGATTGGCAAGCAGCCTAAGTCCACTGCTACCTGAAATTATGCCAACCTGTTCAGCACATCTGAATTTAAAACTAATCTCTTATTTACAATCAAAGCATCTACAAAGCTGGTGCTTGTAATGGGTTTTATTATACTGCATTAAAGATTGTTGTTGAAATTTGCATTTCCAATGGCCAATTAGTATATTTATTTATTAGAATTTAGTCATGCTATTTCTAGTAAATGAAATGTAGTGCATAAGAACATAAATAGGATTATTAGCTACATTCCTCTCTTTCCTCTTTTATGGGCTTCATTATTTTTGCACAAATGCCAGGATTTTTTTTTTCTGTGAAAAATTAAGTTTACATGAAGACTTGCCCACTCTCAAAAGCTGTGATGACATTGAGTGTGATTGCAAGTTACACCGCATTAAAAAAGACGTTTCTCTGAGAGCAGCGGTTAAAACCCAGACGCCTACGTTTATTTACATTTGCAACGCTTGTGCCATGTGTATAGTGATACAGTGAACTGCTAACTTTTGGAATGAAAATAACTTGTGTCTGTGTTAAATGTCACAGGAAATTGTAGCACTGATTAATAAGTAAAGAATACATAATTAGAAAAAAAAAAATCGCTCCTTGTAAAACTGCTGTGTGTGTTTAAATTCTCATTCATTTTTTCAAGAACGGGCAGATTAAAATAAATAGGTGGATCACGTAATGAAATTTGCTCTTCTCTTTAACCTGAATGTTCAGGTTTCAGGATAACATTGTTCCTTAACAATTTATTTAAAACAGGAGACAGAATATTTCCATCATTACCTGGTTTATTAAGCTTGCAAATATGAAGAAAAAATTCTGTGTTCTGTTTTGCCTCAAAATTACAGTTAATATGAATTAAATGACAGCCTAAGTGACTAGAGAGTAGAAGTTTTTAATTAAAGCTTTGGAAAGTGTTTCTTCATATTTTCATTGGTTACAAGTCTGCAAATAACAAAAATTGGGGTAACAAATGAAAGGGATGAGAATCGTGAGGTCCTGCTTCAGACTGGAAAATTCTCGAAGTTTAGGACTGTTGTTTGGGCTCCCTGTGTCTCTTGCCTCTTGCAGCAGCATCTCCTTCCCTGGAGCTTTAGTAATGAAGCATTTGGCATGCTTTTCAAACATGAACAAAATGTAACAATATGTAGAGATGAGGCTAACTAGATCCTTTTCTCAGATGGATATACCAAGGTCGATGCCTTAATCTCCAAAAGCTCGAAAAAACAGTGTTATCATGGAAGCTTTGTGAGCCTCGATGCTGATCAGAAGTCCTTCTCTTAATAAAGCCTTCAAAACACGTGGGCCTATTCCAGGAAAAGTTCTGCATCTGAGAAAAGCTTTTTTGAACTTTTAGTGTTTTGTCATTCCTTAGACATATGGAATCCCAAGAAATATTATTTACGTAAATTGATTTGTGGCATACTTGTAATGAACTATTTTAACTAGAAATAGTTAAGCTGGTTGCTAAAAGAAAGGAGAAACTGATACGCTTCTGCACACTTATAATTTGAGATGGTTGAGATTGCTTTTGGCAGAGAAAAAGCGAAGGTTTGATGGGATAGATGGCAGTTTTAAACAGAGATCTCTTTTTACGTCTATTTTACAATGACAGTATATTTTCACTAACACTAAACTGAAAACCAACTTCACAAAAGCCTTCAGCTGTAAACGGTGTCAAGATATAACGTACTCTCTGCAAATCAGGGTTCTCTTTCTTCCTTTTTTTACTGGAATCAGGACAGAGGGTCTTGCTTGAATTCAAGCATCAGGTCACCTTTGCTGGGTAATTCAAGTAGTTTGTTGTTTCTCCATAGCAGCCAGGTTGAAACCAGAGCCGCGCTGCCACTTCTTATCTAATCACTCTCTTTGCTCACTTCAAGGAAGTATGAGAGAAAATCACGTTTGACCACTAAGAAGTGCTCCTCTGCTTCACTCTATATGTCACTATGAGCCAAAAAATGAGGAAGGACAACACTTACTTACTTTCAAAACTGCTTTTTTTTTTTAGCGAGATCTCAGTTTTGGCATGCATATTCAAAGCCATTGGTCTCTTTACTTGCAAACGTAAGCTGAAATCATTTAGTCATGAAAACAACCAGAGAGAAAACAATCCAGCAAAGCCATGCTCAGATTTCAAGATGGTGTTCAAATGGATCACCGTGAAAGAAATTTTTGGAGTTCAAAGCGCTAAGCCAGTACTTAGCTCCTGACAAGCATTACTCACGTTTGCCAATCGTTTCATTGCATGGATCTGAAAATAGACGTGACTCTACAGGTAAAGCTCTGATAAAATCATCCAGGATGCTTTCCATGTTGGCTGCCAGAGCTTCCACGTGACTGCTGGGATGTTTCCAGTGGTCACTATGAGCTGCTTTGGAGAAGGGTCCTATCAAGTAAGCAAACCTCCTGTCATCGAACGTGCACCGTCTGTGTAAACCTTCATGCACTTTCCACACTTCAGGGGATTTCCTCGTAACCTCAAGTGCATTCACATGTGCTCTGACCACTGCCAGCTTGGTAAGCAGGGACAAAACAAAACACCTTCCAGCACTTTGAAATGCTGATCACACACACAGGCAAGTTGGTGACAGCAACAGTGACAGTAGACTTGTCTCACTGCAAGGCAGAAGCTTATTTTGAACATCTTGATCTGTTTTCTGAAATCAGTGAGAGCGGCGCTGTCGGAGGAGGTATTAAATCAGGTTTCTTGTCTGGCTTTCCATTCAGTTTTGCTGACAGTCTGTTTTTCCTTGCAGGTACAAACAAGTCTCTGTGACAAAGCAAAGTTTTCTGGCTTCAGCGAGACGGTAGCTCAAATGAGAAGACACTCTAAAGATTACAGCATTCACTTAAGTGGCCAAATGGATACTTTCCTTTTTCAGTGTCAGCTCGCTGACTTAATGCTCTTTTCTCTTTGAAATGATTCATGCTGGTAAAGATGATTGTCAGATTACAGGAAGACTTTGTTAACAGGAGGCACAAAATCATTAACAACCTGATCTGAATTAATTTCACCTGGACTTGGGCTATATCTGCCCTGTCCATTTTCCAGGTCTGCTGTGGGTTTGCTTTTAGTTTCCTTCTGGCATAACGAGCCGTGCAGACATCACCTGCCTATCTATATTCGGTACGTGTTGGCAATTTGTCATTGTTGAATGATACTGAAGTATTTTGTCGCCTTGCAATCCAGGGAGCTCAGGCTTCACGCTTTCCATCTAAAGTTACAGACCCACTGCCATGCCTGAAACAGCAGCCAGTCTGGAAGAGGACACGTGACCGGTGGAAAACTGGTAATACTATTGTAAAATATTATTACACGATGGCCAAAACAACATGGGTGCAGAGGGAATATCCTGTTCTTCCCCACGCCACAGCGGTGCCAGCCTGAAAACAGTGCAAATGGCCGAAATGAATAAAATTTAAGTGTTATAAGCACCCAAATGCTCCATATGCATCTAAGCTTGGAAAGGAGAGGACAGCAACCTGAGCAGGAAGCTGCTAATGCACTTGCGTCTGTCCTTGCTTGGCTTGGCTCCCCGCCCAGTCAGAACTTGATGCAGCTTTTGGAAATGCATGGAAACCTTCAGGGAAAGACTTCTGAGTAGCTTAGGACCTTGCCAGTGCCACAGGGTTTCTTTAGATACAGAGTCTTTCGGACCATTCCATACTGAGCTGTCTCTATGGAAAGTGTATTTCTTTGTCACCTTTCTCAAACCCCTCGGCAGTTGTCCCTTCGACTCTTAGGGACCACAGATAAAAAGCCATGGAGCACGGATCCTTGTTATTTGTGTGGAATCGCTGTGGTTTTAGGTAGATCCCTTTGGATCTAATTGTGAGGCTTTCTTGTTTAGCAGGGCTGAAGGAGCTGGTGGTGTGAAGAATGGAAAAATGGTAGAGGCCATCTCTGCTGGTACTGACCCGCCAGCCCCTCTCATGCTTTCCTCTCTAGACCGTGCTCCTTTCCTCCCCGCAATTTCCTGACACCTCCTCCATTAGCAGGGAGCTGGTGGAGACCTGAATGAAGATTTTCCTGGTGGTGAGCACAGGAATACCTATGTGCATCCTGCATGGTTGCTTCCCGTACTCCATCACACAGTGTTAAATCTGCTTCTGGGCTTTCTGCGGTTAAGGCACTCAACCAGAGATTTAATTTCCGTTGACTGGTCTTACAGTATTACCGACATGGATGTATGATATCGGCAAGAATCACAGCAGTGAGAAGACACTGACTGGATTTAGATACTTTACAATTTTTCCTGTCCCTTGCCTGGAACCACCTGCCTGTTCCTGGATGTGTTTTCCTTTCTTACCTTCAGAGCTTTGCCTAATACATTTCTGGTCGGGGTAGTATCAATTTAGAAAGAAGCTAAGGTTTTATACATTTAAGAAGATTGGGGTAAAAGGTTGCGTCAGTGAGGAGAAAGGTAACTCTTCTGAAACGGGGTGCTTTAAGGCTTGGGGACAGGAAAATTGAAAAACATTGGATTTGGGGCTAAGAGAAGTTTTGGGATCTCAGTGCTGGGTCAGACTGCTGGGGAGCTAGAGGAGGCTCAGGATGTGAGGGACTCAGAGTCAGCTGAAGCTGTGATTGCCTCTGGCATCCTCCCCTTTGGGGTATTTTTAACTCAGACTCCAGGTCCAGAACACGCACACACACACAACTGCTCTTCATTTTCTTTGCTGCTGTCAGAAATATGGTCCTATCCCTAATTACTTCTTGGCCAACTTGTAACATTGTTCTCATCCCTAAAGATACAGCATGGTTTCCCCTTATTTCCGCCCATCTGTCAATGAACATTTGCATTCATTTAACACACTAGTGTATCCGATTTGGACAGGAATGTTGGCCCAAAGGTGGGAGAGATTTGATTTTGCCAGAAACTATCTCACTTTAGTTCATGTTAGGAAGATCCCATAAGAGCTTTTATAAGTGGCAGCTATTTACCCGACAGTAATTTCATAAAATTCAAAAGAACTGTATTAAAACCAGATAATTTTCCAGTTCAGGGTAGGTCCTTCAGATGGAGTTGTCAATTTTACTGTAGACAGACGCCAGTTGAAAACTAGAGGAAACAGACACGATTCTCAAATTCTTCTACACCTCCCTTCGGGCAGTTATGCACATTCCTTGTGGAAACTACTCTGTTGCAAAAAAAAAAAAAACCAAAAAAAAAGAAAAAAAAGAGGGAGAAAAGCTACTTAATTTTTTCAATGTCATTTAAAGAACCCTATGAATACTACTTTATACTCCTATATAAAGCAAAACCACACAGAGTACTTATGTGGAATATTAAGACAAAACTTCTAGTACTGTAGATTTTGAAGTCTAAGCTGAAGTCTATTCAGTGCATGAACTTTTTCCTATCCTACACACAGGTATCATCGGCGTACAACTACAAATCTGAAGAGACTAAGTAGTCACGGGCATAACTTCATTTTCTTCCTCTCTCGTTTTTGTCTAGTTCCTGTTACATGATTGTTAAAAAGAATACATTTGATTGTGTGTCTTAACATATTTTACGTGGTATAGAGGTTTTCAGAGTTATAAACAATGATTTTATAGGAACATATGCTTCCACAAGTACAGTTGAAAACCCCTGGAGTTTCTTTATAGCACAGAGTTCATCATCTGAAATATTATATGCAAAGAACAACTGTCTATCTTCTTTTGAAGCAAATGTCTAACCCTCTTGTAACAGCAAAGATTGGGACACTCATTTTTAATCTCTCTAATTCTGAACAATAGGTCTGGACTACAACAGTCAAATTTTGGTCTGTTATTTAAAATTTAACAAAAACTATTACTACCTCCTTATTTCCCTTTATGTCAACAATGGGCTTTAATCTACACTTTATATTCAAACACACTGGAAATATGGAGATGCCTGTTTTTGATTGGGATACGTACCTTGAGTCTGGTGCCACCCCTGCTATTATAAAATATTATTACAGAAGTTTTAGACATTTTTTTTATTCTTGTTAACGTTGTGGTTATGATTGCAAACCAAAAAAAAAAATCACGTTAGGCTTTTTTCAAAGACAGAGAAGCAGACAGTACAGCTCCAAAGAATTTACAAATCAATTAAGTTCAAGACAGAGTCAAGAAAACTAGGTTCCCTCTATTAACATTTACAAATACTTATACGAAATTACATTGACCAAGTTTCTATATTTTGTAAAATTTTGCTGGTTCACCATCAGATTGCATGTATACAGCTGCTGATTTATTCCATTTCAAGGTCAGTTATTTACCATTTTTTCCTCATACGAGGTGAGCTATAATAGTCCATAAATCTCCAACTTTCCTGGCTTTTTATGAAGAGCACACATCATATAGTGACTTTCTAGACTTCGTAAACCGCTGCTGCATTTTTAAAACCTTGTTGATTTGTAGGGGATCTTCACTGTCACATTCTTCTAATCAAAGAATTACAGTAATAAACTGTGTCAGCACAGAGGATAATTCTTCCAGATGAATTATAAAATGAAGACCATTCAGTGAATAGCTTGTTGCTGAAGAATTTACCAAAAATCTTGTTGAAGACCATATTCAAACTCTTGATAGACTAGATCTCAATTTTCTGTATCTATTTCTTTTTTTTAAGCCAAGTTTTAGGAGTTTTTTTTTTGTTGTTTTGTTTTTTTTTTTTTTGCTTTAGAACTGTGTGAACTTTCAAGGAACTAATTTATTTAGCAATGTTTGTTACTCATCCTACATCGAGAGAGAATTTGTGCTGAAGGAAGAAGAAGTTCCAAACAGAAATCCCAAGTCTAAACTCAGAGAAAAATTGAAATCTATCTTCTGCAGCTACCTGACAAAAAACTGTGAAATAGTAACCTTGGAATATTTCAAAACATCTGCATCTAGGTCAAGACTTGACACTCTAGTTCCTCCTTATCTTACTCATATTGAGTGATTCATGGAAATTAAGAGATATTCTACAACAACTATTGCTAATATATATTTTCACATGAATTTCCTATAATCTCTCTTTAATTTCCAATATTAATTGCAGTGCTTCAGATCTTTGGATTGAAGGTAGCAATGTTCTTATACCAACCCATGCTTATGTGCTTCATAGTTTATAAGAAGTAATATTTCTTTCTATAATGAAACCCAGCAAACGAGTGTTAGAACTACTCCTGTCGAAATGATTGATTCAATGGTTATGGTGCAGTATAGGCGTCTGCCATAAGATACTGTTTTTTAAAAAAAATGCTGTTTAGAAAGAGAATTTCTGGGGAAAAATAAGACATGAGAAAGCATAACTGGTAGTGGTGTTTGTGAATTTGTAATCTGTTTCATGCAGAGTCAAATGTTTGTATTTCCCCCCCCCCCAAATGTGATTTTTAAAATGTCTGTTTCCCTTTATTTTTTCTTAAAACACGGCCTTTCAAATGTCATCATACTACTATGATAACCTCTACTGAGACTTCAAGCCTAATCGTGAGGTGGCAGTGCCATCTTTGGAAGCCTTTGAATCTCACCTGTCATAATTTGCCATAGATAACTAAATGATGGCAATTTATGCTAGCTAAGCATTCCTATCAAGGTTTGTTTCTTTCTGTTTTTTTATTTTTTTTTTTTTTAAGATAAAATCAAAGCTCTCCTGTGTTTTGAAAAGCAATATTTATGCCATCCATGAATTGCCTCTACCAAACATAGGAAGATATGCCATTCAATCGGCTAATACACAATAAATCCTCCGGACTATCAGATTGGCTGCAGGTTTCACAATTTGATTCATGTACATTAATGTGCATAATTCTTCATTTTGTTCTTTTTTGGATGCTAATGACATGCACGCGTTATGGTTTTCATTGCACTACCTAGGATGTGTAATCAAGCAGTTTCCATAGCAAGAGTCTTTGCTGGTTCCTTTGCATTGTCTAACTTCCCCTCACTGTCTACAGTCTAACTTACCTTTTTTTATTGTATAATTTATCTCTGGAATTTTGCATACCCTACTGATTTTTAATGGCCAGCCGCTTCTTTGCGATACCACTTTGACCTCCTCCTGTCAAGCTCGGCACTGTGAGTAACGCAATACCCACAGGATTGCAGCTTCCTATGGCAGCCATAGCTAAGCTGTGCGATGAATGTTTTGGATCTTCTCAGCTCGCAGAATGGCATAAAGCAAAAATAATGTTTCGCCCAGTCAGCGAAAAACAAGAAAAACTCTGCAAGATTATCAAAATTTATCAATCTTCGCAAAATGTGGGTTTTACAGTATTTCTTTCTTAAGGGTTGGACTGTATATTAGTTTTATTGTAGTAATATACATGTGAACACACAACACACACATCCTGTTAATTGCCTAATCAATTGTTATTGATTATTTCATTTTTACGCCTGCAAAGAGTTGAAGTGAGGAAGCCATGACTGAAAGATTCCTATATATAACTTTTACAAAAGGATTTTTAAGGAAGCCCTTGCATTAATTTTAGGCAACAGTGTACACTAGTGCCACATCTGTTGGCAGGTTGATCTACAATAGCCAAAGAATTTGGGAAAAGAAAAAGTCTCTTAGGCATATGAGCCCCAAATTATAAAATAATTTTGCTTCAGATGTAAAAGCCAGATTAACTCATGGCAGCTGGCTTGTAAATGTATTAAATGGACAGAGGCATAGTGAACGTCCTTCAAGATGAATTTCTTGTCATCTTGTCTTGTGAAAAGAGGTTTATCCCATCCCTTCAAAATCTGTAGGGTATCCTATTTTTTTAGTCTCAAAAATATATTTGGTTTTCTTTGAAGATGAATAAAACTGAGATGCTATTATATTCAGTTCCTACTTTGCAGCATCCAGAAATTCCTTTGCTATTAATATGCCAGAGAAACAGATTTCTTTGATTTTTTTCAGTTTAGAAGATCAAAAGCTGTCAGAAATTGTTTCAAAAGAAAAATAAATCTTTGAGAAGTTGGATTTGAAATAATGAGTCTCCAGCATGTTGCATATACGGTACTTAGAACTGTTTAATGGAAGATGCTGCTATAATTGTGGGGTTTGCCTTTTTACAAGTATCACTCACCTAGAAGATATTTCAATATTAGTTTTGCTTTTTCTGAAAGTAATTATTAGAAAATTGGATATTAATGGCATTCTTTTTTGTAACGTCTTGCAAATACTTAATCGGGTAAAAGAAAAAAGCAACACACGTTTAGGCTAAGAAGAAAAACTCTTAAAAACAATTTGCAAGTCTGCACAGACTTTTGTCTTCATGTAAAAGCTTTTCTTTTTCATTAATATTTTTGCATTTTGGGAAACTGATCCTTATGCAGACACGAAATAACGCTTTGTTGGTGCTTTATTTGCTATGGAAGCACCGTGGCCTGCCTTGTGTGGTTTGTGGATGACAGTCTTTGTACTAACCACCCATCAGATAGGATTGCAACAGCTCTAATGTATGCACAAAGGCCTCGCTGTGTCAGAGAATCATACAGACATTAAAATTGGGAAGCCTTGGGTTGTATTAACACCACCAAGAAACCAAGCCCGCTTTGGTTTGTATTGATAACATCAAGAAATGTGGCGTGAAGATATCTGTCCTGTAAGGGCTGAAAGAGCAAGTAGTAAAAAAGGAGCTGAAACAAGACGATTAAATATTGATAAACACTAGACCCATTTGGAAATAGCCTTGAACGCGTACAGCCTAGCCTGCAGCTAAAGATTAAGATGTCATTGTGGCTTTCAACTTTTTCATCAGTAAAGCTCTAAATCAATTCTAAACCTATAACCCATCTCTATTATTCTACATTTACAACAGCCTGTTGGGAACAATGTACACCAATTCATCACCGAGAAAACGTCTAATGAATGTGCTGGCAAATAAATAACTCAAACACGCTTTTTTGGAAGGGGAGTGAATATACTTTTACTTCCAAATTAAAATATTTAGTACTTTATAAAGCAGTTGCTATTTAAACTGCCAATAATGTTTAACATGAATTTACTCACCACTGCCTATCCTCATACTGTATAATTTATAACACTAAGCCCTTTCAATACTCCAAAATGCCAGATAAACTTTTCTCATTTGCTCTTAATTTGGTCACGCAGGATAATACCAACATCTGAAGGCTCTTTAAACTGCTTTTTAAAATGCATTCCTGAAAGCACCACCAATGCCACCTCTGCTCCTTGTCATCTTCCATAATTATTTCCAATCCAAAGCGGTCCTTAATGCGCTTATTAATCTGGCATTCTCCTCAGTGTGAAGCACATTCAGCTCTATTAATTTTTAAAAACCCTTTTTTATGGGGGACTGCAGATGCTTGGCTATTACTGAAAAGCTATTAGAAGTTAACACCTTTCTCTCCCCAGGGACTGGCATCATCCTATGCTTCCAAATGCCACCCTATTTTACATTATCAGCTGCTAAGACTAAGTATTAGAGAGTTGTTTTTTTTTTTTTTTTTTTTTTTACTTCTGAACTCTTAATGCTATTATTAGCTAATGGCAGGGTTCTGTATAGCGTATAGATACATATACTCTCTCAGTGTCTACAGCATATGGGGTTTTATTTATCTGCCTTTGAACAATTAGGCTTTTCATTCCTGCCATCCATTAGAAGAAAACTCACAGGTACACAACCACTAATCTTATTCCAGAGGCGCAGATTATTTTTGTTTTTTCTTGACTTGGATTTTACAATCAGGCCAATATTTAGAAGAAAAAACATGAAAGAAATGGAGCCGTCACCCACCAAACCACAATCCAGCTTGCTTTGTGGGGAGCTCTTTCCCTTTTAGAGAGTTTCTTTGTCTTTGTGAAACGCAAACCTTCCTTGAAGGACTGGGAGCTAAAAACGCTGAAAATATGTTCCAGAATGCGATTTCTGAGTTGGTAGCAAGCGTTAGAATTGACAGGGTTTTTCATTTTCTGAAAGAGCTTTAAGCCCCAGCTGTTCCTCTCATCTCAGGATCTGGCTGCTGTTGTGAAAACAGGACAGAGTTCAGCCTCAAGGATGGGCTCTTCTGTTCATGGTTACCAGGAGTTTTTAAGAAGCAAAACTCTAAGATACGACAGAGAGGTGTGTAAGTCTGCGCCTGTACTCTGTCACTGCAGCATTTGCAATGAAATTCACCCTCCTGCTAATTATCACTCAGAACCTCAGCTTTTAACTGAGTAACACACGAGGAGTAGAAACCAGTCCAGCATTGGCTCTTCTGGCCATTTTGAGCTGTGATGACTAAAGACAACAAACTAACATGTTGTGCCTTGAAAACGCTTGGATCGTGAATACTAAACCGAACGTACTATCAAACAAAATAGTACAGAGATTATGATACTGTCTCATTAGTAAATATTCTGTGTTAAATTTAATAAAATCTGTATTAAATATTCTCCAAAGGTGTGGAAGAAGTGTCTCCAGAAAACCGTAGAACACTTGACAGCAACATAAAATTTAGGTCTAACCTGCCATGGGAGGTACAGGAGCCAGAACATGAACCTGGATATTTGTACAGCAATTTAATGGGGTTTCCTGTCCCAACATCAGGACATTGTGAAGGCTGGAAGGGAAGGAGGGTCATTCCAAAACTCTGCCAAAATTCTGTGAAGAGAGTTACTTGCCACTTTTCCGGTAATATTTGAGCTTTATCTATTAATATTTTTACTCATTAGCACCTGAAGGACTCAGTGAAGACCAGAGCACCAGCTCATAGCTGCTGCAGACAAAGGAGAAAGAGTTCTTTCAATAGAAAACTTTGTAATTTCACTTCATATAAATATGTATAATACAAAGAGCACAGACCAGTTTAAGATGTTGGTTAATAAATGGTCTGAATGTGAGGCTGGTCAGCAGTGAAAACTTACTGTAGCCCTTGCGAAATGAGAGTTGACAGTAGATGTATGTCCATACTATAGGGAAAGAATTCCCAACAGTTCTTTATTAGCATTAATGCCATCTTTACTAGCATCTTGAGAAATGCAAAGATTACATCAGCTTCATGCATAAACCAGGGAAAACCCTAACTTCTGGCAGGGTCTGCCTCAGAATGATGTCCAAAATTGGGCACAGATGAGGGTTTGCCTGGAATGGCAGGATGCAGGGCAGGAGGATGCACAACACGGTGCTTGGTGCCCTCAGCCACCGCAGATGGGGCATGTAACACGTGCCCCAGCGCCCAGGTGAACTCGTTCCTGCCATTTTCCACCTTGGCAGCTTTTTGGTTGGACTCAGTGGTTGCAGCTGCACACAGCAGAAAAGTAGCTCCGAAGTACCTCCGCCCTCTGCTGCATGAAGGACAATGTCACCAGAGAGCAGAGTGGAGCTCCCAGTCTGCAGGACACATTTGGACACTCCTGGTGAAAACCAAAATGACTTTAAAGGATAGACTCGTCTTGCTACAAATCACAATGGCCCTTCTTTAAAAGGCTGCCAAGAAGTCCTAATGTATCCTACTTCAACATTTGCTGTGGTGTGTGCCTAGGCTTTTGATTACTTTCACCTTTTCCTTTGTTATTTTCTAAGACATTTGTGCAAAATCCAAGTTGCCAATTTCTGTCCTTCCAGATTTATGGAAGCACGTCACTGTGTTCAAATAACAATGCTGGAAAATAAAGTGGAAACAATGACACTAGAGAAAATTATGATTGAATTATGCTTTAAAACACACAATGACAAAGCTGGGACACTCTGACCTGAGCTAGCGTCAGCCTAAAGAAAAAGCCATGAGGAGCGGTGGCTGCTTTAACTGAGAATTTGCTGGCAGTTTTTTGTTTCCCTGACAAAAGCAAACCTGATGCTGAGCACCCAAAGCATCTCAGCCAGGTCTGTGGATGTTTAAGAAATGTGGAATAGAGACATTGATACTACTTCAATTTTTCAACCAAGAAAAAAAAGCTATTTTTTTTTTTTTTTAAAAAGTCTTTCAGAAATAAAAGATGTTAGAAAATTTGAGTTGAGGACAAGTCTCAGCTCCACCTTAAATGTGTGTCCTCTTTCACTGTGCAATGTTGTTAATGTTGCAAAGACTGGAAAGCTCTTTTGGATGATTAGGAAGAGATATGATTAGTTGGTCTTCTTAAATGCATATTATATGCATATTATATGCTCAGTAGACCTGAACTGCTCCCATAGTGTCACTCCAGCCCATCCCACAATTGCCTTATTAGTGCATGAGCTTTTCCATTAATGAAGTGGTATTCCTTCATTATTTTTGTTGAACCATATCCATTTCTAGAAATCAGGAACTATATAAAAAGTTGCAATCCCAGTATATGGCAACTCTCCTTGGGCTGTCCTGTTGCCATCTCTAACTCCCTGCGCAAGCCCAGAGCAAAGAACAGACTGAACCTCCGGTTCAGCCCAGGGTAACCAGCACAAGGAGAGCACTTGGGAGTTGCAAGGTTTGGAGGTCTCCCAGAGCTTCCTTGGCTGTTGCTCAGGCCCAGGTGCTCAGGCTGTGCGTGGGACGAGCCGCACTGAGCTGTGGCAGTGGGCTGTGCACGCTCATCTCCCCCTTTGCACAACCCTTCCGGTGTCCAAGAGGGCTTGAACATTTCGGTGCTTTTCTTTTCTGAAAAGACTTCGGGCCAAACTAATGACTAAGTACACGATTCTTTGCAAACATAACACCATGCAAGCTATTGGCCTAAATTACAGTGGCCTCAAGCCTCCTCATTCAGCTGGCCGTGTTTCCAAGGGCCTGTAACTGGGCATTTGCAAGGTGCAGGACCACACCCCAGTGATTTCCAAAGGGAAAATTTCCCAGTGATGCCATCCAGAGGGACCTGGACAGGCTTTAGAAGTGGGCCCATTTGAACCTCATGAGATTCAACAAGGCCAAGTGCGGGTCCTGCACCGGGGTCGGGGCAGCCCCAGGTATCAGTACAGGCTGGGGGATGAAGGGATTGAGAGCAGCTCTGCTGAGAAGAACTTGGGGGTACTGGTGGATGAAAAGCTGGACATGAGCTGACAGTGTGTGTTCACAGCCCAGAGGGCCAACCACATCCTGGGCTGCACCAAAAGCAGCATAGCCGGCAGGTCCAGGGAGGTGATTCTGCCCCTCTACTGCACTCTGGTGAGACCCCAACTAGAGTACTGCATCCAGCTCTGGGGCCCTCAGCACAGGAAAGCCATGGACCTGTTGGAGGAGGTCCAGAGGAGGGCCACAGAAATGATCCGAGGGCTGGAGCACCTCTGCTATAAGGACAGGCTGAGAGAGTGGGAGTTGTTAAGCCTGGAAAAGCGAAGGTTCCAGGGAGACCTTATTGTGGCATTTCAGTACTTCAAGGGGACTTATAAGAAAGATGGGGACAAACTCTTTAGCAGGGCCCGTAGCAATAGGACAGGGGGTAGTGGCTTTAAACTAAAAGAGGGCAAATTGAGACTAGATATAAGGAAGAAATTTTTTGCACTCAGGGTGGTGAAACCCTGGCCCAAGTTGCCCAGAGAGGCAGTCAATGCCCCATCCCTGGAAACATTCCAGGTCAGGTTGGACAGGGCTCTGAGCAACCTGATGGAGTTGAAGATGTCCCTGCTCATTGCAGGGGGTTGGACTAGATGGCCTTTAAGGGTCCCTTCCAAATCAAACCATTCTATGATTTCCTCTGCCTGCAAAGCAGCCTGCGGGGAGATGCATGTCAGAGACGTTCCTGCCCAGGGACCCACCTTCCCAAAGGAACAGTAAAGATGTTCAAGTTTTGACTTGAAAAAACTCATTAACTCCAACGAATTTGGGGTGGCTTTGTGCTGATTATATTATTTGCCCAGTCCTATTGAACGCTGAATAAATGTAGTCATTCAAATGTTGGATGGTTAGTAAAGGCACTTTTTCCTCTCTAAAGGTGTAATTCTTTTGCATGAGATTTAGACAGCAGATATTGACAGAAGAATAGATAATAGATAATTGATGTCAAAGGCTGAATTAGAAAGTTGTCGATCAGCCAGACTATAAGTTATCTCTCTATGTAAAGTAATATAAAGTAATGATGATTTATTGCTTGAAAAAGTTGCTACATTGAAAAAATTCTTTGGAATTGCTGGTGAATGCAGATTGATTTTTCTAAAGAATTCTACCCAGACCTATTTCTCTTCCAAAAGAATACTGCTGGTTCTAATTATATGTATTTTACAAAATTGCATTTCTAAAAAGTTATACCGTCAGAACACCGAACATCACATTTTTAATACTCGCGGAAAGAGGAATCTTTTCAGTTGTCTAATTTGATACAGTGAAGCGATAAGAAAAGATGTGATTTGGCTTTGCAATATCCTTCAGGTGCACTGCATTACACAACCTATAGCAGCTTCACCTATTAAACCCCAAGGAAATACGATAAAATGATTTGTAAAAATAGCAAGAGTCTCTAAGGCATGCTTCTCCGAGTAAAAGATTAGTGCCGGAGAGGTAAAAAATTAGTATTGGAGGAAAGGTGAACTATTTAAAAGGTATTTTCTTAATATCAGGAGAGGATCCAGTTTGGAAGTCCTTCCCTCATGTTTCATTTAGACACCTCTCAAAGTGGAAATCTGCTTTGAGTCCAGCAAATAATCTCATGTTCTTTCCAAAAAGTCCCCTTGGAAACCCATTGTGCACAAAGCAGCAGGGGTATAGGTTACACTTCACAGGGATCCATCTACATAGAAAAGAAAGCTCAATATATTCCTCAACTTCGGCTCTGGATGCATTCCAGAGTCATAAAAATGGCATCCCATCATCTGTGCCTTTTCTAATTTTTTTCCTGTTATCTTTATGAAAAAGACCTTTCTCAGTGACGGTGACATCTTTCTATCCTGAACTCTATGAGATTCGTTCCTGACTAAAACACCTCTTCGTGTTACTAGATTCTTATGCTGTTTTCACAGACTGTATTTACAACTCCTAATATTGTTTAGTTTATGGTACCCTTGCATTTCATATATACATTCAAAGGTGCTTGAAAGAAAGCACAGCACCTAAAATAGCTTGCACCACTACCTTAAAATATTAATCACTAGTGTAACTCCATAAGAGTTACATCAGGCATGAGTTTAACCCTACTTTTTGTTTTAAATCAAAAGAAATTGATTTCTTTAGCAAACACACCCTAA
The DNA here is from genome assembly GCF_965231255.1 of Vanellus vanellus. Classification (NCBI taxonomy): domain Eukaryota; kingdom Metazoa; phylum Chordata; class Aves; order Charadriiformes; family Charadriidae; genus Vanellus; species Vanellus vanellus. The sequence continues at coordinate 8,108,078 of NC_138912.1, read as the reverse complement.
ACCACAGGATCAAAGGCAGCTGAAGCACTATAAAACCTCTTATTTCTTTCCCCCTCCACCTTCCCCAAAAGCTACAGGGCAGCCTGTAAACTGGTTTTTTAAGCACACCGATTTCGAAGCAGCTGATTCTGCTAACAGCGGCCCTCAGCTGTGAGCAATGATGTCACTGGTTAACACTTCACAGCCCACAAACTGCCCCACTGGTTCATCTCGGCTCTGTCTTTGGATCAAATTAAGTGCTGGTAGCTCTCCCTGGAAGTTAATGAACTTCGAGAGGTGTTTGTGGCTCACCACGTATCTAGGAGAAACATATTGCTTTCAAGAAGATGGAGTTAAACTTGCGTTCATGGTACTGATTCAGCAGAGAAGAATAAAGTAGAAATAAGAATATTTCTTGAAAATACAAGAACCTTCATGGGTAAGTAATTAATGGAATACATCTTGGTATCCCAATGTATTTTCAAGAAATAGGTTATAAAACATTGCATAAGGAAATATTGTATGGACAGAAATGAGGGGTAGCGATTTTGGAGAAAAATTGTGTTCAGATTGAAATCGTAATATTTAATGCTTTATAATATTTAAGTTCAAGCCCCAAGATTTCCAGGGAATATTGCTTTAAAGTTTCCACACATCATAGAAATCTTTGCTACTGAGAAATGCGTTTCTGTGGTTAGGAAGCACGCTTTCATGGCATTTTTGTTTTCAAATTTTCATTAAACACTTTATTGTAATAGAATATAATAGAAACAAATAAAGACTTGGAAAGTGTAGACGTCAACACTTTAACAGATACAGAAGATACGCAAACTTTTGAATCAACAGTAGACATTAAAAAATTCAGAAGCTTAAAATGAGTGGTGCAACAGTGTAAAAACAAAATCAACAAGAGTCAGGAGTGTCCATGTTTTGATGCTATGCAAATGCTCGCGCTTGTTTACAGCTCTGGGTTGTTTACAGAGAGTCAGTGTCCTCTGCCAGAGCTCGGAGCTGGCAGATACCCGAGCTGAGAGCTGTGCAGCAATGCTGGCACGATGCTGTCCCCAAAGTAACCGTGTCTGCCCTTTCCTGCCACCCCTGATGAGTGAGACAGGGGAAACACCGTGGAGCTAACCTGCTGGGCAGCTGCTGGACCATAGCTCTGGGCTCTACCAGCCCCGGCAAGACTCACCTCTTTCTGTGGCCTGAGCACAGCCATGGCCTGCCTGTGTCCCAAGCACTGGCTGAGTAAGGCATCAAAACGGGTCCCGCAGAAGCTGCTGTTTGACATGCTGTTTTGTGGGGAAGGAGCTGCAGTCTGCCGTGGTGGGAGCCCCGCTCTCAGGGTCTACGCTGAGGTAGAGCATAGGAGGTAGAGCAAGAAGAAACTCGGTGCTGACGGACATTAGAAGCTCACTGCACTCTTCCTTTTCCTTTCCCAAAGTTGCCTTGTTTGTTTAGGTGTCTTTAGGTCTCTGCTGGGCTCTGTGTGATCACCTCCAAGGTGAGGACCTGGAGGGTCAGGCTCACGTCCCATTTCCTGCACAGCATCCCCTGCTCCCCCTCGTATTTGCCGGGCAGGGGGAGGCTGGTGTAGGCCCCAGCTCTGAAGTCTTACTCCTAGAGGTGCAGAGCCTCTAGGAGGTCACAAGCAAGGGACTGACGGTCTTTGTTCACCTTACTTAAAAGACAAGATGTTTTCCCTCCTCAAGTGTGAGGTGCCCTCACCACAGCTGGCGCTGCCACAGTCTGTAGGCTTTCACATTTTGCCCTTCCTGTTCAGTGCATCCACCCGTGCGCTGTCCCAGGGCTTTCCGACTGATGGGGAAGGATCCGAGATTTACTGCAGGTTCTCAGTTGCCCACGCTTGCAGGGACAGGGTTACAAACTCCACATTTCTCCTCTTCGAACAGCCCTTAATTCTGAAGATGAGCCATTGTTCTGTGAGCAGGTTCAGCACACAGAGTTTACTGTGAGTTAATTTAAAAAGGCAAAGAGAAATCTGGCAAAGGCACTCAGTAGCGTCACCACCAAAGTGCTGCTATGCTGTGTGATTCATGGGGCCTTTGCTAAAGTGAACAAAGCAGCTCTGCCTTGTTATGTTGGAGCCATAGTCAAGCCCTTCCTGGGATTTCAATTCCATTTTATATCCCCTGTGGTTGTACACAAATTCCACGGTTGAATAAATTGACTTTGGCGATGATTACTGGGAACCTTAGGGGTTAACAGTGTTCTTAGCCTTTTCCCTAATTGGTGTTTACTCTCTTGATGCCTTTCCATGTGCATGCTATAAAATATTCCCCAGAAAGAGTTTTGCCTATTGCTGAGATGTTATGCTTTGCACTAGATGAAATTCCTTGACAGAAAGCTATGAATTGCACCTGTTGTAGCGCTGTGATAAAACCCTGTGAAATAATATACCAGCTATGGAGCGGAGACACCGGGCTGTGAAATGTTCTCCACTACCTGTCCTGCAACCTACGTGCTTAAAGAGGGTTTGGCTCAAACCACAAGGCAAACGGATTGGGATGGTGCTTAGATTCCACATCAGATTTTAGCCCTTGAGTTACGCCACTGAAGGGGACATCCTCATGGCAAAGAGCTGGTCTGGATATAATGTGCAGTGGGGAAGAGGAGGCAGGCACAGGATTTAAACTTTGGCATTTCTGTGCTATGTCATGAATCTGAAGAGGTGGATTGTGGGCAACTCAGAACAACTACCAATTTACTTCTACCTGAGATGAATGAATCAGTGAGTTCCAAATAAAAACCTTCCCGTGACTTGTAGCAGTTTACTTGCAATACAGACAGAAATCACCGCTCAGGCCCCCAGCTGTGAGGTTATAAATCCATGCTGGTATTTCTGCAGCTGGCGTCTCTTATTTGTGCTGAGAAGAGATCTTGGCTTCCAGGAGATGTCTCCTCCCCCTCAAAGGCATTGATACTGAGACCAGTACCATCTTTAATGCTCTCTGTACCCTCCTCAACAAAACTGGACTCTGAACTGGTGCTAGAAGTCAAAGCCCAATCCTGATTCTCGTAGTATGGAAGGACATGGCTTTGCTGAGTGGCTGGTTGTGGCCAACTGCTCTTGATGAGCACCTCTGGGATCCTTTACCTGCACTCAAAAAACAAAGATGTCCAAAACCTGTGTGGAGATCTGGATAGGTGAATAATGCCTGGTTTTAATGTTGTAAAGGTATTGGACAAAGAGGCTTTCTTCTAGATTTTGCAATTAAAATGGCTTGATCTTGCCTACTTCCCAGCTCTTAGAAAAAGTGGCAATGATCCAGTTGGTAAAGTCCTAAACAATGCATACATAAGGAGACCACTTGATTCTGTCAGGAGGTGAAGCGTTGTGAGGTGTCAATTGGAAGGTGACCACACCAGCTGTGTGACCCCTCCAAATTAGCCTGCAGTAACTTATCACACTGAACTTGCATCTAAAATTCCAGAACAGAAGAGGCGTTGTCTGGCTGCTTAATTCTCTTTAAATGTACAGGTGCAAGATATTTCTGCACAAATAAAACCATTGCTTACAGGCTAAAAAACTATGTAAGAAGGAAAATAGTATTTATGTATTTATTTATGTTTTACTCAATGTTAATTTTTTTCTGTGATCATATTCAAATATAGGCACATATATAGTCTGTCAATATACTTGACGTTGCCCATTGTAAGTGATATAACCCATTGCAGACTCTGCGTCCTTTCATATTAAACCTCAGCTCTAACTTCCATGTTAACCCCCCCCTTCCTACTCTAAGAGTACTCATAATTTAGAGGAATACAGGTTTAACTGGGCTTGAAGATTTACATTAAAGAGGGAGAAGGGAATGCAAAGATTTAACAAATGTGCATGGTCTCAAGTTTAAGAATATGCCCTAAACAAGATTGATTGAATATTTTCCAACCAGGCTTTTTTTTTGACAGAAAGCTGGGTTTGGCTGAATGATGTCCCTTTAACTTCTCCACCCTCTCTGCCCCCAGCAATTTCTGCTTTCCATGGAATTTTGCCTCGTGGAAAAATTGAACATCCCTCTGCTCTCCAGATCCAAAATCTGTTTAAAGATGATGTACTGTCAGTTATAATTGTCGCTGGGGGCTTTGTACTACCGTTTACTCTTTGGCTTTGGGCTCCTAGCTAGTTTCATTATCCTCCACACTGGGGGGACGACTCCTTGGGTGCGCTTGAGCAGGTCAGCAAGCGGCAGAAATCCAGAGCATGAAAGGAAACCATCTGTCTCTCCCTGTTTCTTGCTCCTACCTTCACTCTTTCCTCTCTCCGGCTCCTTGCCTTTTATTTCCCAGTCTTGCCCCCTGTTCTCTCATCGCTCACACCGCACAATGGCAGTTTCCCTCTCGTGCTGCCTTCTAGCAGTGGGGAGACCACCAAGCCAAGAACAAACCCGACGTCTTGGCTGGCTGGCAACTCCAAAGCAAACAAGCCAAAATCATTGTTTAAAAACTGTGTAAATAAAAGGATATTCTGAGTTTTTGTTTCTGAAATTCTGAGAGATTGAATAAACAAACTCTTTATGGGTAAAAGTATTTCACTTGGCCAGATGGAACACAATTATGCTGGATGTGCATGAGTTTTTTCGTATTGAATTTCAACACCTATTTTTCAATAAAAGTGAAGGAAATTTTGCAATTAAAAATGGATTCAAGTAGAAAAACATCCGAACTGTCATTTTGGAAGATGTTACAATAAATTTGGCTTTTTCAAATACATTTTTTCACAAGAAGACTTTAGTGAAAGAGGACAAAATTTTTAGATGTCTCTATCCCTGCTTCTTTACCTTGAATAAGAAAGCAAAGCTTCAGAAAAACTATTTTATTCTGGCTTTATAGGTACACAGGGCACAGAGTCCTTGTGCTCCATTCCAGTTCTTGGTGTCATGGTTGACATGGCAGGGCAGGTGAAAGAGAGATGGAGAGTTTGCAAAGGACAGGCAGGAGATGCCAGCAGACCCACATTAACTTAGAAGACGGTGCGCAAAGGGGGTGTAATTTATACCAGTCTATGCATTGGGCACCTCAGGGTCCCGGAGCTTCAAAGGTTTGAAGCCCTTTCCCCTGTTTTATGTGTTGTCATGCACTTCTTGTAGGGGCAGTGCAAGCCCCTGCCTATCAAGGTTTAAAACATAAATAGTTGGGGTCTAATCCAAATACTACCGAAGTTAATAGGGAGGCCTTTGCTAACTTGTATCTGCTTTGGCTAAAGCTTTCAAAGTGGCCAGATAATCATCATGGTGAATTAGGTGTCTCATAAATCCAGCAAATCAGCACAGCATTGTATAGATAGCAGCTCTCGTCTGGAGGTCCAGCTTTGCCCCATGAGTGTGTTCAGGCTTCACAGTCATGCTGTAGACAAAGTGGCCATAAAAGTGCACCTCAAGGACTTACGTGATGTCAACTTTGCGATGGACACATCTATTCTGTAAGAGGTTAGTTCAGCTTTCCATCCTCTATCCTTTCAGGCTCCTGGAAAGTTTCTATTTTCTGTAACATCAGGTAACTAGATAAATAAATAGCCATTAGAAAGCAGAAGGAGATGGCTACCCATTTAATTAATGTAGACGTTAGTGTGGCGTCTTGCTGAGTATGTGAGTTTACTTAGCTTTTAATCTTGGGTTATGTCAGTTCCACGTACCCAAAATATGAAAGAATGAAGGAATTGGAGGACGGGAGTTTAGGTTATGCTCCAACTGGTGGGTCAACAGTGTAAATTCTGCATCATTAAAAGTGGAGTACTGACTGGTTTTGGCATTTGAATCTCAGCCTATATTCCTAACATCTTTCATTCTAGTTGTACCTGAGTCTGGGGCTAAATTTCTGGCTCCCCGGAGTCAATGGGCATTTTGATGAAACTCATCTTTAGCTGAACTAGTTTGCAGGGTTCAGCATCAGAACATGTAGCCTATGATTTCAATGAAGCTTAGTATAAAGTTACTATAAATGGCTATTTATAAAAGGCAAGTGAAAAAGGATACATTTTTGTTGGTTGTCAAACTTGCCTCATAGTACAGACTTTCAGGCTAGACAAGAACTGTATTATCTCCAGTAAGATAAAAGGAGAGAAATTTTCTCATGGCTTTTGAAAAATGGAGATTAACCATTTATGTGTCTTCACATTTCATATAGAAATGTCATAATTTTGTTATCTATTAATTTGGTTGCTATTATTTTGAAGGAACTTTTAATGATTCTTTGGAGGCTCGGTACTTTTGTATCAAGTATCAGTTTATATTTGGGACTTCCCTAAGGTATTACTAAAATTTACAGCTAACTTAAAACATTCAGTCATAACCCTTTAAAAGGATGGCTCCTATTTGAAAGTGTGGCTGCATTGTGATTTTACCAGGATGAAATGAAAGATGTTAAGCTATTCCAGGGTGGATTTCATAATTGCATCTCTTTATATCGGGCTAGTAATTTTCATTAGCTTAATAAAAAGATATTTTAGCACTTGAATACTTTCCAGAAACTGTTTAACGGATTATCAAAAGCAGCTCAATTATGGCAAAACCAATGGCAAGATTCAATATAAACATCAAATGAACTTGATCTTATATTGCTAGGAATCAAATCCCTGGAAGAGCAGTACCACAAATATGTTAGTCACTATAGCGATGCCCAAATTCCACATGATGATGTGCGTATGTTCCATTGTGAAGAAAAATTTAACTTTGGTCATGAATACTTCTCCATGGTCATGCTTAAAGCACACTGAATTACACATTGACCCACAGGCATGTTAAAAAGAGGAATTTTTTTAAAGAGAAAAGATATAATATGCAGGTTCTTAAAATGTGGCAGAGATAGGATTTATATAAATCTAGTCTGCTCTACAGTTTGGTTTCATACGAAACAGGAAACACGCTCAATGTAGAAAGGAAAACTGGAAACCTTAGATGTCCTCCAGGACTGTCTGTCCTGGACGTGCTTTCTGGAGCTGCATCCAGCGCTGGCCTGGAGTTTGGTGAAGCTCCCTCTGTCCCTGTGCATGAATTTCTCCAAAATAAATGGCACAGCCCAAGATTTCTTTGCCACACAGTGAGCAGATGGGCACAGCACACAACAGTGGGTCCAGGCTGCAGAGTGTGGGCACAACCAAACTGGCTGTGCTGAATGGATTCGGTGGTAACGTTCTCATTAACTTCAATGGAGGCCATGAATTTGTCTAAGAGTCGCTTTTCTTGAACTAGGTTCTCTTCTTTCAAAACTACCACAACTGACCCAGCCTCCAAGGCCATTGGATCATGTGGCTTAAGGCTGTTGATTAATATAATTCAATATTCTGCAAGTCGATATCTGACTGAGAAGGACGAACTGGCCAAAAGAGAATCAAACTGCCTTTTTACCAATACTAATACATACAGTAGTTTACATACAGGGAAACAGTTTGAAGGATGCGACTCTCATTTTCTCATGCTCTTTCAAACAGTTATCCAAAGATAATCCCCACTCATTCAGTCCTGAGACAGACACATGTCGCAGTGATATCACTGATCCGTAGACTGACATTTCTGATAAAACTGTTTTTCATATATCTCATAGGCATGGCACATTTCCCATTTGTTGTAAATCTCAAAGATTTATACAATAACCAATCTTGTATTTCTCAGTTTGTCATAAGGGGAATCTTAAAATATGCTGAGATGCTTTTCATGTCTCAGACTTGATCTTAGCTGCAGGAATATATTTTTAATTAGCCTTGTTTTATGTTTTCTGGATGAGCCACGTCGTACAGCAGCTATTTAAGGTGTGAGAATAGGAACACACAAACTATGACTCACTTTCAAAAAAATATTTGGTGCCTGACCTATGACCTAAAATTTGCCCAAACAATTTCCTGGCCAGGGACCATATATGCCATATTTGAAGCTGAAAATATTTTATTGTGATTTGTAGCAGTGGGAGTGGAAGCCTGGATTTATAGTGAAAACAATCCTAACCACAGTTATGCTAGAGCTGCCACTGTCCCATTAAAAACTGCCATTTTTTTCCATGTTAATTTTTGCTTTGCTTTTTGCACCCTATATTCGTTGGAGAAAACCACATCTGCATCAGTTGTGCAAATAAGCTAAGTTTCTTTCCATCAATTTAATTTGGGTTTCCTGCAGTGCCCATGTCCATAATACGTAACCATTGGGTGCCACTACAAAATATCCTAAACTGCTCCTGTGAGTTAGCTATTACTGTGTCCTGAATGGACGTTATACAATGTACAAGGACAGTATCACAATTATATTCTCCCACATTTGGTTTCCCTGTTTTTTCAGGAAAGGTGAGGGAGAAGGGATGTGCACAGAAAGAAATGTGTAGTTTGTGGAAGATTTGGAGGCCCTTATTTTCCTGCATATGCCAGACTGAAGGTCTGATTTTTAATCCAAACTGCCTGTATAGGTGCTTCTTCAAGGCATCTTTAGAATCTTCCCAGCCATTTGATTTCTGAAAGAACCAGCTTCACTGGGATGCTGTGTTTGTTAAAATCGAGATTTACTCTAAAAAAACTGATTCCCATATGTGGGTGGAGTCACCTGGTCTGCCATCAAATTAACGTGTAGTGCTCAAGGGGCTATAACGATCGTACTGGAATGATGTCTTTCCTGACATATTTATATGCTCCTGCAGAGGAAATTTGCAGGACCTCTCTCTATCAGCCTCTAAGGAGATGTCTTTCGGCTGAATACATTTCTAAATTAGACACACAGAACCTCCAAGCATCCCTCTTCCTTCGTTTTGTGCTTCTGATGCACGTTACCTCAAGCCAAACCCCCAAATGTGAGTTGTACAGTTTTAGAGAAATTTATCAACATCATTTTATAACCACCACATGTATAATCACGGCATAGGTGGAGTTGCGTTAACCGTTTTATGTCATTTAGCCTGAATCTGTTGGGGACTTAGAGGATTCTGTGTTCCATTAGAAGCAGAACTATTCTGATAGGAGTAGGTAGAGATGGATAGTATGTCGTATTCGTTGAGCATATGTTAAGAAATGTACAACAACAATTGATGTTTTTGAATCCTTTAAGCACTAAAACACCAACATATTTTCAACACGATATAGTTTTCTTGCAATACAAATAAAATAAACTTTCACTTTACTTCTCCTTTTCTAGAGTTTTTTCCACCCACATATTTCACCAGATGTTATATCGCTGTCCTGATGTTCACTGAAATATATTTAATATATATTTTTCTCCAGTAGTTCTTTCACCTCTAACGCCTTGTATTCACTTTCTTGTGAATTTTCTCTCTTCGAGTAAAAAAACTTGTTAACACTGTACCACTTCCCACCTCAGAAGGCTGGTGATTCATGGAGATCACATACATCACTCACCTGTCTTGTATTATCAGACACAAGAATTTGTGTCTCATTTGTCTCAGAACAAATTTAGCATCTCACAAGTCAGAGCAGGATTCCTCTGCAGCCTCCATAATCCTTTATTTTGGTCCAGTTCTGGTTTAGTCTCAGTTCTCTTGATTTCCGCCATGAAAATATGCCACATCATAATATTGTGAGATAATCCCATCATCTTTCTCAAAATATTTCTCCTTTCCATGCCTCTAGAGTACTACTCGCTCTAATGAGTACTATTTTCCCTGTTTTACAGGTGGGAAAATAAGGCTGTATTTAAGTTTCATGTTCAAGTTGCTAAAATAAGCATCAAGGCTCTACTGACTGTAGACAGAACCAGAACTTGGCAGTATTAGAGACTGTGGTGTCCAAATAACTCATTGCTCTCTTGAACCAAGACAGATACCTAAGGCTGCTGCAGGCTGAATAGGGGTTACAGAGATTAAATGCTTGTCTGCATACTAAACGCTGAAACCCCGAACACATGAATACGGTGGAACTTCTAACTTCAGTTGCCCATCGTGCCAGAAGGTTTGAGATAGCATTGGTCAGTCCTTACTCCTATCATCCATGGCAGCTCGAGTGCCACTGTGCAGCCAAGCCGTTCTCCCAGAAGTAGAGGCGGCGCTTCAGTGAAGATGTAGCTAAAATGCCTCTTCAAGGCATCACAAGGCGTCCATGGCAGAAAAAAGAATTGATTCAAGGACCCACAAGTCTCAAGGTAGTATCATAGCTGTTGCATCAACTCTTCACACAGCGAAACCACTTCCTGATGCTGAAATACAGCGATTAATTCTTTGTCCCTCCATCTCAGTGACATTGTTCTAATGTTGGACCTTAAAATGATCCTCTTCTCTTGTTCTTCAGGCCTGATTCTCTTTACCTTCTTGCCCTTGCTAACATGTTTCCACTGGACCAAGTCTTCAGGGTCTGTTAGAGCTTGCAGCTCAAGAGAAAGACAGCACAGGTGTGGGGAATACATGGGTGTATCTACTTGCCTAATGCACACAGCCATGTTGAAGCTTCAGTAGAGCTTGGAGCTTCATCCAGATCCAGCCTGGTGTCTGTGTAGCTATCCTAGCACATCCTACCATCTCAAGAAAGCCTACATGACTTCCAGACCAGGAGTGGGTATTTCTCTGCTGACTATCTGGCCAGGTCTGACCATATCATTGTGCTCCACAGGACAGAAAGTGGGGCCAAAACATGTCCTTCTCCTTGCTTCCCACCCACATCAGATGGTTGGGCCATCCACATCATAGAGAGAGAGAAAGCCACATGACAGGGGCAGCCCATGCAGTTCACCATGCGTGCTGCTGTGGGTGGCAGTCTCTTCCCAAGCTGCATCTCATCCTAATTTTGCAGCCACTTTCGTGGATATCTTCCTTGAATGCCTGTTTAGATTGTTCCAGATTCTTCTAGCTGATTCACTCCAGGACTATTATCCTGAAAAAAAGGAAGTATTCAGGGAAAACGGGAGGAATTTAGACCAGTCAGTGTAAATATGTGATGTAGGCACATATTGAAATACTGTGAGTATCCTTGAGTGAGAGCAGATCGATGAAAGTATCCTTCAGGAGAAGAGAGCTTAGAAGAATCAAAGCCTAAGCTATGCACACAGCTTTGGTGGGTTTTAAGATGGGCAGTCCCACCCCAGTTCTGAATGTGTTGTGGGGGTTATACCCTTATCTTTAACTAACAGTGTGTTGTTCCTCAGTCCCAAGTTACGATAAAGGCTTAGTTTAGCAACTTTAGAAACGGAACTGTTGAAATCTGTAGAGGTGCCGCACTGTTCTGTACACATATGCCTGCACTTTGCCAGCACTCTCCATATAAATGATTCCCAGATTTCCAATTGTATTTTGTTTATAGACACGTTTTGCTTATTGTAAATTGCATATGGTTTTACCTCTAACCTTGGGTCTGATCCTTTCACAAAGAATTTGGCCAAGGAAAAGAGTAGATGATCCACTATTTGTTAGCAGTTCATTATATATGTATGTATGTGTATGTGAATGGGTATAGATATATATCCGTGGGACTGATACTGGGAGGTGCTGAGCTCTCCTAATCTCCTGTGAAGTCAACAGGAGTTGAGGGCACTCAGCACTTCCCAAAGGTGGTCAGAAAATATCAGTTTAGGGCAACCTTCTGCTCAGATTTTTCCTATATCTAAAGCACACACACACACAAAAAAGATAAGCTTCTCAGAGCCTTCCTTAACTGCTGGCACCTTGAGATTGTAACTATTTATGTTTTACCACTTTTTCACATGCAAAATGTGTTGCATGTTTTTTGTTGGAGTTTTAAGGATCAGATTGATGAAGGAGAGTTCAGAGCCAGACGTACAGTATAAGAGACAAAGGTTTAGTAATGAGTTCAAAATTTACAAAACACAGAAGCAAATATGGCTTTAATACATGATGTGACCCTTTATAAGGCTTGAAATTACTCTTCAAAAATCATTCTGGCTTGACTTCAGAGCCGAGTGGATTGTGGGATACCACAGATTGACTTTGAGTAGTGGGTTGGTATTGCAGGAATTTTTTAATTTCCTGTAACTCACAACAATTTTCTTCCAGTTAGACCTTATCCTGCTGCAGTGTATTTACTGAACAATTTAGTACAGTGTATAAGCCAGATCAGAGGCACACGCATGCACTCATGTGCGTACACACACACACACACACACACACGGAGTGAGGAAAATTAAAGTATTAATAGCAAAATGTAAAATGATTAAAAGAGAAAGGTTCAGTTTGTTGATGTTCACATTTTTATGTGCGCGATATATTTAATATCTAACCAGTGATGTAAGGGGGAAGAAGAAACTTTGGGCTGAAACATATTTTTTCCATTTTTAAGCAAATAAAAATGGTTCAAGTTGCGTTAATGAATGGAAAATAATTTGGCAAATACTGGTTATTATTGTTTGTAGCAACCTTTTAATTAGTTCTTCAAACACATTTTCAAAACATCCCTAAAGATACCCAGTTTGCATGATCTAAAAAAAAAAAAAAAGTTCCTTAAACTGACAAAGCTGCTTATGTATTTATTAACAGTAAAACAGCACTAAAAGGATCCCTGCAGTTCAAGGGGAGAAATATTTCATGCCACAGAACTCCATGTGCTCATTTCATTCCAGTTGTCTCCCAGGTATTGCAGGGCAATTATTATAACATATTTGAATATAAAAAATACAACCCAGAAGGTCTGTTATAACATAATTCTCCACCCCCGCCCCCCAACATAAATGATAGCAATGCATTAGGGTCACTGGAACTAAAGATACAGATTTATATCTGCTGTTGATTTAAAAACACCTTTTGGTGGCAATGGGCTATTGCAGCATATATGCGCATGTACATATATTGTAAAAAGGAACGTAGCATTATAGTAGTGCACATTCACCAAAAGACCTAATATTATTTATAAATGATTTATATAGACACACATACAGACACGATGCATATGTTTGTGAATTTATGGCCTGCCTTATTCCTTATCTAAAGTCTACCGATGTCCAAGGAAAGCCTTTGCAGTAATTGTAATTGGGTTTGTATGGGGCCCTGAAGAAATGGGAAGTGAAGAGTGAATGAAACATCTGTATGTTGTGATTAAAATATGATTATATCACCACAATATTGGGAGGAGAATGTTTGACTGAAAAGGAAGAAAAAGTACAGTATCTTTTTAAAAACTTTCTTAAAATCAGTGATAGTAACAATATTACCTGGCTGTACAAATGAAAAATCAAAAGGTAGAAGAAGAGAAGTCTCAGATTCCCCCAAGTAAAATAATTAAATGTTTCTTTAACTTCTGGATGCCGAATAAGAAGAGATCATAACCTCTAGCATTTTAGAAAGCAGGATGTATGATGGGATTTATTAGTAGATACAGAGTAAATAACACTTATTAAATTTCAAGGTAACTTTATTTTCTGTTACCTACCAATGGAGAAGTCTCTTTTGAAATAACACTCATTAGAAATTGAAGGTTATACTGGCAAAACAGACTTGAATCCTTCAAAAATAGCCCCTAGTAAAAGTCATAGAAAGATCTGAAGCTAAGCCTATGACAAAAAAAAAATTGAAACTTAATATGCAGGCAAACTTTTTAATATGTGAGCCAGACACAGAAATATCGGTACCCTTTGAAATGAGCAAGAATTTGATGAAACACTAAAGGGTTTCCTATATTTTATTTTATTGGACAGCAACAAGTAACGCAATGAAAAAATATCCTGTAATAGCTGAATGCTTCTCAGTGTCAGCTCAGTACTTTAACAAGCGTATTTCCCTACAATACAGAAATGTTCCCGAATGACATGAGTTGTGTGTAAATTGCACCCTCAGTTCTTCACCTAAACCCCAGCTGGAGTCCTTCTATTGACTTAACGGGGCTTTGGATCAGGCTCCAAAATAATGAAGGGACAAATCCGTTGAAGTCTTTATTTATGTCTAGATTGTTTTCTCTCATCAAAGATTCCCCCGAGGCTCTTCCTTCTGCATTCTACGGAGAGTTTGCGCCTCCCCATAAATCAAGCTACATCCCCGCTCCCTGGAATCTCATAGATGAAACTGGGATTTGGCTCTTTCCTGGTCCCATGGACTCCTCACAGCTGCTCAGATTCCTCTTAATTCTTGGAGGTGCTCAGTTAAAGTGGATTCTTGGCTGTTGCAAGTATTGCCATAACTAAAAGATCAGAGTGTCTATGGGGAATCGGTGAATTCAGAAAAAAAAAGTCTTTAAGACCTGGTAGCGCCGAACAAAATGGGGAAAATGTCTGAAGGGCTGTTTCTGCCTCCTTTGGGACACATGTAATATCCAAGCAAAGTCTGTGGACCTGTCTTGACTTCTCTCTAAACCTGGATGGTCAGGTATCTTCACTTTCCAAGACAAGTGCTCTTTCACTATTAGAGTATGAGAAAACGATGTCCCATCTACCTGGCCACAGAAATGCAGCTATTTGTTGCATCCAGGATGGATTATGGTCTTTGGGTGTGCATTAAATGGGCATTTATCCTCCTCCAGGCTGTGATCCCTATGCCCCTTCACAAGTTCAAGGTCACTGTCCAGCGGATTCCAGTTTTAGGCTGTCGTCCTAATCTCTTAAGACCTCAGCAAATCATCCCACAATCACGTAGAGTGTAAGGTGAATACATATCTAGCAATCATTTTGACAAATGTTCCCCTGTGGAGACAAAACAAATCATGAAGCACCTGAGATCTGGAGATCTTTCTAGTGCTTTCTAAGAGGTCAAATATATATGGCAAATTCATTTAAAAAAACAGGTAAATCAAAATTTTAAGCATTTTTGGAAAATATTTCAGGAGCTGCTTCTTTCAGAAGATATTTTTATGGTAAAGAGTTGGCACAGTATTGAATCTCCCTCTAATTCTTCCAAAAAAGACTGAGTTTACCTCCTTTTCTCCACATTGCTGCTGTATTTGTTCAAGAAGGAGGAAATGTAGGAAAGATGTAGATATTAATTCTTCAGGGGAAGCACTACAATACCACAGTAGTGTATTATACATGGCTTGGGAATTTCTCAGGACTAGCTTTCTTTTGGTCTTTCTTGGATACTTTCTTCTCCCACAAGTGAGTTTCCTATGGGCAGTCTCATATTAATCTACTCCTTAAGTAGAGCCGGTATTTAAATCGTACCTGCGTGGTATGACATACATGCACACGGGTTTTAAAAAATCATATCTGGCAAAACCTTGTGCGCTGTGATTTTAGCCATCTTCACATGAGCAACTCAGCGTATCCGAAAGACAAATGCGAACAAGGGAAAGGACTGTCAAATAGAGAAAGACCAGAACGTCGAGCTTCAAAAGGGGGGCTGGTCTTGTGCATAAGGCCCCGCATGAGCAATCAGGCAATCTGGATTCAATTCCCAGCCTTTCCACAAATCTTCGGCATACGAATAACGTATTCCGAAGACGAATAACGCTTCTTTTTTTTTTTTTTTTTTTTTTCTCTGATGCTCTTCGTAAGATATTCAAAAGCATATGTGACGTTCCCTGCTCTTCTCCAGCAGCCAAAAAGCGGGAGTATTATCGGCCACGCTAACAAGCCAATTTGACAGGTCGCTGTTGGGTGAATACGCTGCTCCTGACGACAAGTGCACCAGCTCACTTATGAGTTTGGAGCTCTTGGAGGCTTCACTCAGCAGAGCATTTGGTTACAATCATTTCCTTTGAGTTACTTAATCAGTATCTCCTGTCCACTTAGGCTGCAGTGCCAGGGCAGGAGAACGAAAGGATGTAGAAACAGGTGATGGAAAGAGATGACAATTCATACTTATCGAGCTGTGTATTTAGGCCCCCAACGAGGGGAGGGTCAGCTTCGTAGTCACACTGGAGCTGTGCTGCGAGTTTGATATTTTAAGCAAACTCTTTCAGCCGGTGGCAGGTTCACAGTCAGGGAACAATGGGAGCAGAGGCTGCTTCACATTTCTTACATACCAGTGATGCCAATTTATGAATTCTTCTGTAAATCTCTGGAGATACGAACCATCTGTAAAGAATAAAAAGACAACAACATTTATGCATTTGGTTACACATAAGAGGAGTGAATACGTTTTGTTTAGACCATTCCCATGAATTCCAGTCTCAGGAATCACTGACAGCGTGTCCTGTTTATGAGCTTTAAATAACGACGGCAAAGCAGAGTTTCCAGATAGCTATACAAAAACATAGATTAATAAGTGGCTGCCCTCCAGTTTGTTTTCATTACTGTGCCTTTTAAAGGGACAAGTTACACCCTTTTTGAATACGCTACTGGCTGAGCAGAAATAAAAGAGCTTATCTGCTAATTTAATTTTATCTCTTAAATCAAAAGCTGTTATTATAGGAGCATCAGTTAAGTCATAATGATAGGTTTTTGCTTCTTGAAACTCCTTTATTAAAGAAGGAATAAACAATGATGTATGCAATGGACTTAGGGTATTTTCCAGGTCTTTTATCTTCCTTTGACCTTGGCGGTTATGTGTACAAAATACATCACAGGATTAGGCCTGAGAAAATTAGGATTTGTCATTTTTAGTGATACTAAGAAGAATCTTCTAATGTATGGGTACTATTTTTTAGTGCTTTGCCAGGTTTCAGGGACATAACCTATCTTTTACTCCTCAGAATTACCTACTACCATGTCTAAACAGAAAAAGATGGCCCGTCATCCGATTGCCAAGGTATCGGTGTTACCACACGGTCTTTTCTTAAACCCAGAAAGATACGAAAAGAAAGAGGAGGGGGAAAAAAAAAAAAAAAGCATTTATGCTGGGGTCAAAATGACTTGTAGTGAACATGCTTCTAGAGCAGTGTTTGCTTACCCTGAGGCGGAGCAGAAGTTCTGAATTGCTTCAGTGATATCAGTGTACTTTAAAAGAAATCCTTTTGTAGGAAAGCTTGGTTCATAGCAACATTTCTCTCTTCTCAGGGCAAGTTCCTCCTAGCCTGGCTTGCAGGAATGCACCCCTCGGCTTTGCTATATGCAGAAAAGAAGACAGCACTACTTCTCTGAAGGGAAGGAGGAAAAGCGTGGGTAATTTGGCCTCATAATTATTTTCCCTTGTTTTTCTTCTGCATTCAAGACACACTTGTCCTTACACCAGCAACTTGCAATTATACAGCTGCATTGGTGGTCGCACCATTGGGATTTCTACCAGGTGGTCCTGCCATGCAGGTTAAGACGCTTGAAGTGAGGCTTTTTTTTTTTATTTTTTTGAAACTCTGCCTTAGCTATATATAGAACCACTATCATTACTCTCTGCAAATTACACCGTCCTGCTGCAAAAGAAGAAGACCTGCTATTTACCTGTTCTCAGCTGAGGAAGACGGGAAATAAGCTGAGGGATCGGAGTGTGCGATCACACGTAAACCTTGAAGACTCTGTGTAGACTTCAGCTTTTTGTGGTGTGTAGGGTGAATTCCCATTAACCCGTAGAGCTGCGTGGCTCGCGGTTTGGTAGCTTTCTGATCCTTTTGGTCAAGAAGCGCTTAGGTCTAAGTTACTCTGGAGACTGATCTCATGACTTAGCTGAGCACAATTAAAAACACTGATGTGAAGACGGACTGCGAAGGCGAGGATATCCACTGGGGTATAGGTGTCACGCCACGAGAAAAGCAGCAGAACAGTGTCTTCGCTGTAAGGAATGACCTGAAAATCCAAGGCCATTAATGCGAATTTGAGATCAGCTTTCCACAGCTTTACGGAGGAAGGCTATAAAAAGGACAAAACGCTCCAGGCCACGCAAGAGTGCAGATGTTAATGAAAACAAAAATCAGAAGTTGAAGCATAACCAATTTAATGCCTGTCCGAACTTGTACATGAGATATCCACTTGCAAGGCATGCGGCGAGAGCCTGTGACCTCATTTCCCCTGGCACACGGGTAGAAAGTGTTATTTTCTCGTGCCATCACACAGTAACCGGAAGCTTTTCTTTCCAAGTGATAACTTGCACAGATGCAAGTTATTTCCCGGTAAAGCAGGCGGTAACATGTGTTGCCACTGCAGTTTGAAATGTCCATTAATTTAACAGTAAATCCCTTATCCCTGTAAAATGAAAACACCATATTCTACATGGACAGAGAAGAGCGTATAACTCTGCTTTTCAGATGTTAGAGCCTCCAGTGGACAATTGTTCACCAATTTCAATTTACACAGCTGGCTGTCTCATCCCGAAAAGATGCCTTAGGACTGAGAAAGCATGGAAAGTAAATTACCATCTCATTCCAAACAACATCATTTCCCTCTCCCCCAGGCTAAAATTGAGGTATGTTAATACAACGATGTTAGGAAGTCAGCCCTGCTTCTGTTGGCACAACATTTGACCTATGTAAAGAGGCCAAAATTTTCAGAATCTGTAGAAATGAAGTTTTGTAGATACCAAATATCTTTTTGTCTTACCCAAAGATGCTTATGAAGAAGGGACTGAGCTACGCAAAGCTATGAAAGGTTTCACTGCCTTTGGAGTAAAAATCAAATCAACCCCGTCTTGCAGAGCTAAAACAAACAAACAAAAAATGAAGTGGTTTCTGCGTTCTGTTAAAAAAAGTAAGCACATTGAGGGTTCTGTTCTCAAGTATTGCCAATTTTTCATGTCCATGTAATACAGCAATGGAAAATACTAAATGTAAGACAGTCCAAATCTATTTCTGACATTATCAACAATTGCAAGGGAATTATCTGACTCAGCAAGTTCATTATCGCTACGGACACTTGAGCACGCTGAGTTTATAAATATGATAATGCTTGCTTTATGAGTTTGATTACTGAGTTAAATTATAGCTCACAATAATTAGCCCAATTAACGCTCACTCTACTACTGTGCTGAAAATACTAACAAAAGGCGCAGCCAAATGCTAATCGCGAGCCACAAACGACAGCAAGAGGGAGATGGGAGCTGTGGCAGAATCCCCCCCCTCCCCCGCCCCAGCCCAACGCTACTCTTTTTCATCCTTACTTCACTTATTTCTGTTAGATTATTTTAACATTTGTGAATTGTTTTCCAGAGCTATGGCACAATGGCAAGGAGTCTGGAATTGATATAGTCTCAAGAAATATTGTAAAGTAATATGATTTTTCTATTAAAGCTTGAGGCTTAGCAAAACTTCAGAATCCATTTAGAATTCTGTTTTTCTAAATGATCAGAATTGTTTTCCTTCTTCCTCAAAAGGGGCATGAGTCAAATAAACAATACCAAAGAGGATGCTATTCCAAGGCGTGTTAGAAGCTAGCCCTCATATCCTATGAAAAGTTAAATGCTACTGGGAGGCTAACTCCTCTCTGCCTTTGAAAATCTCCTCCTAAATTC
The DNA here is from genome assembly GCF_965231255.1 of Vanellus vanellus. Classification (NCBI taxonomy): domain Eukaryota; kingdom Metazoa; phylum Chordata; class Aves; order Charadriiformes; family Charadriidae; genus Vanellus; species Vanellus vanellus. Next base: position 8,088,908 of record NC_138912.1, on the reverse strand, counting down.
GTATCTCGAGGCATAGCATCAGCTATATTACCGTAGCCTAATAGGTCTCAATTCTCAAGCGGACTTTACTCAGAAGTTTAAAGGACCTTTATTTTTTTCGCAGCGGTGTAAACAGAGGTTAGGCGATAGCTGCATAGATAGGTACAGTTCAATATGGTGTCCTCGGGTGTGGGAATTAACATTCGGCCCCAAGAGTCCTCTCCCTGCCCGCCTATAGGCTGGGATGGGGCTGCCAGGGCAGAACCGTGCCGAAAGATGTGCAAAATTAATTTCATTTGGATGAGGCAGAGAGAGTACGACTAGCTGGACTTGTGCTGCGAACATATCTCCTGGGAGGGACAGACACTTTGGTTCCGCCCTCAGCCCCTGTGGTTTACGGTGAGGTCTTACTGAATGTCACCTACACAAAACCCTGGGAGCAGGACCTAGGAGTCTTCCTCGCTCCTGCCCTCTCTAACCACCAGGCTATTGTACAAAAAACTGTTATGAGGAGGCAGCAGGCACAGAAATTGTAGATACAAGGGGACACAACGCTATTTTGCAGCCATATCTGGGTTCAGCCTGGGCTATAGGGGCTGTGGGGCAGTTCTGGGGGTGCACAGAGCTACAACCCAAAGCACATGTGAGGGCTGATTTAACGGCAAAGCACCTCAAGAGTTCAGGTACTTCTAGGATTAGGCAGGCACTGGATAAGTCGTCTTTCTAACCACAATATTGGTCTTTGCTGTCTCTGTTGTACCTAGGTCCTGCTGTGAACACGTAAGCCATGTGGCTGATGCTCATAATTCCTGCCGAACACATGGGCGGATGCCTCCCTCATTCAGCTGTGATCGTCCCCTTCCTTTCCCAGACTCCCATGAAAGCGTGAAAAGTGCAGTTATTCATGCACAATAAGGCGTGATCGTTATCATGATTTGTTTCTGCAAATGTTGTTAAAACAAGGCAATATCTGAAGCTCCACAAAAGATGCGCCTTTCTCATGCAAAGCATAACATTCCTAGCGAGTCGAATGCTGTGTCAGAACTGGGTAAAACAGAATATTCCCAACATTTTAATGCACGTGCACGCTCCTCCAGTATGAGACATATGTTTATTAGCTAAGGAGAATGCTATCAACAAAATTCAATAGCTAATGCGGTTTACCTTCACCATTTTTGCAAATGAAGTATTAATTTAAAAGCTGTCATTAGCTAGAGAAAGGTTGAATTTATATTGCTTTTTGCTTATATTTATGCCACCTCCTCCCGAAGGAATGTGTCTTTAGTCATCTGAAAAACCTTGCCTACACTTCTGTTGCTACGTAAATAAATTTATACCAAGCATAACCCCGTAACCGAAGTCTGAGGCTTAAACCAAAGAATCAGTTATTGGGAGATGTAGAACAGCTTAAATTTTAAGGCTACCCTCTTGAGATATCTGACTGTCTCTAGAATCTCTCTCTCTCTCTCTCTCGGCTTTCAAAGGCATTTTATGAGCAGAATTTGCAGAACACAGGAAAAAAAGTAATGAACAGAAGAGGTCCTATGGCCCAGCATTGGTGCAAAGTTCAAAAGGAGATTACACAAATCCAGAACGTGAGTACTCTAGAGACCGTATTACAAATCTTTCCACTTACATAACCTTTTGTTTTCCAAAACTAGATTTTAACAGTCCTTCTCATAAGGACGAAATATTTTATATGATGCAGAAAGTCTTATAACCAAGAAGGAGAGAAAGTCAGAGGGTGAGGAAAACATCAGAAAACCTTCAGTGTGGGACTATGAAACAGATGTATGCTGTTAGGACAAATTCTGCCTGAATTTATGCTGCTGCTGTGCAAAACAGCCAGTTATGACCTAGGCTACTTCTTGATGGCGTGGTACTTGATTGTACTGACATCCACTCAATGATCACAGTAGGCGGAGATCGAGCTGCACAGAGCTATCCATTTCTTCCCTCATAATAATAACAGGAAAAATGAAGACAAATGTAGAAGGTATGAGGAACTTAGAGGAGAACTTCAGAATTCCTTTTCATGTTCAGCTACCGAAAGAAATCCTTGGGCTTTGCACGGCCTTTAGGGCATAGGACAATTTTGGTGTTAGGGTTTTTTTTGTATGATTAAGGGATTTCCCACAGGGCACTAGTTCTTTCCGTTAATAAGTGAATGCGAGAGGAAAGGACTTCCAAACATATAAGACTACAGTATTCCACATGTAACTTAAATCATTTATGTAAGTTATGTTGGGACTTGGTGACTGTTTTTACACGCTGATACCTGTCCTGCCATTAACTGCTAACCTTCCAGCTCAAAAATGCTCACGTCCAGCATTCTCTAGCTCTCCCAGTTCTCTGATATCCTGACCCAGAATATTGTTACCAACATCAATGTTTGGTGGAAGCAATAGACACACAGATGGTTTCCAATCATGCCTCAGAGCTGGGACAGCAACTCAGTCTCGGAGTCTTTGAGCTCAGGGCAGGGCTAAGTGCCTTTCCAGTAGCTTTCCAGGGAGTCACTTTGCAGTTTCTTAGTTCCCCAGCTGTAAATCATGAACTGACACAGGGATACGTGGCGTGTGAGGATGAGGCCCTCTGTTATGATGAAGAATAGCTTGAGGAGTAAAACTGGGATGGGGCACCTGCGTGCAGCAGAAGGGCTTGTACATTGGAGTGAATGAAAAAGGCATGGGAAGGATTTTGAAAAGTAAATGGTGGAAATCAGGACAAACAGTCCTCTGATTCACCCAGAAGAAGGTTTGCAACTGTTGGAACAATGATATGCTGCTTTTAGGGGCCATTCTTTATGTCCAGATCTCCTTTAAAATGTCGCAGCTTCATTTACCTTGGATTTGCCATTCCGTGGTTTGGAATGTTTAAATAGAACTCAGTGTGGTCCCCAGCTGTTCAAAGCAGCTGTAAGGACCCGCAGGTATACCCGAGTTGCTACTAAATTGGGTATTATATGCTGAAAAGCAATAACTGCTCTTTTATAGAGAAACAGGGTACAGTACTGAAATGGAGCATCTTACCAGAAGCTGTGTGATGTTACTCTCTCCACCCATAGGGTTTGGGTCCATTTTACTTCTGCTGAGGCGTACGTGGGTGGGCAAGTGCAGATTAGAACCTAAATCTGCGGTTTATCTCCCACTCCACCTGAACGCTGTCCCCCTCCGTGCAGGCAGCCAAGACCACGGTTTAGAATTAAATTAATGGCTAAGCACTCAGAAATCTGCACTCTCTCTGTGTTTACATGCTGAGTCTGCCACTGTCTAGAAAGGCAGCCACCAACTGTACAATTGTAATGATTGCTGGAAACGTGGATATCTGATGATCTAAGCCTCATCTGCTGTAAATTAAAGCACAGTTTTCTTTAAATCAATTGAGTTTTCCATTCATGCTGAAAATGAGATATGATATCAAAAGCATAAAAAGCTCGAAAGGTATTAAGCGACCTTTATCACTCTATCAGATGTGATCACCAAATCGATTAGGTCCTTCACCTGATATAGGCAGTAACTTCTAAAATAAAATTATAGTTACTGGGACCTTGTCTCCAATTCTTTCCCATAAATACAATAACAACTAATGATTTAAGAGAGGCTTGAAAACTTTTCATTACAATGGGCCAATGGGCACCGATAGGACACACAGTGATTATGAAATGGGACCTTTGCAAGCTTTCTAGGTGTACATGCATTGTATGTAACTATTACCACTGTTCATGAACTTTTTTCCCTTAGCCCCACAGAATACAGGACTCTGCTTCTCTCTTTTCTTCCTAGACCTCAGTCCACAGGAACCTAAAACCAAATATGAAACACGCACCAGTAAAGGCATTGTGCAGGCTAAGGCAATTCAGGGGAGATTTTCTGTAATTTTTTCCTCATTTGACTGAATCTATTTAACCAGATATTTACCCATGAGGAACTTCGGTGCCTTTTCAGCAAGTCCGTGCTGCATATTTTATTTAAATTTCCCCGGTGTCTGACTTTCAAGCTCAGAATTTTTCATGTTTAGCCTCAGACCAGCAGTAATTCTGCGGAGTTCCTAGAGCTCAGCTGAACCTTCACAGAAACCCCCTGGTCCCGCTCAACAAGATGTCTCCAGGACTGCGTCGAACCCCACACATCTGTGTTGGGTGGAATCATGACGGGAGCGTAGGCCAGCAGTTGCCTTGATAGTCAGTTGGCGGACTCCAAGGTGTCCTACCAAAGACACTGAGGTGGCAGCTACTGAAGACCAACTTCTGGAGTAAAAATACTGTGCTGAAATATGGAAAGGTAATTTTTCTTAATCCTACACACAAAATGATAATCGTATCAATGCCATTATGTGCATCAGTTAAGACGAGAATATCTGCCAGAGAAATGCCTGTTTGGTCTCTTTTTTTTGAAAGTCGGGTGGGCTGAGTCCGTTTCAGACATGCATGAACGCATCTGTGCAAGATTATCCCCAGATGGGCAAACATCAATATCCCTACATCACAGGCAGTGGTCAGAGGCATGGATAGATCTGAGGGACCTTCCAAGAGCTACAAGAGGAAGTCTCAGGCAGCTTGTTGGAAGAGACACTCCACCACCAGCCTCCAGGGAAGGACCGGCGTAGCCACCAGGCCCCTCACGGTCTGCTCGCAGATGAGACGCCTGTTTCTCTAGCTCCAGGCACAATACCTACCCCCAACCATACCTTCTCTTATGCTAACAGACACACCACACAGTTCAAGAGGGACTGTCAGTGAGCCTTGAAAAGAGGTGTTAACATTGAGAAGATTGACTATTTTCTACCCCAAAGAGCTGCTGTTTCCCTATAATTTAGGTTTCAAGCCTCTTATTTCTGCCTGGGCACCCAGAAAATAAGGAATCACACACAGTGACCACCTTGGACAACTAAAGCTCAGTTGTCTAGTATCCGATGGGGATGCTGTATAGGACAGCAAGGGGTGTGTGCCATTTTCCTGGGTACCTCACTTTCATTAAGCCTAAGACCATTGCTACTCTTCCTGCCTCGTTCCTTGCCCAGGCTCACTCCTCCTTCCTTCAGGAAACAGTACCAGTTTGTCCTCTGGGTAAGTCTCTGAGCAAGGTACAGGTCTTGCGGAAAAAACAAAATCACTTAGTTAAAAATTGTATTGTTCAGTCTATGCACTTGACATTACACCTCCCAGGCAACTTCGATCCTGATATTTCTCAACATTAGAATGCTTAACGTTTATTTCATATTCCAACACAGCTTCTTGGCATGCGTTTTCTTATTTTCTATTAAGGTTAAAAGAGAAAAACATTCCAGAAATTGTCAAATCCATGCCTCTTCCTCAGTCATCTTTGTTTTAATGACTATGCTCTCATCCCTGTAGAGCTTTTCCAAACTGTCTGTCCCTGTGTCTGCCCATCCCACCTCTTTCTCCTTTTCTTTGTGGCTCTGAACATTCTGTCTTGAATTTCAGTGTGCCTGAGCCCAGCACTCAGTGGGGAAGCGTGCGGGAGAACTGGCTCTGTGGTCTGGTCTCCAGCGCTGGGTCCCAGCATATATTGTGGCACCTCAGAGCCAACAGGCAAGGAGAAGTTCTGCTCAGCGGGGGGATGGAAGGCACCTTGCACAGGTGAAACACATAGCTGCTAAAATCTAAATCTGCAGTGAGTGTTTGTGGCTTTTTGAAGGCTTGAAGGTTGTCCCCAGTAGGCATGTCTTTTCTCAAGGACAGTAAAAGATACTTTGCTTCTTTCCCCTCACTTTATCTAAATTTCCTGCTGTGCTCCAAACCATATGAGAGCATCCTTGTCCTCCCTCTGATCTGAATGGTGGTGGCTGAAATAAATAGGTTATTATCTAGAAGCAGACACATAGCACACACAGTTTCAGTCCAAATAGTTCAAATCCGTCAAAGTTAAAAAAAAAACCAAGAAGACGGCAAACCTAAAAAAGAGTTTCTTACATTAGGAATTGCCAGGTTGTCTAAACAAGAGGCGGCTAGCCCAAACTACGATGTTAGAATATACACATATATAGTGTTATAGAGATAAATACCGTCAAGCCATTATCAGTGCACAATGAATGAAATTTAATAAAGACAAATGAACCCATCCTTGCAGATTTCCAAATTTTATACACTAATTTCCACATTCCTCTTTGACACTGAATTTTTAGGAGGAGAATTATTTCAGAGAAATGGATCTTAATATAAAATTTAATCATAGCTTTTTCAATAAGTGTGTAATTTTTTTTAAGAAATAAAATGTGTGATCTACATTTTTGATTAAACAGAGAAAATGCTTATAGGCTTCATCCTGATAGAGCCTTGATTCCTTAAGCAACACATTATGAGATGTTAATTAAATGACAGTAACGTGTAACATAGCTCCCGTTTTTAATTTATTCAGGCTTCATATTTTTCCACACTGAAGGGATATTCTCACCTTAAAAGCAAAGCAGCTCTGTGAGCGGTGGAGCTAATGAAACCTGTTTTTCTCGAAAATTTGTGACTGTGGGCTGAGCTCAGCCCTGTGGATCACGGAGCATCCGTGGGGAAGGTCCACCTGCTGCAGCCTTCCCTGGCGTGGGGCACGGACAGCGGAGTGGGGATTTACTGGGACAGTGCTAAGGGGTTTCTGGCTCTGCTGCTCGGGGAATTGTGTTCTTTGAGGGTTTCTGGACACCTAGAAATACCAGACCTTGCTGAATGGGTGCAGATCAGACACGCGCAAGAGGTGCGGAAGTTCTGACCTTCTCTGGAAACAAGGACTTAGTGGGGTTTTGGGGCATTTAACACATTGTCACTGGCAGAAGCGTGTCACAGCAGAACATGTCTATTTTACTGGATGCAAATGCAGCACAAGAACCCCCAGCCAGTTCCTGGTGGTGCTCATCCCATGATTTTTTTTCCTGGTATTTCCTACATAGCAAGAGGGGAGCCCTACCAGCACGATCCTCCATCAGGCACAACCCCGGTGTTCAGGCTTCTCTGCATCCCGCCCCGTACGGTCAGCACCCTCTGGATCCCGCAGCGGGCAGGACATTCTTTCCATGTCACTTCTACTCTGCTGACAGGTGAGCTTGAACTGACTAGTGACTTCAAAATTCCCAAGGGACCATCGAAAGAGAGGTGAGAAGGGAGCACACAGAGCTCAGGAAATCACTTTTTTTGGTGTGTGTAAGCCAAACTAAGAACACACTTCTTTGGTTTTACAAATGAGATAAGGAAATATGTTTTCCTATCTTATTTATGCCAGGTTTATTTATTTTGTACATTCAATAGCATTTTAAGGTACTCAGACTGCCCAGTTAAACACCTGCAACCCTGTCATTTCAGCAGTGATGACACCGGGAGCCTTTGAAGTCGTCTCCTACCAGTGGCACTGGGATTTGTGTCCTCTGTTAAGGGGATGACCCTCCCCTTCACCTCAGGTGAGTGAGACCCTATTCTCACAGGCATCAGGCGGGACGCTACTCCTTTTGAATTTTATGGGGAGTCATCACGAACAGCCGTGCTGATGTTCAACATCACTCACCACAAGCCACTGCCGTGAGGACCTGAGCAGGTGGAGGTCTCTTACCATGTCTTAGACGAAATGCGGAGCTCCACCTGCTCGGGTTCTTTCTCATGCCCATAATAGGGGAAGAATAAAAGCAAACCCAAACAATCCTGCTGTCCTCCAATGTGTAAACACCAAGAAAGGCAAACTGTCCTGCCTTAATCTACTTTTAAAGCAATTTTGGAAGCTGAATTTATTTTGTAGACTTGAAGGTTAATATTTAAGGGAACACTACATCCACCAGTTTCACCCACTGCAGACCTACTTACATTTCATGCTGAAGTCGTCCTTTTAAAACCGGGTCCCAGCATGGGGAAGAGTGTTTAGGCAAGTGTTTTAAAAAGGGGCTGAACACAACATGAAAATGAGAGCACAGTGCTGAACAGATCAAGTGATACGTTCAACGCAGTGAAATATGTTCAGTGCTATATTGAACAGAAATCTAGACAGGAACCAAAATTAAATCTTTGGGTAGTCTACGGCCATTTAAAAGAAATGTTCCCTTCTTGGAAGCAGTGCCATGTATTAGGTTGGTTGTTAATCTAAATTTAAATGTCCTTAATTATGCTAATTTTTTTTTTCCTGGCAGATAATTGAAAAGAAGATTTTTAATGAGTTAGATGTCTTAAGATCCTAGAGAGAAGGAAATAAAGGGAGAGAGAGGCTGGTAGAAAAGCTAAATAAAACAAACCTCAGACCTAAGATGCATTCAGTTCCACATTTCCCCCGCCATTTAGCGGCAGCTTAATTTCCTTGTTTCGTCCTTTGACAACACCTCCGACTATGTGCATCCATTGTCATTTACTTGTACTTTTGACTATGAGCTATTTGGGGCAGAGACAACGTTTTTTTCCTCTGTGCGCGGAACACGGGAGTCCTGGGGTAGAGCTTGCACATTAGTACTCTACAGGAGAAATAATGTTCCCGCAGACAAAATCCTGACCCACTTTGGAACCGATCACTCTACAGTACTTTTATCCTTCCTCGCCAACGTTGTTTTTAAAAGACTTGGTCTCTGACCTATTTTCACACTGATTTCTGTGCTAGTGAGGCTTTTATCCTTTAAATTGTTGGATACTTGTTTATGTAAATACAGATTTTGCTAACCAAACAAGATTCAGCGTTTTTGTTGGCAAGAGACTGTTTTTGTGTTAGAAACTGAGGTGTACTTAATAGAACCATCAACTTCATTTTAAGTCTAATATACCATTTTTCTTGCAGCTGGGACTGAGACGGAGATACCGAAACTAAGGAAAAATGTGTTTTAAGCCTGGGAAAGAGCAAACTGACACGAGAGTATGTCCTGGTTTGAGGTACCTCCTGTAGAGTCTCTAAGCCACAGTTTGAGCAAAACAGTCAATCACAGATACAAGCGGAGGCAAAGTTTTAGGGCAGGGTACTTTTGGATCCTAATTTTGCTTCTGTCAGTTCCGGAGAGAGTAGCCAGAAATTTCCAGTAAAACCATCCAAAACACTGGGAGAAGCATATCCTGAGCACCCCGAGAACCGGACACGTGCCCTCTCAGCCCCGTTCTCGGGAGCCAGGTAATGCTCCTTACAACAACCGCTACCTCAATGGTGCTGGTAGCCCCCGCTGCCTTCTTCATTAAGGGGCCAAAGACTCTGCGATTATGAAAACTAAACGCTCACTTATCCCTAGGTGAAGTTCAACTCGGTTACAACGGCAAAGGGCGGCGGGCGGAGGAGGCATCACTATTGTACTTGCTCTCCGGACTTCATCCTGCAGTACTGTTGACCCAGCACTTTTCACAGCGCTAATCCCCAATTCGGCAAAACACCGAAGCCCTCGCTTAACTCCAAAGCTCGGCTGAACCGGGGCCTGAATTCATTTTGAGAGGAGGGAGAGCGAATGAAAAAAATAAATCTACGAAAGATATTGAAATTTTTCAGGAGTCATTGTTAGGCACTGAGTTGCCGCGTGTAAATAAATGTATTGCTCACGCAGCTAGTTGCTAATCAGCTAATTGCGTATATATGCACATACATACAGAGATGCAAACACACACACATATATATATATGGCCTTCTGAAAAAGAAATCAAATGTAAGTTGCTCAGGGATCTCCTTAGGTGGAAGTTTTCTGCAGGTTATGTTAGCTATAAATGAAAAGGACCCCTAAATAAATAACTAAACGGCTTTGTTCGGTTGTATCTCCAGCAGGGATATGACTGTTCATTATGAATAGGGGCTGAAGGCTTCACTGCTCTGTAGTTTATAAATACTAATGAGTGACATATTGAGAAAAATTGTACCTACAAAAGCAAAGTCTTCTGCCATGCAAATCAGGCCCCAATTCCCCACAGATAAGGATCTTTTTGATGGAACACATGCAAAATCTACAGCTCTTAATTCTTTCATTAGTATTCCAGGCAGACGATTGCCAAATAACAGGGAAAACTGTCTGAATTGCTGTGTCTGAAACCTAATATTGATTTGTTTAATAGTGTCAGAAAGTCAAAATTCACAAATCTCCTGTCGATTGTTTATGAGGCAGTTAGCACAGAATTGGATGCCCCTGCTTAATTAATAACTCATTACTGAAATTTGATTATATGCTTGAATGGTTTAAATGGGCTCTAATTCAGTATCTGCAAAGCAGTGTTGCAACAAAGTAAAATGGATCTAAAAGCTTGTTTTTTAACACTATTGCCGCCTGTATTTCATGATCTCCATCGGTGAAGAATATGTTGACATAGTTGCCAGGGCAGACCTCGCAGTACATTAACAATTGACACACAAACGTGTTGTTCTAATGATGTTATGAATTGAAACCCAGCTAAATCAGAGGGATGCTTTAAGAGAAGTGACATTGATTTGAAAAAAGGGAACTCTAAATGTAATTTTTTAGCATGTCATTAATTTATCAACAATGGAAACAAGGAGAACAAGGCTATTGCTACGACGGACCTTTATTCAGAAGCATCTTCAGGATTCAGGTCTGCATGTCCAGGGGGCACCTCACTGACTTAGATGCTCTTGAAATTCCTGTCCACCATATTTTATGCTGTTCTTGTCACGTTCTCATCTCTGTTACTAACAGAGGGAAGAAACTCTCCAGGTGTAATTTTGAAGTTCACTTAATGGACCTTTTCTCATTTTCAACATCTGACTAAAATAAAATTTCTTCATCGGGGATTTCCCCCTGCTCTTTCTTATCTTTGAGAAACCAGAACAAAATAGATGTAAAATATAGATTTGTGCACATTTTTGAGATAGAAAGAACTAGAATGAGCTGTATCTAAGGGTTCGCAAATCAGGACACTTGTTTTTGGCAACACTGGAAATCCCCAAGGTTTGTTAATTATAAAAGGAATTATTATTTTGTTGGAATATTGAAAATGTGTTTGTCTTTGTCCGTTGTTACTTATCTGTTAAACAGAAATCAGCCCACAGCTATGCTCTTTGCTGTGAGAAAGATTCCAGCACACGCTTAAACATCTTATTGAATGGTGAGCTGGGGGTTTGGTCAAGAAGGAGAAGCTGTAACCCACCGATCAGGCAGCGTCCCTTGTGTGGCATCTTTCTCCCTGCTCCTGGTGTTACCTTCAGGGCACGTCATGGTCACCGACAGACCTCTGATGCCCAAGTTCTCCTGTACATTATTCACAGCTGACACTCTGTGGAGTTATTGGGTCTGCAGGGGATTTTCTTACTTGCAAGATGAATTCCACTGAGCTCCTGCCAAAGATGGTGCTCACTCCCCGCAGGATGGACACATGCTCCAGGGTGACTAATGTGTATATATCATGAATAATGATTAGCAAATAGTTGAAATTGAAGAGTTCACAGGCACCCGGTTGTCTGAATATTATGTGCCCAGATTCTTTTACCAAGTTCAAGACACTCGTTTAGACAAAAGCAGTAAAAAATTAATAATTAATAAGATTCAAGCAGATATGTTCAACCGGCTCCAGTAGGAGAAATCAGTGAAATGCTTTGGGAGAAGCTGTTCTCATGAGAATTCCAGGTGTGGTTGGCCTTCATGAAAAGGTCTGCATAATCGGGGCAGTTTTAAAGCAACCTACAAGGGGAAGACCGAGCTGGTCAAAACTGGCCCCGGAGGCAAGAACCTGACCCATAGCAGTAATAAATGGTGTCATTTCTCTGAAGTCCGTGAAGCTAAGGATTTCAGCTCAGATCCTCAAAACAACTTAATCCTTCAATCAATAAAATATACTTCTCTAAATATCCCCGAGGAACTGGACCTTGGAACTTGGACCTTGATCCACATGATGTGTTAACACCTGCTCAGGATATGCCTTTTTGGATACTTCTATAAAGAATAACCTTATAAGGACTTGCAAACTGTTGCAGCTGGACTGAGTATCTCTCAGACCAACATTTGTTTCATGAACAAATAAAAATGTCCTGAAATATATATATATATATATATATATAGAAATAGAAATCAGGTGACAAATCTAATTGAAATAAAACTGACTGAAGTATATAAGTGCAAAACGTTGCTCAATATGTTAACTGAATCTTAATGTTTGGGCACTTTGAGGGCAAAAAAAAAGGCAGCAAATGACTGCAAGTTTGCCTAAAACTGCCTGTAATCTTGTGCAGATGAATAAGCAGTGAGGTACCAGTCCGGGTACGGCGTGGGCAGTGCCTGTGCCGGGCACAGTGACTGAGCTCCCAGGTAAAAACTGCACTTACATTTTGTGCCAAAGCCTCATGAGTCCATCTCTGAAAATGTGAATTGCAGTATGTCCTACATTATGAAATTGCGAAGTATTTATTAAGCTCTTCTTATCTCACAGCCTTTCCTGCGCGTCTTGTGCGGGCAGGGGAACTGACGACCTTGTTTGGCAAAGGTATCAACCCTGGTAGATTTCGCAAAAACACTGTAGAGAAACAGAGAAAAAAAAAAAAAAAATCTGAGTTTTACCCCTTTCATGTGGTCCTCCCGGCCTTGGGATCGGGAAATGCTGCAGGGTTAAGCTCCCGTACTCTGTCACTGAGCACTGTACTCTGTTTCTGCCGGCTTTCTTCCGGCTATTTCAGGTTATCTGACACCTTTGGAAAGGGCTGTGTATTTATCATAAGTAGAGCCCGTCAACACTGAATCAACAGATGTATTTAAAAAAAATCATCTTTACACTATCCATATGTTAGGGGTTTTTTTTTTATAAGACTGTCATTTTGCTGCCTTTTACAGACAGGTTTTAGTGACATCCCATATAGGCTTTTTCCATTTGAGTTTCTGATAACTAGAACATCATTATAATTGTTTAGCACGTAGACTGCTTAAACAGTTTAAGATGAAGATTATTTTAAACTTCCGCTCTTACATAACTGAGCATATTATCAGCGTTAAACTGTGAAATAGTTATTAACGATAACTAACAATAAGTAATGCCATCAGGAGTTCATTTTTCAAGCAAAAAGCTGTACGTTTTCATGCATGCAGCCACTAACAGTGCTGTAGTTCACAGGTTTGCTAACTTTTTCCAGTGGCGGGTAACTTTTACAATTAATTTGAGTTAAATAATTAAACCTGGGCAACTAAGAATGTTTCTGAACCATCATTAAAGGCAAAAAAAAAAAGACCTTTTAAGCAATGTTTTAACTCCTGCTAAACAGCAGTCTCAGGAAGAATGCCGGTTTCTTTCTGCTGTGGGGCGATTTGTCAAACTGCTATTAAGAATTTTCAGTTATAAAAAAAAAAAAAACGGACTGAACCTTTATTTTTTTCCTCTAATTTATTACGCTTGATTACGCAGCTGGAATGGGAAGGTAGCTGCTGTTTGTAGTTAAATAACTCCTCACAATTTCTTAAAGAAATGATCTTCAAAGCTTTAATGGGTCAGTGGCTCAAGTACAAAGGAAAGATTGATTTTCATACTCCCACTCTTTGTTCCCAAAGTTTAAAACAGACACGTTCTGGTAAATTAGTTTGTCTATGTTATTAATGGAAGAACTTATTAAACTCCCATAAATACATGGTGGTATCTTACTTAAAACACAGAATGCATTTGCTTTGAAAAAAATACATGTCTAAAAGTAAACAGGGGCGTAATATTTTTATTTGATTTCAGAAATGCCTCAAAAGGCAGCAAGCGGGAGAATTGGGGGTTTGCAAAATATATTAGGTATGCATAATGACGAATGGCACAAAGAGCGTAGGCTCGAGTCGATAGAAAATATGTTATTTGCGTTTAATGAAAAGCATTCGCATACTGGGTAAGTGGCAACGCAGTGGGGAGAACGACTACTTTAAGCAAGAAATATTGTCTGGGTGAAATACTTCTTTTATGTACGGCTCATGTGCACGTTCCTTGGCTGAGCGGAGGGAGGTTACGCTGCTGGTGCAGGACCGCTCTCGGGGTCAGGGCAGGCTTCAATATTGGCAGAAAAGAGAGTTGCTGTGAGAAAGATTCCTCAGCTCCAGGCAGGCAGCAGCACTGCTGCTACGCGAGGGGGACGAGGGGAGTGTTCCTCGGCTGATGTAAACTGCCAGAGCTCCTTTTGCATCAGCTGCAGCTCTGCCCCAGGGCCGTGTCTTCTCCTACACCAGCGGAGACACTTCTGATATATTCTCATGGCCCCTGAGGTCACCGAGTTTCCCCTGATGATCTGCCTGTCTGCAGAAGGACGTCTTGCCACACTTAATCACCTTTTCTTTCACTCATCTAACAGTGTTTAGTTCTCCCCGTGAATAAATCCCCCACACCTCAGCAGTTCGCAGGGGAGGACAGACCCTCCGAAATGTTCCCAGTTGACCCCATCAACAGCTATAGGGGCCACTGTATCAGATGGGTTCTGGTTAACTAGAAATTCACCACCAAGGCTGTTATCAGTGGTAAAACTGCCCTTTGAACCCGAGTTCATGCCATGGCTGTCTGCTAACGGAGGGGCAAGCTGCCTGCGACAGGCTATGGGGGTATTACCGGTGGGTCAATTAGCTAATGGAGCTGGTCTGCGTGGTCCCCACTCCCACTGGAGGTAGTGGAGCTTAGCTCCAGCTGCTGCTCCTCCTGCTCCTAGTCCTGCTGACGACTCTCCCTATAAGCTTTAGTCCGAATGTCAGAGCAATAGGGTTAATTGCAGGAAGATGTGGTGTTTTTACCTGGACGATGATGCTCAGTGGATGGTCAATGCAATACGGACTTGGTGGATGTGGTCTTTCCATGTCCTTATTTTTTTTTTTTTTACTTCAACAAGGAAATTCACCATGGTCCCCAGAACAGTTTGGGAGGAAATCAAATAATTGTGCTTCCTCCATATAGCACGGTCTGGGAGGTTCAGGGTGTGATCATGGTCCAGCCAGCATCACCCATACCAGCGCTCAGGGGCAAGGACCACCCTGTGTAGAGACACACTCCTGGCAGAGCGCACGGGGTGGGTAGAGGGTCCAAGGTAACATTTTCTGTCACAGTAGGCTGTTTTCTTCAAATGCAAAATCTTCACAGAAGTGATTTACACAGCCGCTGTGAAATATCAGATTGGAGCATTCCTAGAAAGTCCTTTGGGCTCAGAAGTATTTTGATTTTCTAAAAGACATTTTATTTCAACCACTGTGTATTATGCATTCAAATAAAAAAAAAAAAGGCAAAATTCTTACAAATGTGATGAACTAATCAAAATGTTTGAATCTTCTACTCCCTGTGTACTCATTCTTTGCTCTCCCTTTATATTTGTGGACAATTTCCAATGTTTTGAATTGGTTCTGGGGCAGAAATGAGAAGAAGGCTTCCTCTTCTTCTTTGGTAGTGTAATCTTGTGGTTCTGCGGCATGATTATCCTGCCCAGTACCAGCAAGACGGTTCTTTCAGAGACATGATGCTTTCGCACCGTCATCCAACCAGTTGTCCCTATCAGAGAGGGCTGAGGGGGAAATTCTGCCTCGCTGCAAAACTGGGGAAGTAAATCACAGCGTGCGCTCCACGGCAGCGCAGGAGAGAGCATGCAAACTGAGATGTGTGCCTCTAGTGCTGGTCACATGGGACCTCAGGGTACTCATCAAACCATGTTTCTGTTTTCATATGTTTTGCTTATATACAGTCTTTGTAAATCACTCCCTGCAGCAAAACACATCCTGTACAATGGGGATCAAGTCTTTCATTGCCTCCCAGTGCATTGAAGCTCGATGTTGAAAGTGATTGCGTTTTTTTGCAACCAATACTTGGGAGACTGTTACAGTGCCTTGCTCCTTTTGGAGCTAGGTAGCTTCCAATCCTAAGCCTCCATTTATTTATTCATGAATAGTTTTATACTAATTTCTTCATCTTTAAACATTGTTGTCTAGCTCATAGAACCATAGAATGGTTTAGCTTGGAAGCAACCTTAAAGATCATCTAGTTCCAACCCCCTGCCATGGGCAGGGACACCTCCCACTAGACCAGGTTGCCCAAGGCCACATCCAACCTGGCCTTGAACACCTCCAGGGATGGGGCATCCACGACGTCCCTGGACAACCTCATCCTGCAGTACTTTAGGCAGCAGTCATATACCCTCAACCTCATTTTTTCCAAAACTGGCCAAGTACGAAAATTTTCATCTTTCATCATAAGACACGCTCCATACCAGAGAATCATCTTAGTAATCCTTCTCTGAACATTCCAGCTTAAATTGATGTTTCTTAGACAAGGCACCTTAATGGCCCCATCATTGATATTTGACCACTCATTACATAGAATTTGTTATTTAGATAGGAATAGGTCTTGGCTGGGTAAGGGGGCTGTGACAGCAGAGGTGAGTCGGCCACTGAAAATACTACCCACTTGAGTTAATTTAAGCAATGCATCTGAACAAAATCCCAGGGACTTTGACAAGAGAGGATACAGACTCCAAATTTTTCTCTACAATGGGCCGATTATGGAACTTCACATCAATGGGCTTGAGGGATCTGAAATCTGATCTCTCTCTGGGCTCACTTCTAGTTAACATGAATTATACCAAGAGCTACACTTTCACGATAAAGAGGAAGGAAAAAAAACATGGAAAAAATAATTGGCTGCAAATACCACAAAAAAAAGTTACCAAAACGATAGCAGCCACCTGCACTAATGACACTGAAATAAAAGGTACAAGCCCAGCATTGTGTTAGAAAATATGTGCAATTAAAAACATCTCGTGGCTGCTTGTTAGGACAGTCAGAAACAGAAATTTGCAGGCATAGTTATCAAACAATCTTTCACCGTGTCGTTGATTGTAAAAGCTCATAAATGGAAGCTGGAGCTCATTTCGTTTCACACAATCATGTGAGAGCAAGCAGGCTCCTATACCTGCTTGGGACCACAGCCTGGGGAGGACCACGCTACTTGTGGAAGGAATGATGACAAGATACTTCATGCCATTCGTTTTTAGTGGAACTCCCCATTGAAGTGACTCTATTGCAATCACAAATGAGGACACGACAAATAGACATCTTTTTCATGCCCCAGCAGATACACGGAGTGGCTCGTGCATACCGTCTGTTGTGTTCAGCCCTCTGGACAGCACCAGTACATCACAGGGACAAGTGTGGAGCTGGTAAGTGGCATGTTTGCATGCAACTATACAAGCAACCCCCTGCCAGGCGGCTGGTGACAGCAAGGAGGGCTGGTTTAAGTGTGGCACAAGTTTTAAAGAACCATAGAATGGTTTAGGTTGGAAGGGACCTTAAAGATCAGCCAGTTCCAACCCCCCTGCCCTGGGCAGGGACACCTCCCACCAGACCAGGTTGCTCAAAGCCCCGTCCAGCCTGGCCTCGAACACTTCCACTACTTGACTAGTAACTAAGTTATCTCCAGTCTTTGCCTTGAAATCTGGGTACACCAACCCCCCCATCCTCAGGTGGCCTCCTCAGGCTGAACTTCCTCTCTTTCAAGCACTCGGGATTATCTACAAGCAAGGGAAGGCAAGGACAGGCTCAGGTGGCACCGCCATAGAAAGAGGTGCAGAAAGCAACTCACAGTCTGCTCTTCTGGTAACTTTAGCTTCCAGTGTCTTTTTTGTGGCTGTCCCAGAGCAGCTGCAACAGGAACACCCCCACCACGCCATCCCCAACCACTGAGCCCCACTCGCCACTCCAGTGAGTCCGGCGTGACTTTTTCACAGCCGCCAGTGGGCTGTCTGTTTTGTTTCACCGTCCATTTTCAGCATCTGCTTTGGCTCTGCTAATTTTCAGAGCAGGCAGGGTCTGAGGGGAGCCCCCTCAGTGATGGAGCCCCTCCGGGGGGTGACAGTCCCCCGGGCAGCGGGGCTCTCCCAGGAAAATCTGGACGGGACGGGAACCAAGAGAGGGTCTGTCCCTTCAGCTCCCAAGTGCTTAGTTGTAAAATGATGAGTGTATTCCCCGGCTCTGACACTCAGAGGAAGGCGCTTTGCTATTGCTCGTACGCTGGGCACCGTCTAAGGGAGCTGTGGGTAGACAGAAAAGAAGAGGAAAAATCTTTCTGGAGCATTTTCGCCTTTTAACCAACAGAGGGATTTGAGAGCCTTTCTCCATCTGCAGTCTCTGGCAACGATGTAGCCATAGGAAAGTGAGGATGTGTGTGTACAGTAAAAATGGCCCTGTGGATGCTGTGTCGTGTTCAGCCAATGGTTTTACACACGGCGCGTTTTCCAGGAGAGGCTCATTGAAACACAGGCTAAGAAATCTCTTCCAGGACACCAGAGAGATGGATCTACTGCTGGAATGAAGCGATCATCTGCTTAACAGCTCAGAGCTACAGGCACACCAATTTGGATCAGGAAGTCAAAAATAACGTAACACCAGATTGAATTAAAATTGTATGGGGGTTATAAGCGAGCAGAATATTATTGTGGTGCCTGGGTTAATATTTTCCTGTTTTGGGAAGCACCGTGGGATCATTAATATATGTAAGTTGTTAGGCAGGCGTTGGTTTTAGATCTCATCTGTAAGGAAAAGCTTCCAAAAAGGCATTGGCTTTTAACCACGGGCTCTACAGAGAGATAAGATGCCGGTTACAGCCGAACCAACCCTGCTCCTCTGGCACAGGAGGTTCCCCCCGGTGACCGCATGGCCAAGGCTCTTCCATCCTCATTTTTCATCTGACCCACCGTGGTCCTCACCCCTAATCAGTTCATTTCTCCCAATCCCTCTCTGTTTATCGTCTCCCCAATATTTTAAAACGGGACCAATTGCACAGCTTGCTTGCTTGCTTGCTTTCAACTGTGCGGGAGAAAGGGCTTTATGAATGCCGTGACTGCAATGCTGTGTGAGAGAGAGCACGCCTATGCATGTGTGCTGAGCTCTGACAAGATTACAGCCGGAGATGGTCTGACTACAGGCTACATCCCATTTAGGCTTCTGCAAAGATTAGAAAGAGAAATCTCCCTTTTGTCTTTGAAGCATGAATGGATGCTGAGCTTTCAGCAGTCTGTAAACTGCCGCAATTCCTCTGAAAAATAACAGCAACTTTTAAATTAATGGTTTACTGCTAAAACAAGAGATAAAAAAAATATGTCACTATCTGCACTCCCCTCTCCCCCTTCACCCAGCTGAACTGTACATGGATATTGGATCTCTTTTGTTGGCAGAAATTCTAGTAATCTCTAAAGGACGTGCTTTTTCTGCCTTCTCAGGCTACCTCACTGAAGAGAATTCCAAAGATTTCTGGAAAAGCTTTTTAACGTCGGCAGCAGAGCTCCCCTCCTTACACCCCTTCCCCCCAGTATCGTTGTATTTTACAGGATGCATATGACCATGTAACTACTTTGTGATTACATGGAAAATACCTTACAAATACATAATAATTATAAGTACATGCAGATTACTTAGTAAATACATTTGAAGTAAGAAAATAGTTCAAAGATTAATTATCCCTTAACTTGCAGTATTTAAATTATTTTCCCTAAAATGTACAAATACATTTGTAGCGACTTCAAGGCTGGCAGAGAAGGGGTTATGACGGTTCTGATCTGAGAGGAAAAAATGAAATTTGACAGGCATGGATTATTTAAAGCATGCAGATGTGAGCCATATAACCACTACACTTTGATGCAAATCATGGAGGAAAGCGCAGGAGGGATGGCCTGTACAGAGAAGGAGTGGACAAAGTTAGGATTTCCTGCCATCGACTCGAAATTTAAACAAATAAGCATTTAATGGCAGTGCAGCATTACATTCCTTGTTGCGTGCATTAATGTCAGCATCTGGGACCAACATTTTGACAATTCTATTAAAATGCTTCACCATTCCCTATCTAACACCTGTTAGCTCTAATTTTCTTTCCTGAGACGTACATCAGTAGACAGTGTAGATTCCAAATCATTTATCACTTTTAAAGTGCTTCCATATGAGCTTTTTGGGGGGCTTATCTTGGCCTTAGGAAAACCTTTTCTGAACGTATTAAAATTCAGTACTTAGAGGGGGAAAAAAGTGTAGACATCAATGTTTCATAGCATTCATGTCTGGTAATTATTAGCCTAAATTATGGCTCGCACATGACTCGACAAAGTGGGCCGTGCATTTCAAAAAGCTGCTCACTAGACATGCACCGCTCAATATGTTCCAAGTTATTGAGATGTCAGTCAGTAATCATAAAGCAAACACCCCTCACTGCAAGGACCCTGCGAAGAGGGCTATGAGACCTGGGGGACTACCTAAAAATGTCAGAAATGTTACACTCTAACTGAATGACATCAGCAAGAGAACATGTGCTTAAGAGCACGTGCAATTAGCTAATGCAATAAAATGCAAATCCTGGAACACGGCGGAGCCCAGGAGCAGTGCCCGGGAAGATGCGTTTAAAAACAAAACAAAATACTCTGCTCCGGGAGAATGAGAAAGCATTCACATAGAGATTTAAAAATATAGGAAACGTGCGAAGTGATCGCCTCGGTGTTTTTATAGCTGTGCGTGGTGGAGAGAGGAAAAAGCGCGTTATATCCTTTATCTGCCCGTACATAATAGGCTTGCTTATCATTATGTATGTTAAATCACTCCCCGCGTTGCTCCTATCATGCGAAACAAGGTGTACTGTGAATTAATGCAGTGTTTGTAATCTCTCACCTTTCACAACGCTGACCATAAGTTAATCAGCTTGCAGAGAGATGAGTCTTATGTACAGTATTTTAGAAGTATTTGCCTTTGCAATGCAATATCCCTATAGGAGAGATAAGGCCTAACCTATTCCCACTAACCTATATGGGAATTTTGTCGACGATTTGGGTGGGTGAAACAGCGGCTCCACAGGCAGTATTTACACGGCGGGCCTCTGCTGCCACGGTACAGGGTGAAGTGATGGAATATGACATAGGGAAGCAAAAAAAAAAGGCTGGGCTGCCTGAATGATTTTTTTAATACAAATTTCACTTTTATTGTCTGATTCTGAAATGCCCGGACGAGTCGGCTGCTAAAAACTTTTGAACGTCTTTAGAGCCATTGGAAAAACTGGACTTCCTCTCTCGGCATTTTTTAAAGGCACGTACAAAATGCATACAAACAAATAACCGAAAACAGAGCACATAAAGCAGCTGGCAGCACCTGGAAATGTATACATCCACGGACAGTTTAAAAACGTCCATCAGCGCACAGATACGCACCTTTACCTTCGCACGTCTGCTGTTTACTAAATAACATTTCAGCACAGTTTTCATCTTATAAGGAAAGTGTTTGAAACTCGGAATAAGTGCACTTAATTAAAGGAAGGCTGTGAAAATGTGCACTAATCTGATATGACTAATAGCAAAGTGCATGAAATTGCTAATTAGAATTTCATTAAAGGTGCTGCTTTATCAGACTGCGAATATCACAACCTTTAAAATTCTTTCAGGAAAGCTTAATTCCTTTTCAAACAGAAATACTCTTTAAAGACATTTGAATTGTTCTGAAGGAATTTGTAGCTTAGGCTGAAACATAAAATGTTGCCAATATTCCACGGGAGTAATATTTGAATAAAAATATGTATCAGGTACTTTCTTTCATCAGGCAGATGAATAATTTTTTTTTGAAAATATTATTGTTCAAATAATACAATCAGCTAAGAAAAATAAAGTTTAATCTTTAGATTATTTCAAACATGATTTGTTTTTATGCCTATACTGTAATATTTGATATGTTTTTGCTTTAAAGGAGGAAAGAAAAAAAAGAGCTTGCTTCAAAAGTAATGTATGAACAACAAAAAATACGGCTATGAATGTAATTTTACAAAAATACATAAGGTTTTGGATGTCTAGAAAGAGGAAATTAATTGTCTACTTTGATTTAAAAAAAATACATCAAAACCTAATATTCTTTGAGAAACATCTTCTAAAATCTTAAACAGAAAAAAAAAAATCTGTATTTTTAAGGCATTATTGGAGAACCTCCTAAACTTTGCGCAGATGCCTATATTAGGAAAAACATTAATTCCTTTTACCTCTTTTTTCCTCCTTGTTAAGTCTTAAAGCTTACTGCTTTTTATTTCTTTTATTGCCCCTCGCCTCTCTCGTCTGATGACAGAGTTTCTCTCCTCAGATTTATTGTTAGTTTCGGAAACACACTCTGCCGCCGCTGATTTTATTTGCAGCTGAACAACTGCCTCTATCCCGGCCATCCCCTAAGATTTACGTTCCTCTCCCGGCATCGGATGGGGCAGTTCTAGGCTCTGTCAACATCCGCGATGGCAGCAAAGCCCCCGTCACGCCGCAAGGACGCGGCCGCAGAGCTCACCTGGATTTCAGGTTCAGTTTTGCTGGGGGAAGAGCTGCTCCCCATCTATTTTTGGCCCCGGACTCTTAGGAAATGCCCTTCTCTATGTAAGAGCTGATCCCTCCTCGGTCAGAGCAGGTTCCCCGAAAGCAAAGGGGTTTCGATCGTCAGGTCTGTAGTGAATTCACACTCACAGATTGTACTTTTGACAAAATTCTCATTTACTCGTGTGCCACACTGCAATTTTTGGCCTAGCAACCGGCAGGTCTGCTTGCCTAAGCAGAGAAAGATTGGGCCTTAAATAGCTTTGTTCCCTTTTTCCTTGAAATTTAAGTTTAGCGGCGGAGGTAACTAATAAAAGGCTTTCAGCAAAACTAAAGATTGCTGAAGCAGCTGAAGTTTATGTGTATTAAAAATATATCCATCAAGGCTCCCCGTTTGTGGACTGCAATTTTTGTTATTAATACTGGCAAAAAAAAAAGATGTATTTTTGCTGGAATTAAGTATTCAGAGCACATTTTTAGAAACTCAAATTAAAAACTAATCAATGCAAATTTACATGACAAAAAGATTCTTGGAAATGGATAAAGAGCGAACAGAAGAATCTTTACTTAGGAGATAGTATATTATTACTTTGAGCATTTTTTAAAATCACATGTCAATTACAGTTTGGTGTGATTTCAGCTCTTGTTATAGGTATTTTCGTGCCAGTAGGTATTTTATCAGTTGGACAAAGCAACACATAAAAGTCATTTCAGCTTTCTTCATAAATATGCCAACTTTCTTTATGTACATTTGCTTTCTACAATAAATACATTGATAAAAAATCAGTCTAGACTCAAATAAATGAAAATTATGCTTATTAAATCTAATGTCTGGTGTCAAAAGTGAGGTGTCAATCTTACCTATCTTACTTCTAAGCAAGGCAAACAAAGCTGCTAATTATAATATTTAAGTTTAAATATAGAATTATTGTTCAAATATAGAAAACAATAGCACGGTTGTTCTTTCTATGGCTATATGATTAAGACTACTTATGTCTCATTTTATGCAAAATAAATGACACATGATTGTGATTTAATTCATGCTAAGTAAATGTCTACAGGGATTTATGACAAGGAAAGCAATAACAATCCATACCTTGTTACTTGTCAATAACTGCATTCAGAACAGTGGGGAGTAGGGTAAAATAAATAATTGCTCGGAAAAACCCACGCATACGCGAAAGGAGTAGCGCGCAATAATTTACATCATGTTAATCTAAGGCTGCTGGTTATAATACGGTGAGTGTTATAAATTAATGTGTTTCTGTACTATTCTTCCTTATTTTATTTTCCCTTTTACAATGCCACCGCTCCCAGATTCAACGTGCCTCGATCCCCATTGCTGGCAACAAGATTAGCGCGCTCCATAAACACGACGAGCTGCATTTAGTAAACTGTTTGCTGAGCAAAGATAAGATGCTGACATTTACAATTTCATTCTTCAGAAATTATAAGAGGGATATGTTTTGGTGCGCAAAGGAAAACAAGAACAAGAAGAGGCTCTGGTCCTTCCTCCTTCCCACATGAGTGGTTTCCAGCCAGCAGCCAGTGCCGGCACGGTCTGGTGAGGGTGGAGTTGGGGGTAGGCCTCCTACACGACCACAACGTTCCAACGTAGGCAGGGGGTGTCCCCACCACCCTTCTGGTTTTGACCATATAACATAGAATCATAGAATGGTTTAGGTTGGAAAGGACCTTGAAGATCATCGAGTTCCAACCCCCCTGCCATAGGCAGGGACACCTCCCACTAGACCAGGTTGCCCAAGGCCACGTCCAGCCTGGCCTTGAACACCTCCAGGGATGGGGCCTCAACAACCTCTCTGGGCAACCTGTTCCAGTGCCTTACCACCCTCAAAGTGAAACATTTCTTCCTAATGTTTAATCTAAACCTGCCCTTTTCCAGTTTAAAGCCATTCCCCTCGTCCTATCGCTACATGCCTTAGTAAAAAGTCCTTCCCCAGCTCTCCTGTAGGCCCCCTTTAGGTACTGGAAGGCAGCAATAAGATCTCCCCGGAGCCTTCTCTTCTCCAGGCTGAACAGCCCCAACTCTTTCAGCCTCTCCTAATAGGAGAGGTGCTCCAGCCCTTGGATCATCCTCGTGGCTCTCCTCTCGACACTCTCCAGCAGGTCCATGTCCTTCTTATATTGGGGACTCCAGAGCTGGATGCAGTACTCCAGGTGGGATCTCACAAGAGTGGAGTAGAGGGGCAGAATCACCTCCTTTGACCTGCTGGCCACACTTCTTCTCATACAGGCCAGGATATGGTTGGCCTTCTGGGCTGCAATTGCACATTGCTAGCTCATGTTGAGCTTCTCGTCAATTAGCACATCCAGGTCCTTCTCCAGCCATTCCCCGCCGAGCCTGTATTTGTGCTTGAGATTGCCCGAACCCAGATGTAGGACCTTGCACTTGGCCTTGTTGAACCGCATGAGGTTGGCTTGGGCCCACCTCTCCAGCCTGTCCCGGTCCCTCTGGATGACATCCCTCCCCGCCAATACACATAATAACAGTAAAGTCTCTATGTGTCTGGTTTAGAGGGGATCCAGCTACTTGGTGGGACGGGAGCGGCTGCCACCAGTGTGCCATGTGGATCCACGGTACCGGCCCCAAGCACCTCGCCTGGCATGCCATGTGGCCAGTGCAAATGCAAACCACTGATTTTTTGGGATGAGATTAAAGCCATATAATTGCTTGGCTGGGTTGTTCACCCTGTGTTGATCATGGAGCATGATGAGAGGCTCTTTCCAGGTTTAAAAGGAGAATTTGTTTGAAGGTTGACTTTAGGGGGTTGTAGGCGCAGGAATGATGCTGAATCTGGCTCGGGGTAAAGAAGCCAGGTTTGTTTGCGGGATTTACAGAGTTTGCATTGGTCTGACAGAAAGTTGTCTGCTTAACTCCAAGGAATGCGTGCACTCATGCTGCGGCCAGGGTACCAGTTCCTGCAGCTCTGTACAGTTCCGCTCAGCAATGCCGAGGAGTTTTGTCCCTTTGCCATATTTATGTAGTGGTTGGTCTGGCACACAAAAGTCACAAATAAACGTATCTGCCTGTGCCAGGTAATACTATTTTATTACCCAGCTTCCTCTCACCAGACATTGCTGGGAGCCAGCAGCTCGTTACATGGAAGCCACGTTCCTAGAGGGACATAAACTCTCAGGTAATCTTCAGATACCTACTGTGTGGTGATCTCAAAATGGTGACCACCACAAGGTCCAAGGAAGCGCTACTCAGCTGGGCCTCATCTCTTAAAATAAACGCAAGTGTGACTTTTAATGGGAGCTGCACGCTTCTGAAGGCCTGAGAGATTTCATTCCTATGCTCCACTAAAAGGCCAGTCAGAAAAGGTCAGAGATTTCTTGTTCTTTCCTGCAGCTGCAGAAACATTAAATCTGCTAATTATGTTTATAGTGAGACAATATTCCTATACCTTTTGTTAGAAGCGATGGCTAGTAGCACAGGCCTAGTGAGGCAATGAGAAGAAAGAAATAAGCAGGCACAGACATCAACTTTGTGAGGCCTCATGGCCTCTCAAATCCTTTGAAAATCTTGCTTTGTTTTTTCCTTTATCTTATATATTTTTTTCCAGCCTCCCACTGGAGCATCACCCGCTACCTTTGTTTGACTCTCTCTCAGGCCTGATGGTTGCCTTCTGTGCAAATCCAACACGCTTTGTTTTTTCCGCTTCCTTAGTCCTTGCCGCGTGTAAGACACTCCTGATCTCTTCCTCACATAAACATCTCGCTGCACGAATACCTGCTAAAACTCATAAAAATATTGATGCTGCTCAAGTTCACTGAATGAGTCGCTTCCCCTGTTGCCTTTGGACATCCCAAGACAAAGCTCTTTTGCTAGCTGGTGTGTAAAAAGTCAGGCAGCCTAGTGTTTTTAGAAGAAAAGCTAAGAGAAGATAAGTTCTTTTCCCCACCTTTTGCTGCATATAGCTTGAAACTCCAGCTCTGCACACAAATTGCCGGAATCTCCGTTGTTTTATCCTAACCTTTATAGGTAATCCTGAAAGCCTACCTAATCAATTGAAGATCATAAAATATTAGACTTAATACTGCAAAGTGCTGCTTTATAATTCACATAACAAGCTCCTAAATAATTTAAATAGCAAACATATCCTGCTACTCAGTGATGGGAGGTTGTTTAGATCAGCCCGAGAATGTCAACACATGCCACATCTCATGGATCTACCGTATTTCAGGAACCCTATTAAGTTAATTGCTGGTTTCTGACAGCAGAGAGCATGCCGGGAGCAGGGTGATCTTTATTAGCCTTTCGGGCATTTGCAAACATCAGCCATTTTGCCCCTACTTGTATATACCAGGCACGACATGGAGAATGTAAATCAAATTGTGAGACAATAACTGGTGTTGGCACCACCTTTGCATTGGATTCATTCGTGAATTAAAAGAAAGGTTCTGATGTCAATTGTTTTGCCTGTTAAGATTTCTGTATAATACCATGTACGTATATATATATTGTAAAACTCTAAGAGGAACAATCAAGCAATTACATCATTTTGCACTGCATATGTAATGCATATAAAAAGGTAATCAAACTGTGGTGCCTCACATCTTCCTAATGGAAGTACTTTGAAGGCTATAAATAGACGAGAAGCTTCAGAGTAAATTAGCAACACAATATAATTTTCATTAGGTACCTGCCTTGTAGTATTGATGTGCACAGGTGCTCTTTGTTCTCATATATGTTTTAGACCAATGTTTTGGTTTCTAAATACCCCAAACACCCTTTTGTTCCCCATTTTCATTTTCTGGCTCTATTTTTTAACTACCTACTGATTTCAAAGTGTCCTAGGAGAGAAAGAGGAGGGGGAATAAGAGAGAGTCTCTAAAATAACTTGAAATGAAGTCCTATCCATCCGTTCCTGGCCTGATCCAAGCCCCCTTGAAGTAATTTAAGAGGTTTGAAGATACTTTTGTGGTCTTTGGCTCACACATATAGCTCTATTAATTCTCTATATTATGGACCACCCAGTTTTCAGCTGGTGCGTCAGCTTCAGTGTAATCATTCTAGCTGAAGATCTTATTCAGATTCAAATCCATAACACAAAAAAAAGGGGAAGTGAAATTATTTAGCTATATAAATCAGGAAATACTTCTATTGTCAATAAAACTGTATCCTTTAATCACAGAATCAACTTGTCAAACAGAGTGTAGATAAAATAACAGTTACATTCAACTGTGTTGTAAATGTATCGCAAAACTCAGTTACTTTTCAGAAATCACCAAGTGTAAAAAGAAAAAAGCAATTTTTAAAAAGTTGGTTCACTATGGGCATGGAGAAGTATCTCTCTTTTGCCTGCTCTGGACTCATCATGGATTCACAGTTTAATTTTTGCAGGAGTCACAGAACATTGTATTTCATGGCTTATCTCTTCATTCGCCACCACAACAGCGGCCAGTGTTGTTGCATAAATGTTACAAACACATTTCTCAGGCATGGCTGATATTCTTTGGAGTCAGTACTACACATCTGAGGTGTATGAAAAATTCTAAATTGCATTTGATAGCTCCCAAATTGACTTGTTTAATTTAATTAAAAAAGCCATTTTAAGAGTGAGCCAATTCACCAAAAAAGTATGACTCCTCTTTTGTGTGCATGTGTGTATAAATATATATATGTATGTATGTGTATATAAATACACATCTGGATGAGCATGTGTTCTATATTGCTTTGAAAGACGTGAAGTGTGGAAACTGTAAAAGGCTAACTGAATTTTGCAATTCTCTGAAGATAGGGATGTCGTGAAGATAGGACCACTACGTTCTGCTGCTTCTGATACTTTTGAAAACAATTGTTTCACATCACGGCATAAGACAGCACACGTATGTCTTACCTCTCCCATTATGCCAAAGTAGAGTACTTTTGTGTTGCACACAGTCTGCATGAACCCGTGAGGCTAAGACCTTTCCAATCGCCAGAAACAGGAAAATAGAAGTGTTACTGCTGTATTACGAGGCATTGAATAAATGCAAAGGTGTAGGCATCCCAACAGCTATCTCCCAAGTCCCTTGACACATCAGTCTAACATATATTTTACTAATTGAAACCTTTTCACACCGACATTGTAGTTGAAAGGTACCATAGTAGTGCTCTATTTGGAAATACCCCTTTATAAACCAAAATTCATCAAGTACTTTCACGTCCCTGAGTGGGTACTTGAGAATTGAGCAGCAGATGTAAAATTTACACTCAAGTGCCTCTCTCAGGCACTGGACACGTATGAAACGGGTAAAATGTATTACAAGCCCTCTTTAGCAGTGAGCCAGTAAGGGGTTTCAGGCTGCGCCTTCCAGCCTGCTGCCAGTCCAAAGGAAGGTGGCAAGGTAAAATCTTGCGTGCTCGCTTCTGTAGTCTTCTTTATCCACCGCAGCACGTAAAAAAAAATCAGTCTAGCAACATGCGCGAACTGCAACCGTGTTCGATGTTTCACGAAGGATTCGACTGCGCATATTTTGCTGAAGGAAAAATGCGTGTTATTTTTCAAATACGCTCGTCTCCGTTCCAGGGCTGCCAACAATAATGTTACGCAACGTTACAGAGCAAGATGACAAATCGCCGGGTCTCATGCCAGTAAGCGTTCTCTGATAACGCTGAGAACTAAATATAAAATCAGGAACGGGAGAGACGCAGAAGTTTTGCATCTTTTGGTCTGGTTCATAGTTTACTAGAAAGTAGAGAGTCCTGAAACTTTGGCTTTAAGGGACCAGGGGCTGTGGAATCTAAAATATTAGGCACCCAGCAGAGGTTTTATACAGTAGTTTCCCCTAATCTCAGAAACATCTGTTCATTTTTAAGAGTAAATCTGTACACAGTTTACATTTCAAGGAGGGTCAGATTCCATTCTTCAATTTCCTTTTTCTATGTGTGCGTGTGTATCATTTATTGTATTTGCAATCAGTGTGGGGTTTATCCCCGCTTTCTTTTTTTTCTGGTGTTGCCTATCCCCTTGAAATTGGCTCGTTTTCCAATCAAGTCATGTGTGTAAATGAAAATGATTCCACAAGTGTCAGCATGTGATATTCCCCTCTTTGTGCAAAGCTGGGAGCACCTCGAGCAATGCGAAAAATAAAATACCTTCTGGAGACAAGGGAAGGGATTTTCCTTGTACTCGGAAGCTGCAGGACTTCCAGGGCACATCGGCTGATTGATTACCCGTTCAGTCTACTTTGTTTCCTTTCATAGCACAAATAAGATTTATGACAATTTAGAGCTGAGATGAAGTTTTGAAGCTTCATTTGATTTTTCGGCTTCAAAGAAGGAAGGCCTCCAGAACAGAGGCGCTGGGTTCTTACCACACAGAATTGATTTTTCTGGAGGCAGCTCTTCCATTCACCGACTTGACTGGAGGCCCTTTTTCGAGGAATGCCTTCCCAGTAATTCAAGGGCTGGCAGTGAGCACAAGGAGACGTTCCCGCCTAAGTTTCTTTCGTTTCTCCTAGCCGTCGGTGTCGGTGTCCAGATTGCCCAAGGCACCGAGGATTTGTTTTTAAACAAATTTTCAAAGCAGTCAGTCTGGTTGTGTGCTAGCCATAGAAGGGTTGTCTCTCCCATTTCAGCTTAAGCTGCAACAAACAAACAATTAAAAATGCTGGACAATCATATACTCCATGGGTAATCAAAATGCCTTCTCCTCATGGTAACACAGCAGTTCACCGGAGCAGAGAGAAAAGAATAACCTGTTTACACAGGCTTTCTTGGTTTAGAGCACTCATTAATGAGTGATGCTGTAGAATTGCTGCTGGTCCAGGTACCCAGACCCTGTGGGCAGTGCTTAGAGAGCATCCCAGGGATGTAAGGCAAAGAATAGAAACAAAATCTTTGTGTGAGAAATCACTTCATTAGTTTTGTTTTTTTTAGATTTTTGCTTGATCACCACTTTCTGGTGAGTCAGTTGTCATGAAAGAAGCTAATAGTTTCATGAAGAATTAAGGGCAGGTAATTTTGAATAGCAAAACAGAACCTTAAACTGGACTGCTCTGTGCATCTGGCGTGGAGAGCTGACCTGTCCTGTTAAGCAAGCAGATTGTGGTTGAATTATGGCTCTTACCGGCATTTGTGGCTTTATTCCTCTTTACAAATTATAGCAATATTGGTTGGAGCTCATCAGCTTCTGAATCACGATGGCTAGAAACACATCTGCTAGAGTGGATCACACCCTTTGGGTATGGTGCAGGCAGACGCAGTTGATTTTGGTCATCATTCCTATGTTGGGCTCTACAAGCCAAGTGTGTGCCCGTGCAAGTACATGGAAGGTATGGCAAGACTGACTTTGCAGCTCAAGGTCCTCTGACCGTAAAGGAACCGAGCCTTACCAAGCACAGCCTCTTCTGACAGTCAGCCAGTGGGTTCCAGTAGATGCGAATCCACATGTTCATTGCAGCTAAGCATCGACAAAACTGTAAGATGCTGTATTTGATAGCAAGGAGATGTACAAGTAGGTATAATCTCCTCACTCCTGGCATTTCAAACCACTCCGTCTTGTTTTTCCAGCAGCCTCCTTGTTGAGCAATATCAAGCAAAGGACAGACCTTGTAAATCTTTGCCTGCAGGAACTTTAGAGATGTAGGAACAAATGCTAAGAATGCTCAGGCTTTAGGGAAAGGCCTGAGGTCCTTCAGGACTTTAACGTTTATCCCCAGAAGCTATTTGGAGACAAGACAAAAATATTTGGCAATATTGAATGAAGCAGATAGATAGCGCAAAGAAATCCAGAAAGATGAGTGTTGATTTACCTGTTTCTCCCTGAAGAGAAGGAGGGGACACACAGAGTAAATGAGATGTTGTTTTTCTTGATCAAAGCCATGGTGAATGACTGCAGGAAAATGCATCAACGTTCATGTTTTGCTTAGCCCCTGTGATGGCTGATGAGAAACGTAGAGGTTTGACAGCTCTGGGACCTTGGAATTGTGTTCACAAGGAACCATCGCAATGGTAACCAGGAATTGTCAATTTACAAAAATTTCCTCTCAAGTGGTTTTTTTTTTCCTTGTTGATGGGACTATTGCATATTTTAGAGCAGATAACCAATTCCTTTATGCAAGAAGATGTTCCTAGTAGAGGTCTTCAGTGATAAATATTTTATTATGTTGGAAGGGGAAAAAACAGAGTCAAAAGAACATAACCTGGTTGTATCCTGTATGATTAAAAGGAAGATATTTTAGTTCTGACCCCCACTCCTCCCTGTTCTTCCTAGTTATACATAAACTCTCTCCAGATACAGAGACAATTCTCTGTCTATTAAAATCATGAGCCTGAAAACCAAAATGCAGATGCACTCCTGAATCTTGAAAATGACCTTTCTTGTTTGAATTAAAAGTATCCAGATTATCTGAAACACTAAAAAAATCCTGTAAAGAAAAAGAGGGCCTTGTCTAGTGCTCAAGTTTTCCTTGGGCAAAGTTAATTTTGGGAGAAAATTTCCTCATGAATAAATCTAAATGAAATACTTCCAGTTATGACTATCAAACCCTTGTCATGGACACACAGCGATGTCAATGGAAAAAAGAATAATTGGCAATTTTCTAGATGCAAACTAGAAGAAAACATAACTTTAAAAAAAACGTCTTTTCTAAGACATTCTATGTCTTAGACATAGAAGACATCCTATGTCTTTTCTAAAAACTTTCCTAAGAATTCCTTGTGTTTTTGTAGGCTGGATAAGGAGAGATCTGGATTACGAGCAGTTTTACAAACCCAAACCCAGATTAAGAAGGTTGATGAGAGCAATGTAAAACCACCTCAGTTTGCTCAAAACTTTTATCTGTTTCCCCCTTCAACTCTAAACTTTCGTGGATGAGATAAAATAGAAACTGAATCCAAACAAGCCGGTTTTGCAAAAGCTCCTCAGCTCTGCTCTAAAAATAAGATTAAAGAAATCCTCTAGGCTGCAGGAGATGACTTTATCTTGTTACATTGCAAACCTCATTCCCTTACTTTAAATCTTCTTCTCTCTTACTAAAGATAACTAATAGGGATGCTGAGAACTATTGTATTCTGTTGACATCTTTAAACATAAAGCAAGCTATCCATATCTGGCTTTCGAGGGGTCTCTCTGCCACCATTCTCAAGTATAAAAGTTTATAGTCATATCATTATGAGAAAGAGGTATTTCTACACATACTAATGGAATTTACTTTTGTGAATCTTATTGAGGAACCCGGGACACCAAGGAAATTATTGTGCTATGATTCACTCTGGTGTAGCACCCCTGACTTCAGCAGAATTACATGTGATTTTCTCTAGACTATGCTGGAGCAGACAGGGGTCCGGTGACATTGGGGTAGCACATGGACAAGAAATAAAATTCTGTGCCTTTTTACATTCCTTTATACTAATGAAATATGTTCGTTAAAATCACATTCTATTATGAAAGAAAATTATGATATGGTGACTTTTCTGGAGCTGCATTTACTTCTGTGTGAGGTGAACTTCGTGTGGCAGGTCTAGACATTTGTCTGGACGTGTCCTGCATATTGTTTATAAGAATTCTTGTTTTTAAAATAGTACTGACGGTAACAGTTTGCATAGAGCTGTCAATATACAAGATTCTTGGCAAAGTATGTGGCAGGGAGGGAGGAGGCAAATTTTGTTTTTTAACATTTGTCCCAGCGAGAAGTTAATGGAATTACTCTAGTTTTGCAAATATCTGAGATCGGATTCTGGCTAAGTATCCCTTCTACAGCTAGAACCTACTGAAAATGCTGACTGACACAATAACTTAAAAAGGATCAACTAAAATCATCTAAGTCTCTAAGTACTTTCCCTGACGACGTTTTTCTTTGCTTTTATTTAGCGCTGCGTGATGAGTCCATTTCACTATCTGACACCCTGTGGGCCAAGTGCATCCCTGTTGTAACAAGATCTCTCATATTTAGAGAATTACTTTGGGATGAATGTGGTCTCTTGTGTTTGCACTAAGTATAATACAGACACTAAACTGTGGATTATCATTTCCTAGTGGGAGATCTGTGTCTTGTGATGAGATTAAGAAGGATGCAGCTGTGAATGGGACCAGTTTGGCTAAGTTGCCCTAAAAATTTAACTGGAGTAACTTTGGGTAGTGGAAAACTATGTGCTATGTTCAAGAATAAGCTCCCACATAAAATCCTTGCAAAGCATGTGCAAAGCTCCTTTGTGGTAAAACAGAGCTGTTTTGACTAGCCATATATGTTTCCTGTGTAAATCCGCCACATCCTGGTCTATAGCTCACTTGCATATCAAGTTTTCATGTGAGTCACATTCCCAAGGCATCTTTGCAGAATAATAAAGTCATACACGACCATGTAAACGATACCCCTGAAAAAGCCCCTTAGTCTTCTTTTCAAAGTTATTTCCAAAACCAGATTTACACATTCCAGTTTCAAAAGCTGCGCAGATAATTGCCAAAACAAGAGCGCTCCACTACACTCATCTCTAATTAGTAAAATCTGACTTTTGTCTTCCTGTGACAATAGCTTTGTGTGTCTCTGAGAAAAGGGGAGATTTAGAGGATACTGGAGATATTTATTTTGAGACGGCATTTTTTCATCATTTTAATATAACTAAATTAAAGCAGTATTTCTGTTCATTTAAATCATAATTTGTGCATTCCTTTTATCGTTACAATCCCCGAGAATGTGGAAGATACAAAATCAGTATAACACATTAGCAATAGATAATACAGTCTAAATAAACATAATAAGCTTTCCTATATGTCTCTAGACCAAACCTTATCTAAAAATACCCTAATGAAGCTGAACCATCCAATTACTTGTTTCTTGGAGGAACCCCTTATTAATGACATTGCAGTGAGGGAAAAACATTAATTATTGGACACAGTGGGATCTTTTACATTCTGTCTAGTCTGGACAGCACCAATTAATACAACAGTAATTATCAGCTACCATGGCAGGTTGGCTGAGCAGAGCTCCTATCTGCTGATTGGGTGGGGAATGTGGGGCAGCTCTCAGGCTGCGCAGATTTCTCAGACTTAGACCTCTCTTATTTTTCGCATTGCTATGTGAAAACCGAATCCTACAGATATTAAAGCAGGTGGGTTACTCTACTGAGGCAGGGGCTGCTCCTATGAGAAGGAAAGCACAGGTGCCACCGGGTGAGAAATGCCATTTTCTCTTTCATCTCCCACCCACCCGCTGTCTGGCTTTCTGTCGTTGGAGACGTAACATGATTGCTCTCTCGATAAGGTGAGTATGACGGTGCAGGCTCTTAAAGTTGTCCGTTTGCTGGCTCCCTTGTCCTCTCTCCAGCTATCTTAAAATGACAGTTTACAAATGCAGAAGCAAATGTTGACGTGATTTATTGCCAGCACTATTGCTGCAGTCTCGAAAGCGGTATACCAGTTCTCGATCAAATTCAACCTGAGGCAAACACCAAATACGGGAAACTTCAGCTCGAAAGGTTAAAGTCTGCAAAAGTTATAAGCGAGTGACTAGAGGGGGAACAATGGAAAGTGTTAGACAACCTGAATAACAGGCGTTACTACTCCACTGCCTATAATAATAATAATTCACCTTTTATCCATTGAAGATAAAAGGACAC
Source organism: Vanellus vanellus (assembly GCF_965231255.1). Lineage (NCBI taxonomy): Eukaryota > Metazoa > Chordata > Aves > Charadriiformes > Charadriidae > Vanellus > Vanellus vanellus. The sequence continues at coordinate 8,054,177 of NC_138912.1, read as the reverse complement.
AATGTGGGAAAATTAAGCTGTATAGACATCTTGGGGATATCTCATCTGAGATCACACACCACTTCTTTCTTGTGGTTATCATGATTTTATCAGAGCCACTTTGAAGTCTATATAGCCTTATATCTCAGTTATCTACATTTCATCCTGTATGTATTTATTGCAGATGGGCCTAAGCTGCTAAATTCAGATCCAAATCCAGATTCTGATTTTGAACTCCCTAAGGTCCGTAGCTAGCTTGAAGCTAGGGCTTTGGTTTGGAATCATCTCTATTTATGGGTAAGAAAATGGGGTTTAATATATGCGCTCCCAGACTGCATAGCTCTATATATGCGCACACCGAGTTACTCTCACTCACGTGTAAATCTAGGAAAAACAGAATATAGCTATGTAATTAAAAGCTGCCTACACTGTTATTCATATTTTAAAGAAGGATGAATTGATAAATGAGCCTTAGCTTTGACATTTTGCGACTCCTGAGCGCTTTCCTTTACAACCCTAACAGGTTTTTAACCGTGCTTTAACATCTGGAGCTCCGGCGACGACAGACACCCTCAGCTCTCCCTCGCATGCAGGTAAAAACTGCAGACAAGCAGTGTATTTTACAAATCTTTGTGCACCGGAGTCTGTTTTCCTGTGTTACCTGTAGCCTTGACTCCAGCAGCAAGCAAACGATGACACAGACGTAAACAGGGTTATAGAAAAACAGGCTGCCACTTTATTTAAAACTCAAGAGGAATTCCCAAGAGGAACGAGTGTCCCGTTCGCAGGGAGGGGACACCAACCAGGTACACCAGGAACAAACTCCCCTTGTTCTGAGACAAGGCTGTGTAGGATAAGCAAGCCCTCTGTGTCCAAAGGGAACCAGAAATGCTTCTACCTTTTGCATAATACTGATGTGCTAATTAGGGCACTGATATCCTCAGAGGGCAAGCTCAAATCTGATGATATGTACAAAACACACACTCTCCTCTCGCTCTCACACGCACAGAGGCAAAGCATAATCAGACGGACAGTGGAAGCAGAAATCAAGGAAAACAACGGCAGAAACAGTGTAAAAAATGCACCTCCGAGAGATCAGGTGGCATCCCTTTGTCAGCAAGCCGGCTGGTTACACGGAGTCACTCTGCCATCAAAACATCACCATTTTCTTAGCGACTCTCTTAGCACGCTGTATATCCAGATCTGCTCAATCTTTTTGTTATTATTCATACAATCACTTGATTAAATGATAACATATCAATCATACAATCCCTTAGAGACAGACTTTACAGAGGTATCGGTACATTACCCGTGAGTCTTTCCCTGTCGTTTTGTGATTTGAAGTATTTTGTACTAACATCTCTTTCTCCCACTCCTCTCTATCACCTGGGCTTCCTAAACCTAACGAGGTGATAAAATGCTCTCCACTAGGGATAATCCATTTTCCCAATATAACTTAATTCCTTAAAGCTTCACATCTGGAAGAGACTTCCAGAAACTACATCTCAGCACCAGGGAGCTGGCATTTCCAGCTCTGAAATAGCATTCCTTGAAAATAAAACCCCTTTGTCTGACTAAAGACACATTGCGTCTGGAAATGTTGAGGAAAAGGCATTTCCACAGCAAATGTTTATTTCTGATTATAAATATCCTGCTAAAATTAAGGAGTACTAATAAAATGTCAGTGAAACTGGATAGGCGTCATTCTATGTTAGAGCTGAATAGGTATTTCTTTCTTCCATAAAACCTGGAGCTTCTAAATTAACATTTTAAATATGATGTAATACTTCTGCCTGCAATAAATTGTAAGAAGGTCCAGTTTTTAAATGATCCTTAAGTGTCCTTGCAACACATTTCATCATCCACAAAACACAGGAATGCCACAGAGAGACAGTCAGTTTATCAGGAAATCTTAAAAAAAAATATTATTCGCTGGTAGCATTGCCCCACTGTTTCACAAAGACTCCGCAAAATTTTTCTTGCCATGCCCCACCACCAGTCAGATTACGGAGAAGTGGCTGAGGGATCAGCTCCTGAAATCCCCGAGTTTACCAGCACTCAGGGCACCCCATCACTTACAGAAGCCAGTCCCTGCCCTCGGGATAAGACATGCTCTCAGATCACGGGCACGTGCATCCGGGGCCAAATCATGGTATGTGCAAGTGGAGGTCCACTAATCTAAATCAGTTTGGTACTCCGGGATTTGAAAAAAATCAGCCAATCAGTCTGGACACTTTCCTCTTCCCCATCAAAATGCTATAAACCAACGCTCCTCAAGGTTTTTAGTCCCTGCCTTGCTTTAGTCCATGAAGGAGGAGAAGGGAAGAGGGATGGTTGGGGAGGGAGGGGAAGGAGGAAGGAAGGATCATAGGGAAAGCAGAACAAGGGTGGATGAAGGGAGGGGACTGTGTCATACTTCATTTGCTGGTCACAGTGCAGCAGAGGTTGAAAAGCACTAGTAGAAGTTACCCCTCAACACATACAGACTGCAAAAACCATATAAAGAGTGCGTCAGGGCCACAGTTTAGTGGCATCATCACCATGGCATGATACAACACTGCAGGATTTCTTAGTATATGTTCTGCCAGCACCATTAACCTGCCATGCCAAGATAACGAAGATAACCCACGTTCACATATTTTCCTTTGGTCCACAGTTAGAAATGAGATTCTTTGACGGTCCGGAAGCGCTGTTCTGATAAGCATCCCCCTTTTTTTAATTCTCTTGCTTTGATCTCCCAAGCAATCCAACCTGTTCCCAAGGAACTCTAGCTCCCACACAACTGTTATTTCCAGCAATCCATAAAAAACGGAAAAAAGAGCTCCTACAAGGATTAAGTCAGGAGTGCAATATAGAAAATAAATGACATCCTAAAGAATTATTTTAAATTGTAGAGGAGAAACTTTCCATCAAAAAATGGAAAAAGGACTATTGCAAAGTCCAAAAAATTGTATTCTTTGTAAAATATTTGGCTTTTAAAAGATACGCAGCTTTTTAATTTTCAGACAATTTACCTCAGATACCTAGTAACCTGTCTCATGGCTGACACTGTAGTTTAATTACCAGTTCTGAAGCAGAAGTAACTCAGAGAGATCAACTTACAGCAAAAACAGTTTCTGAGACAGGGATTGAACTGAAGAAATTGGCTTTGCCCAGTTCACCACAACTATTTTTTAAGACACAAAACACGAAATGGTTTTTATTCCTATAAACAGAAATATTTTCATTAAAGCTGAAATGTACTGAAAAGGCCATAAAATGTAATGTTAATTTAATGGGTGACAAAATCTGACTCAAAATTTCTTGAATTTTAGTTGTCTAATTTTAGTAATGAGCCACGGTATAAACAACAGCACCAATTAATTCATTTTCTTTTAAGAAGGCTCATGCCGTACCTAAAAGACTGTTGCTGTTAAACACTCATGCATTAAAATGCTAATAATTAAACTGTTACGACTGACTAATGAACTCTGCCAACTATAAATGATGGTCTTGTTAGATTCACTGCACAGCAAGGCTTCCTTTGTACTGAAAAAGTTAAAGGTTAAAGAGCTCTTGAAAACAGCGAGCAGCATCTAGAAGCAATTACATTTTTTTTCCTGGAAACTAATAGTTGTACAATAATGTTTCAATTCGCACTCCGAAAAAAAAAAATAATACTATGGGGTCCATTCATCAGAGCAAATCTGCAGCTTTCTACACCATGGCTGGTTGTTAATTTGGCTTCTGCATCCAGCCCGCTCAGCCTATAATCTAGTGCTTTTGCAGAACCTTTTATCGATCCTGCTCTTGGCAACTAAAAGGGCAAAGACTCAAGCTTGACTCGTCATACCTGTTGAGTAGCACTCAGTCACATCAGAAAAACACTATGAGATTGAATTTCAAAAGCCTTCTGTGGCAGATTTACTTGGATATAGTGTTTATTCGCTAGTTGTCCCGGTGCATTGACTTCCAGACAATACGGTCTCTGGTAAATGAAGGAGACAGAGCTGGAATTTGAACTGTATGCCTGTAAGGAAGCTTGCTTGATTACATCTGTGACCACAGCTATGCCTCTTGACAAATACCACCCGGGTGAGAAGACATGAGGTTCCAGTGCGTTCACTCAGTGAAATTGTGAGTTTCAGAATCAAGACTTTCCTGTGAACCTCACGTTCCTGGAAATTAAATAGAATTTCCTCTTTTAAAAATTACTTGATCTTGGATTAATCATGAAAAATTTTTTTCTCTGAATCCTAAATGAAATATGACTAGTGGTCAATGAAGCTAATGCGATATAAGCAAGCATAATAATATTGTCCTCTCTAAGCACGGGCTTGTATCATGCACCAATTTCCTATCTAAAAATTATTACTAATTTGACTATGCACTGAAGAGAAGCTACTTCAAAGTCATGGTAACTACCTGCCTAGCCACATTAAACAAGATCTCTAGATGTGATTTAAGCAAGTGTCTCTGAGTGGACTGCATGTGATCAACAGCTCAGTTCTGACATTGCAGCTGGGCCAGGACAACCTTTGGCTGAGGACCAGCAGGAGAGTTAAAGCTGGTAGCTTCTTTGTGGGATCTCTTGTGGTACCTTTGCTTTGTGGTGGGGTTGATAGACAAGTGCTGTTTTGTTTGGTCCTCCTAGGGGCAACCCTATTCACCACTGCTGTTGCATAAGGGTATAGCTGGATTTACAGCCCTAATGGATTTTCAACACAAAAAAGAAGAATGTGTTAAAGAAGAATGGCCCTGTTCTTTATTTGATTTTTTTTTTTTTGATTCACATGGTTCAACTGCTCGAATGATCCGGTAAGTTGCTTTTTAAAGGTGTGCTAAGAACGTATGGGTCTGACTCTTAGATGGTCATTTAGATTGATAGCACTGAGCTCCATAAGCAATCTCCTCAAAACCAAGTCTTCCCAAAGGAAAATATCCTCATATGTGAGTAATTACAAATTTCTGGTCGGGAGTTGCAGAGCTTGCTCTGATCATGGGCAGTCCTTGGGCCTCAATGTGTTCAGATCCAGCTCTCACCTATCTGTTATGCACATCCTGAGTCATGGCAGATGCAGCTGCAGGGTTCCGATGATGTGTCTGCAAGATGACTTCTGGAAAACCTCTTTCTTAGGATGACCATCTCCCCTGAAAGATACTTATTACGGAAGTCACAGTCATGAAGATCTGCCTACAGCACCTGATTTGCTGGTGTATGTGCTAAAACTACATTTCTAACACTAGTCCAGCAACACACTGTGGTAGTTTTGCCCTTTTACTGTTCTTTCTACCTGTTCAGTTATGTGCTAACAGCTAAAGGTTTCCCTTGACTCTTCTTGTGTTGGCCATACTTGAATTGTTGAGACCAGTGCATTAGAGAAATACTCAGTTAATGCGGTTGCTACCGAAATAACTTTTACTTCTGCAAAAGGTGGACTATTGCTTAGATGTCACTTCAGTAGCTCGTACGGCGAACACACTGGTTGTTTGGAAAAATGTTGGAAACAGATTTTGCAAAGTCACCCAAATATGACAAACTGCCTTCAGTGTACCAGAAATTCTTTCCAGCAGTAGACTTATCGTACCTCCTGGTGGGTCTACTTTTCTATGCACGTTTGCTTTTGAATACTGCTGTGGCTTTATGAATATACAAATATACATATAAATGTATTCCCTGAGACTCAGGAAAGGGGCAACATGATAGGTCATGAAAAGTGCAATTAATTATGTTGCTCTGCCTCCTTTATAGTAGGGCACACTCAGCATGCTCAGACTTTTGCTTGAGGTGCCTGCATTAGTTGAGGAATGACGTTATATTTCTAGTGCCCATTTCATTTAGAAATAAAGTCCAGTAAAACTATAAAAGAATGTTTTGCTTTTAATTTTCTCACTGTTAAGATTTAACCTATATAAATCTCCAACATCAAAACAACGTGTCCTTATAGTATCAGTGCTTCCTTGTGGCACAGTGGAAATAATAACAGTAACTATAATCAAAAGGGATAACTGCATTCTTTGGATGATATTAAAAATACCTGTGAGTCACAGATATTACATCCAAGAAGAGATTCACCATACCCATCAGTGGATGGAAGCCACCTGCTATTTTTCTTTAAGATAACTATGCAGAGAAAAGCTTCTGATGAGGCAAAGAGCATATTAAACTCACAGTCCTGAGGAAGAAGTTGTGCGCAGCATTGAGGCAATAACTCGAGGAGCCAAACACTCAAATGCTCAACCCTACACAGTCAATAAAGGGGCAAAGAAGTATATTTACTCTCAACTTCATACAAAAAGCTTATAGTATTGATACAACACAGGCACGCGAGAGATGATTGTGAACAGGCTAGTGGTGTGAATTATCTTAGGAACTGGCTGTTCTGTTTTGGAAGTGAATCTTGGGAACTTGGCTCTTTTTCTGTGCAATACTGAAAGGCATGAATCATAAAATCATAGAATGATTTAGGTTGGAAAAGACCTTTAATATCAATGAGTCCAACCTTCAACCTAACAAACACTGACAAGTCCACCACTAAACCATGTCCCTCAGCACTACATCTACACATCTTTGAAATACCTCCAGGGATGGTGACTCAACCACTGCCCTGGGCAGCCTGTTCAAACATTTCACAACCCTTTCAGTTAAGAGATTTTTCCTCATATCCAATCATCTAAACCTCCCCATGTGCAACTTGTAGCCATTTCCTTTCATTTTATCACTTGTTAGTCAGGAGAAGAGACCGACCTCCACTTTCCTACAACCTCCTTTAAAGTAGCTGTAGAGAGCGATAAGGTCTCCCCTCAGCCTCCTTTTCTCTGGGCTGAACAACCCCAGTTCCCTCAGCTCTTCCTCATAGGACTTCTTCTCTAGATCCTTTACCAGTGAAGACCTCAGGTATATTTTAATCCAATTTTAGATTCAAAATTTGATTAATAAATTAAAATACTAAAGAAGGAGGCCACACAATGTGTATTGAATGTGGAACACCACTAGGAGTTTCAAAATTTATTCAGCATAAACTCCTCCTGAATAATATAAAATGAGGAATTTACATTGATTCTGGAAATACAGATGGTTTTATGTCAGCATGGCTACGTAGCCAGTACCTATAAAGCACAGACGCTGATTTTTCTTCTCAGACGGTGGTCACAATGCCACCCTTCTGACACTTAGAGACACCCTCATTTGTACGATCCTCTTAATACATTTGTGGCAGGGAACTGGGAAACTGGCTTAGAGAGCCGGAAATACACGGGATGTCTGAAAGGTCTGAGTAACCCTCTCTTATCTCGTATTTCCATCTCTGCAGGTTTCCCAACACTGTGTCTGGGACACACAGTACAGTTGACAAACTACTGTAAATAAAAGGTTTTTCCTCAACACGTTTGTAGCCAACAGGAGAAAGGAAACACACAGAATCTACTTGGCCAGCATCTTATCGTCAGATTTCCAGCACAATGTTGCAAAGTCCAGGGAACAGAGTAATTTGGATTTGCCTATTATACAATAGTAGGGTTAAGACAGGCCTCTGAAAGGCAGCTCAGCAAACAATATCTTTTGAGCTCTTTCCTGATCTATAATGCTGGCAACCTGAAACGAACGATACTCTTGTGAGGACCTCGGTGTGGATGTTAAATCAAAAAAGACCCTTTAAATGTTAGGTACACTGAATAAAGGAGAAAATTATGACGCCAAAGTGCAAACTCACTGGAACCCGTTGGCTTTGAAATCTTACTTGATCAATATTGGGCTTGGTTTTGCATAGGAGAGAAAGCGGGGGAAAAAGAGCAGAAAGAAGCTTTGACAATAGAAATATATGAAAGAGGAGGTAATATAGATGCAGAGAATATTTGCAGGGAAAATTATTAGTCAAACATTGCTATCTGAGACCGAGTGTGTTGGCATGATGGAGAAGAGAAAATACTTCTAGATGCAGATAGCTACGCTATAACGTATATTTCGCTCCTTTCTGTTGCCCAGCTTCCATAGAATTCTCTCCTCTTTTTGATATCTAACATGACAACAGATACATCAGCTAGGATGTAGTTCATAAAAACAACAACAGTGAAAAGAACCAACTTTTATAGAAGAAAAAAGAGCATTATAAGTACTAGAGAAAAGTTTTGTGAATTCAGGCTAGCTTTTCAAACATTCAGACCACCCCTAAAATAGCAGCTACAGTTCACAGGGGCCAGAGCTACACAAATTCCAGCTCTCCCTATGTGGTAAGTCTAATACTTTCTTTTCTTATGCTTTAAGGACTTCAAATAGGGTTTGTGCATTTGACTCCTTTTATCTCTTTCATAGAGTTCTCTCTGCTTTTAAATCCCTAAGTATCTCTGTCCTCCCCCTGCCATTCCTTAACAGATCCAGGACAGCACAAATAATGCCTCTTGGCTTTGAACACATCATGGCAAATTTCACTGACAGAGGAAAGATGTATGAGCAGTTATCTGGGATAGTTTTACACCAATCCATCTATTGTACGCTATGTTCACAATCTTGGGCTGGAATGAATTTCAGGCAAAGTGTGTCCCTCGCAGACCACTTAAAAACAGAATAGGTTCTGTCTGCGGGTCCAGTCCTATCTGATGCTAAGCACCTTACAGCATCAGGGCCTCGCTGAGAAATATTTCCCTTAAATTTCTCCAGGGCTGCACAGGGCTTTGTCTCTTGACAATGAAAAGATGACAGGAAGATGGCAACAGTTTAGGTGCCTAAAATCCTACGCAATTCTAGGAAAAAGTGACCCCGTCTGCATAAAAGGATACCAAGTCAATATGGCAAAATGAAGAAGGAAATATGCAAAAGGAAGGGGAACCCCCCCTTCTTGAATGATCACCCCACAGGTTTCTCTCTTGCTTCTGCTACCAGGATCTACATGCAGGTTTTTTTGGGGAAGGCAACACATGAGGGGACTCACCTGAATAAATCTGCACAATTTCTACCTGCATCTGCAGATCTGGGGCTTTTGTAAGATATTCATGACAGAGGCTTGTATTTCTTCTTCTGTATGGTGCCTGTCATTCTTTTAGCATGGTACAAAACAAGAACTAATCATTACAATACTAACACGGAAATCCAGCCATTCACATTTTCTAGGTGTTCTGTGTAATCAGTGCACCAAGACGTAAACTATTTGGTGTCTCTGTAGTACTGTGCTTGCATACTTTGCCATGAATTTTAGCCTTTGGTGGGATAAACAAAGGTTATAGAAAATCAGGGACTACTCTGCTATTGTGTTGTAATTCCAAATGCAAGAATTCTGTGTTTCAGCTAAGATATATTTGCATAATTTTAAAGCTTGAATTGTAAAATGTGAAACACCTTCAGTTTATATTGGGAAATATTGGAAAAGTAAAGCAGATTTTTACAAACATTTTTGTAACAATGTAATTTTAAACATGCAATTCATTAGCAAAGAAAACACAGCTCATGTAATGAGGGATTGCTATAAGTAGATTTAATATAGTCTAGCATTTAAATATTATTGTTGATCATAAAAGATTAAATGCCCTTTGGTTTCAATCCTCTTATTAAAAGCAGCAAATTTATTTTCCTTGAGTGTGGCAAGTAAGTTTCAACCAAAATGTAAATGCTTAACAGACTCCGTGCATATGTGCACACAAGCGTGTGATGGAGGGATGGGGCGTTTTCCCCAAAGCTTCAATTTCAACTTACTCATTTGTTATCACTGTTCATTAACTATGTGGTTGACCTAAGATGAGCCTGAAGGATTACAGAATATTTGTCTAACTGTTTAACAGAAGCTTATAAAATAATAGTATTTGCTAAACACCTCAGGTTTCCCTCCCACCGTCACTGTAATCTGAAAACATGAAAGGACTGGATGGGATGAACGCAAACACAGTGATGCTCGGTTGGGTCAGATGTGTCAGTTCAGCTTGGTTTGAATAGGTAACCCAGTCCCCAGTGTAACTACATTAAAGGGGGTTTCTGAGAAACCACTGTCAACTGCCTGATTTCATGCTGATTTGTTTCTGGATGGGAGCTGCTGTTTTTCATTGGGTGGTTGAGTAGCTGGGCTAATCAAATTCATGTCACCTGCAAGCAAGGGTGGAATGAAAAGCATGACTAAATGGGGAGGAAAGCCAGGATAGTGTTTCACTGTCACCTATGTCCTTAAAATACTGCTTACGCTTGCCATTACATTTGCTGTCTGTGTAGTTTCTCATGGGAACACTGACAACGTAAGGCTCACAAAAGCCAAGCCAGCAACAGCTATGCAGAGAGCAGAGCCCTGACATACCATTACCTTGCTTGACCATCACCAGTTTAGAGTACGTTTCAACACAGGGCGACTGTGTGTCACCCTTCTTCATGCTCAGCAGCCCAAACCTCAGTGATTTTTGATGTGTAGACCTGTTTGGACAGGAGCAGTGGTGCAGCCCTGACTCTATAAAGTGTTCTTTACTAGTGCTTCCTAATGACTTTGCACTATCTGCGGCTGTCACACGTTAAAGAGAGAGCTACCCTAATTTCTACTACTTGATTAAAAAAAGTCTCATATCTTAAAAGAAAAGAGACCTCCAAATATTTGACACTTGAAGCCTGTTAGAATAGGAACTTACCATATGGAAATTATCTACATTGCTTCTGTTAGGATCCAGCAGATATGCTCAGGCTAACAGGCTTGCCCGCTCAGGCTCCTCCGTTTGCACTTTCCCTCCTCGCTGAGCCTGAACACAAACTACTTTTCCCCTGCCATGCTGCAAGATACTGTTGTACCAGCCTGTAACACTGAGGGGGGAATTCAGAGCCAGTCCCCAAATCTCCTGCTATGGCAGATCTGATCTCTTGTTCCAGCTTTTGAGCAATCTGGAAGCATGTGTGTCCTAACCTTGCTCCTTCAGGAGCACAAGTGGACACATCACTGAACTTAGTGGTAGAGTCTCCCAGGTAGAAAGACATTACTGAGAGAGTGGCAGAAGTTGAGACCCAATTCTCAACTTACAGTTTCATCATAAGCTTATAAAGACAGTCGTGGATCTTATCTGTGTTGGGACTGAACTCAAAATTTACCCGACCTGGCTGACATACAAGCACAGCGCAGGACATGTGTTTGCCCAGGAATAGACTTTTAGACCTTCTAGCATATAATTCTTTGGTAGTTGAGTGTTCCTTGCTAGTTAAAGAGGTACTTCCTTTCTAAGCCCCTTTATGAGTTTCCAGAAAAAAAATTACTCCTTTAGGCTGATACTTTTGTAGCTTTTGGAAAGTTTGGTAAAAATCCATATGGTTGGTTTTGAGCATGCTTAAAGAATTGTTTCAGATGTTTAACTTGTGCTTGGGTAACTGAAAACAGTTCAAACTTGGCATGTACTCTCCAGTGAGAAATGTGGGCTTGGATAAGTTGGAAAAAAAATTGGTTCAGAAAGAAAGGAGTTATAAACAAGTGGAAATAGTATGCTTCAGTTATCCAGATGTATGCCAGGCAAGCATAGACGTCTGGATATCCACATGCTGAAATAAATGCATCTGTATTTATTTAAATGTGTGATGTAATGTTCATGTGCAAACATCTCAGTAAATGGTAGGCATGTTAATTTTTCCCATCTCACAAAATAAATATAGACAATACATGAGATATACATATATGTACAGCTTAGAAGTGTCTGGCTGACCAACAGAATGACCCAGAGCTCTTGGACGCCAATGAAAAGACTGTTCCTGAATGTAATGGAATATGGATCAGAGTCCAATGCCCAACAATCCTGTTCATGTATTAAAAAATAGAAAGGGTAAATACACATGTAAAATGTTAAAAACCTCATCAATCCTTGAAAGTTTCCATTACATTATCTCAGATAATACTCAGTGCCAACTGTGATGAATTAAATGTTTCCACAGCCAGCAAAAGCTGTTCAAAACCCAAAATGTAATATATGATTTTCTTGATTCAGAATTTCAAAACACAACCTTTTAAACAGAGGTTCAATCATCAAATCCACAGGAGAAGTAGCTCTGGGTTTTCTTGCTGAAAATCCAAATTACTTGGGTGCCAAATCTTCATATGCCTAAAACTGGTGTCGCTCCATTGACTTCAGCGGAGCTATGCTGATTTACACCAGCTGCATGGCTGGCCCATAAATATTTTCAGTTGATCTGGATTATTTTATATATTATATGAATTTTCTTTATAGATTACATGGCACAACATTTGTTCTCAGCTTCCATAATGTCAGGCTATGTGAATTTATTTTAATGTGGGACCATTCGTGTGGTTCTGTTATTGCACAACTGAATACATTTGTGCTCATAACTTGATTTCACTGCACATCCTTCCCTCTATCCACACACAACCATCCTAACAGAAGAATTACTATCACTCCATCTATCCATAGGAAGTCACATATTGTCGGGAAAGAGTGAAGCCGCAGCTACTGTGGGAAACGTAGCACTGAATGTCAAGCTGTTGGTCATGTAAAAATTTCCACCATAACACTATGGTAAGTGTAGTTCTTTGCATGTAGTTATGTTAGTGGGGTTTTAAAATTAATCATGCATGTTATTATTCATCAGGGAATTTATGCTGGACACTCCACTTAGCACTTTGACACAAAGGTAAATAGATTCCATGGATGCCGAGTAGTGGGATAATGAGATTTTATTAAATCTGTGATCTTCCCCTCTTGTAATGGCTATTACAGCGGGTCCCCTCTTCTATGCAGTATATTGTTTGCAATAGCTCTGTCTCCTAAGTACAAGGCACAGGGTTTGGGTTTATTATGGGGTTAGTGAATACACTCAGGCCTTTCATCGCTAAGCCCCTGGGACGTGCGTGGGAAGGTGTGCAGCCATCTCCACTGAGCCTGTTCGGGGCAGGACACACACCGTCCAGCCAGGCTTGTCATGGGGTGGCTGGACATGCAGGCAGGGAAATATCCTCTCCGAAGACTGGGAAAAAGTGATCCATCTTTCCAGCTACACAATCCCATTTAGGGTGCAAGCAAATACAACTTATTTACATTGCATTTATAGAGAATCTATAAAGAATAGATTCATGACTAATAGATGTTGTAATAAATACAGAATCATTACAGAATCCAACAATAGTTTGCTTAAAAACCTTCCTACCACTTTCTCCTGCTTTTTCTCTGGTTGCGTGTAACCCGTAGCATTCTGGTCTGTAGCATGTTTAGCTTGTGTTAGTCATTTATTAATCCTCAACAAAATATTTGTGAGTTAAACGTTAAAATAAAGCACGATCAAAGGAAATGCAACAAACTTGCACAAGAAAGAGACTAGAGACTATTGGTCCAACTCTCAAAACCCACGCAACCATCTGATAAAATCCTCCTGCATCCAAATTCAAGTAGTTACGGCCCAAGATTGAGGTATATGGTCTGGTAAATTGGCAGAGCCTGAGAGCAGTTACCAGCACCTGCCCAGATGGTACCTATCTTTGCTTTTATAAGCCCTACTTTCATTTACAGTTTTCTAGAAGAGAAAGTTCAAAGCAGCTACAACTATTTAATATGTGTAGACTTTCCTTTATATGCCAGAGAAATTAATACTAAAGAAATTTCCTCAGTCATCTTGGTCTGCAAGTGCCATTTAAAACCCAGCCGGACTATCAGCTCTGTTCCCTTAATACTTGTGGGCTTCATGGCTTCACATACATATCACACCCCATGAGGCAAGAAGTATCATCGCTCACACAGTGCGTGGAGGAAACTGAGGCATGGGGAGGCTGAACGATGCAGCTAAAGCCACACAAGAGTTAGCTGCACTTTGCTGTCAGGACAAACGCCCAGGTCAGCCTGGTTCCCAGGGAGGGACTGCTCTCGCCAGCCGGCTGGACTTTCCTCTCCCGGCCTGCAATATCTGCTGGGGTACAAAGAACGCAGAGGACAGACTTTCTGCCCACTCTTCCGTCGATGCATTAAAATAAAGGCAAAGCTTGTAAGGGTTAAAAGCTATGAAACTCAATGTTAAACAGTCCAGCAGTTCCGGCAAGGGTTAAGACAAGCCTGTGACACCGGGAGACGCAACGGGACTCTCCTTCTGTGCTACATATGTAGATGGGTATTAAGGACATGCATCTCTCCTCATCTAAAATCATGAATTTTTATGAAGTTAGCCCTGCTTTCCCATAATTCAGTAGGGTGCACTTTGCAGACCCTAAAGTGCTGTCACTACAGAAGGTTTCATTGCTTGCACCTGCTAAAACATTTGAGGTATTTGAGAGGCAGTGAAACACATTTGCTTTTCATTTTATCTGACTTTGAAAATCTTTGAAGTGTTTAATAGTAGTCCAGAAAAGATTTCTGCCTCTTAATCATTTACTTGTAGGGCACATTCTCCACTGGTAGCCTGTCAGGCAGAAAACGAGTTTAGCCCAGTTTTATTAAGTGCCACATGCCGAGTCAGTGTTCATTAAAGGTGTTTTAAGGTTTGAATTATGTAATTTATGAGAAAAAGAAATACAAAATTCCATTGTTTTATTAATATGCAGCACAGGATATACTGCTAATAACATACTTTTTAAACAGAAGTTTTATTAAAAAAAATGCTTTTATAGGGGGCTACAGATAGGCTTTTAAAAATCTCTTTTTCCCTGTTCAATAAAATTCAAACATTTTAATTCAATCAACATAGATTTGAAAAAAGGAACTATTCTTAACCTCTCCTTTCGGTCACTTTTCTTTACACACATTGTAGACAAAGGGGGAAAATAAAAAAAAAACATCGGGACCTTTCTTTTTTTTCCTTTTTAATAGAAGTGACAGTATATGGTATTAAAAGCAAGCCAACGCTGAAGCCTGCAGTCAGATGTTAATTCACCCTCTATAGAAAACAAAACCAAAAAGAAAAAAAAAAGAAAAAAGAAAAAAAAAACACCTCCACATTATGACCCCAGGAAACACTACTTTTCAGAATTATTTTAAATTGCCCCCCACAGATTCACAGCTAACGGGATATTTTTAATTAGATGAGGGCTTAACTAAATCTTTTAGTAGCCCACTAAACCATTTTTATGGTCTACATTGTTTTAGTATTGTAAATAGATTTTCTTAAGCATATGCGAAAAACACACCTTATGAAATTCAAGAAAGAGTACATATTTCTTCCCAGTCTATCTGGCTCAAGTTACCTGAGCCCAACCCTGGCAACCCAAGGGAGGCCTGATCCTGCAGCTGGCTCTGGCAGGGAAACTCCCTGTCCCCTGAGATGGGGTGACATCCATGAAGGGCTCTCCTTACCCCCTCTCTGTGGCAAAACTCCCACTAGCATCCCATAGTTTCGCTTGAAAAAGAGATTGTGTGAGGCCTGAGGAACCAAGACCAGTTGAGTTTAATATGAACTTTTACGGCCATGGGAAAGTCTTAGTTATCCAAACTTATACCAAACTGGAATTCATTAACCCCTACAAGGCAGGCCAGGCTGCAGTTCCTGCCCTGGTGGGTTTGTTTTGTTTGTTTGGGTTTTTTTTTTTTTTTCTGTTTCATTTATTTTATTAGTTTGTTATTTACTTTGATGCTCTGACAAGTCCAGGGAACAGAGAAAGGCTGATGCTTCGAGGTGGACCTGCCATGTCCATGAGGCTGAGCTGCTGGATAGCTCAGGTTGTGCAAAATGGAAAGAGCCACTGCCCACAATTGGTACTACTGGAAAGCTTAAGGATGTTAAATGTTGCAGATATGATGCAAGTTACTAATTTTGGAGTCCCGTGTGACTAATCCTTCTCATACTTTGGTAATGTGATGATCATGTGGAGTCTTACCACAGGTTATGGAGACTGAGGTATTCATATCAGACCTTTGAGATTTGGCTGTTTCCAGCAAATGAACTCTGCACATACCTCACGCACAGCTGATGTAAAGGAGTGATGCTCTATGCAAGGGACACTGAGAATCATTAATAGCCGAAAGGCTGCAAAAGATGAAGCTGCTGACACTGAATATCTGTTCATAACAAATCGTACAGAGAACACAAATGTGGTAGCAAAACATCTTGAATGGGAATAGCAATTATACTTGAGCACAATCATTAATTTTTAAATTTAAGTTAAGAAGTGGGGAAAATACATAACTACATTAAGAATTTGTTAATTTGATCCAGAGTAACATTTTTAATGAATTCTCTGGAAGCATGAGCCAAGAACTGTTAAAAAACCTTGCCCTGCAGAAAATGCACTTTTAAAAACCTATTTGCCCTGAATGAAACATTATTTTTACAGTGAGTCCTCATTTTATGGCAGACACGTGCTCGTAAAAGTTGCCATTGTTTGTGTGGAAAGTGGTAGGAAAAAAAAAAAAAAACAACCAAGGGGAAAATTGGCAGATGCTTTACCTTAGAGCATCCTAGCCATTTTTAAGATGGCTTACCCAGCCCTGGCTCCGGTAAGGAGTCACTGGCACAAGCAGCCTTGCTGACCGCAGTCAGCATGTATCTGACTAAGGACCTCAGGCTGCAGCACTTGGGAAATTTAGGGGCCGGAGCAGGGCATCAACTTTTGCTCCAGCTCCTAATTACAGCTTTCAGAGATGACATTTTTAATCACTGAGGCAGGCTCCTTTTGGGAGCAGGGAAGTGCAGCAAGGTGGCAGTTGTACTGCCGTCACTTACTGCAATGTGCTGGGGACGCAGAGGTGGGAGGAAGGAAGATAGAGTCTGCTGCTGCTTCTTGTGAGACCTGCAGAGCAGTCTACGTGCTGTGGCCATGTCCACACCCGCTTGGAAAGGATCCTTCCCTTGGGCACATGCAAAAGAAGCAGAAGACTTATCTGCTGGGCACCTCACCTCATCCCCAGAAGATGGGAGCACTCCTTACCTCTCCGAAGTGGTAAGGAGAGGGTGTTTTTAATTCAAGTGGAGGAACTAGCTGCTTCAGTTTTATTGCAGAATCATGCTAGTAATACATCCAGATTACTGAAGCTCACAGTAAGGAAGTCAATTTATAATGACTTTGCCATTGTCCTGTTGCTAATGTGCCACATTTGATTCTCCTCAGCTGGCTTTGAAAGGTCTCTTTGAGGAAGGAGGAGATAGCACCCTTGCTTATGAAAAAGGCAAATTATACCCAGGGGCAACATCGCTGCACAACAGGAAAAGGCCAGCCTCCTCCCAGGAGACATGGCCCCAAATTAAATGCAAGTAATTTCCTGACTAACCTGTGATTTCTATCTGGTTGTGGCTTCTGGCATACAGCTAAGTCTCCGGTTCTGCTGTTCTGTTCAGCAGGTCTCACATGTGCTTTCACTTTCATTTCCAAACTTTAATACAGAACAGCCCATCCACAACCTGCTGCTGAGGCAGCGGAGGCCAGGGATGCTGGCTCTGGGTTGTGCAGCCATGGGCGGGAGGAAGGGCTGTCTCCTTGGTGGGGCAACCCACGAGAGAGGTCCCTTAGCCACAACAGCAATGGGCTGGCAGAGAAGGTGGAGTGGGGAGAAGAGCAAGACGCTCCTGCAATTGGTTCCCCTGCATCCCATATGCCGTCCAACAGGGTTTCGGGGCTGGCTGCTCTGTTCCCTCTCACCAACCTAAAATGATGGAGCTACCAGAGGCAGTGGGCTGGAAGAACCTATGCCAGTAACTTTCTTGCAGGTGTCCATCAAGAAAATCACTGGTATTAGGTCAGAGTGACTTTTTTACAGCACCAACAAAGGATTCAGTGACAGGTTGGAAAGGTGAATACCCCTTAGCTGTCCTGTGGCTGGCCAGACGTCGGCTAGGGAGGAGATGCCTTGGGAAGGGGATGAGTGGTAGTGGGCTCCATGGAGCATGTGATGCAAGGAGAGAGCCTTCAGGAATGACATAAATTACATTCAGTCTTTCTGTGGTTACTTCTAGGAGGAAGCACTGCCTGGAAGGAAGGAACAGGAGACACAACAGCCTGCAAGCTCTGCTGGGCAAGCGATGACAGATTTACTTTACTAAAAGTACTCTGCCATGATTTATCCCAAATACCTGTCTCCCTCTTGTACTTTTACAGCATTTGGGGATAGTTTCTATGGACACTGTAGCACTTTTGCATTGGGAACTATCTGTTCAGTAGATGACCTGCATATGGGCTACAGACACCACTGAAATAACATACGTAGAACTAGGATTAATCAAATGGCTGACCTTCTTTTAAGTAATCAGTATGGTGGTTGAAAAGTCCTTGATAATAAATGCAGGGACACACCAGAATCATCTCTAGAAACTGTCTAAAGTCTAAACCAATGCGTGTGTATGTGGCAAAACAAGATAGCAGCTCCCTTACTGCTCCTTGGTATCAGCACAGATGGTAAGTTATCATATATTGAATTATCTTTTCTTAATGAATAAAGACTTTAAAGGAACTATAGACTCAAAAAACACTGGAGTGGCTTTAATGTTTTACTCAGATCAAGCTGGAGAAAGATCAACATCAGTCTTTTAACATTTAAAGCCCAGGGTAAATTATTTTTTTATGCTGGTGTTACAATTTCATTTGGGAGTACTGTTTTGTTACAGTTCATTTTTTCCAACCAAAATAGTTAATCTGTAGTTCGTCTTCAGCCGAATCTACAAAAGTCTTCCTTACACCGGTAAAAGTAGAATTTTTACTGGTGTGTGTAAATTCGTACTGGTTACCACATGAAAAAAAAAAAAAAAGCTGTAACATAAGGAGACTGTACCATTTTTATTACGCTGATATAATCAAAATAATAAAACCTGTGTGTGTAAATGATAAGGGATATTAGTGCCATGTTGTTGAGAAATTGGCACAGGAACAGCAGAGAATGAAATACATCTGGGAATAAGAACCTAATTCATATAGTAAATAATAGGTTGCACAAATTTAATCGGTTGGAGAACTATTACATGCGTAAGTAGATATTCTGTGTGTGGGGAAACTTAGCTTAGATGCACAGGACTTAAATGGCTAGTCTGCTCTGGGTTTTGTTGTGAAATTGCCTATTTGTTTCAAGTCAAGGTGGTTTTCAGGTTGGGGGATTCATTTTAATTTCTGAAATAACTGGCCCGTATCAAAAAGCAGATTCTGATTTGGATTTTGACTTACTGCTATTCAAAGTACAGGAGGTTTTCTTCTGAACATCTCTATCTTAGGCCCAAATGAAACCCTAAGTCCAAGTAAACAGAGCTGATATTGCCAATTTCATCCTCATTTCTGATTAGAACCATGTGAGAAATGATCAGTTTCAGCAAGGTTTCTTCATGAGATTAAAAATAGATACTAGCCTGGTAAAAAAGCTCAGAAATACTTTAATGCCCCCGGGTAGTGGCTTTTGTTTGTAAGAAAACCAAACAATAAATTGGGTTTTCGTAGGAAACTTTTGCAAAGAACCTTTTCCCATTAATTTTGTGGGGAACATGCCTCAGGTTTTTCAGTGATTGCTAATGCTTTCGCTACAAAAAAGTTTTAGTATGTTATAAGACATATGTATATATATATATAAAAAACTCTTGACAAAAGAAAATATTTTTTCTTAGCTTTTTTGGTTCTTGGACTTAAACTTTGGCTTGGGTGAACTATTTTTTTTGGTGAAATGTCCCTGTTTACAATTGCAATACTAGATATTTCATTTTCCTGAGGATTGCTTCTGAGGAAATGCCATAGCATTGTATTTACAAGATACCCTGAACTGTCAGTTTCCTTGAAACACAATGTATTTAATACAAAGCCATTAAGCCTTGTAAAACTGTCAAAAATGTAAATGACACTTGTAATAAAACCTTGTCGTGTGACCGGCTCTAGCTAATCAGGGTTGATGATATCACTGCAGCTGATCACGGCTGGTGCTATGTACATTTCGACAGCTTTATGACCTGCATGGATTTGTGTTATTAAAATTGTACAGTTTTGTAAGGAATTTGGGATTTAATAAAGCAGCAGAGAAACTACAAAAGGGACAATATATCCCACTAAAAGTGAGCCAGGCTTTAAAAAAATAATATAAACAGATACAGTGCATGAGGGCCCGTGTGTGTGTGTGAGTGTGCATGCGAATAGGGAAACCAGGAGAGGTTCTCCTTTCCTAACTCACGCCGGGTACGGGCTGCTCGTATAAACCACTTTTATGTATTTATAGCTCGGCAAATACCTTGCATCTGCGAGACCATAAAACAAATTACAATGTATCCAATTGCTTCAAGGTGGCGAATTGTGCTTAAACTTAATGACTTGTACAGATTATAGGAGAAGGAGCATTACCTGTTTAATGTCTTTTTTAATAAGTAATTCCCAAACAAGTATAGTGAATGGGAGGTTGGGGTTTTGTTTCGGTTTGTTTCTTTTTCTTTTTTTTTTTTCTTATTTTTATTTTCCCCCTGGAGTTTAAAGCGGAGCGGGCCTTCGCCCTTGCGAACGCAAGGTAACGCGACGTTTTATTTGTTTTGCGATGCATGGAACCGCTCCCCAGGGTACAAACATGTCAGAAGAGGGGAGACGAGGATACATATTCTCCCAATAATCTATAAATTCAGCCTAATGGGGCAGATATCAGAAAAATGTGTTGGATTGAAGGCGCATAAATCACCCCTGGTTTCCTGGCATGAGCTGGCACTGTGTGCCTTATATTTCAGCCAAATTATTCCATTTGTTTCTGAAGATATTTTAATCCCTCGTGACCTCAAACTTCCCGTGAACCAGGGCCTGAACAAAAGGCCGCCCACTGTCTTTGCAGTAAATCTGTTGTCTCCCTTCTAGGCCCGCAACCTGGGATCATAGATCACCCCTGCCCCGCATCTTGCTTCAATTTACTCAATTAACTCGAGTAAAGCACTTGTAAGTTTGCAGATGTTGCTTTATTATCAAGGCCTAAAACGTACACGGAGGGTTCAGGAGCCCGAGGTTACGGGAAGGTTGTGTGAGGGGGAGGGTGGGCCGCGCGAGGCACAGGCCTCCCAGCCGCTTCCTCAGGGCGGGCGGCCCCGGGCCCTGCGCCCCGGCCGGCTCCTCTCCGCCCTCAGCCTCGCAGAACCGGGGGGGTTCTCCGGTGTGATCTCCCAGAAAGGTAGGATATTCCACCTCGGAATGAGATAACGTCGCCCTTAACAGATGTTTAATTGGGCCATTCGTCAAACGAAGAACCTGCCTAAAAGTCAGCGAGGCTAGGTAAATTATTTCCAACCCTGCAGGTGTTGGACTGGCAGCTCTATTACTCTTCTGGAAATGGGCTTTAGAAGATTTTTATATGAAAAGATAATTTATTTCTGTGGGGTATTATATTGTGCCTTTATTTATGCAACACACTTTCAGGTTTCAGTACGGTCCTCCTTTATCTTGCTCACTGGAATGAACTGGGGAGGGACAGGAGGAAAACCAGTTGCCCCCTCACCACATCATCCACATAAAGTCTTGTGTCATGTTATTTAATAACTTCCCAACAGCCTGTAGCTGTGAGGTAGAGGACGTATATGTGAGAAAATCTGACAAAAATTAGTCGATACAGCCAAATCCCAGGGTCTCATGCTGGCCCAGATGGTACGGAGACAGAGGGTCTTGGGTGCTTCGGGTCCCATGGCTGGCATGGGGTCAGGAGCCTCCAGACATTTCACTGTCTGCTGGGCTGAGGCTATGATCTGAATTCACACCTGGTTATACCTGCGTTTTTATTTTCAGTTTGTGTGGTTTCCCCTCCTTTTAAATTTCCACTTTGATTCTAAAGTTCAAATGAGCCCTAAGTCTCAATAAAAAAAAATATTCTGGAAAGTACAAATGGTTTCAGCTGAAAAACACATTAAAAAGGGTAGGTTCCCAGTGAGTTTGCAGCCAAATTATTGATCTGTCTGATTTTGTTAGGGACAAGGTGCATGTTCATTTAAGAGACCTGCAGATTTAGAAATTTTTTTAACAAATATTAGGCCCAACCTTTAGCAGGGATGAGTTGCAAGAGGCCCATTTACTACATGGAAACTCCATCTGTTTACATCAGCTGACAATTTGACCTGGAAACTGAACCTCAACATATCGTGAAATCAGTTACCAAGTGAGTTCAGTGTCATTGCACATTTCACAGCAAGTTTAATTCAAGTGTAATTATAAACTGTACTTTTCAGGGAAGCTCAACTTAGTAACGATTTAGCCTGCATTCATTCTCCTCTTCACTGCCTAACTAATTTACCTGTAATTTCTGTGGACTGTTTTCTTCCAGCTGCAGCTTTTTCCTGTCAGTCTACACTTGTTGCAGCTGAGGAGAAGTCTTTGGAGCTGCTGTGATACCTATTTCTGCAGTGCACGGAAGAGTGAGCAAACTCCTCAGAAGCCTCTCCATCTCTTTCATTAATCTCCATGAAGTGGTGACAATCTAAGATAGGCCTTTTCTTTTGGGCAAATTTCTTCCATGGGACATGGCTAGAATTACTGGGGGCTCTCTTGCATATTCTCCGGACTATCCTAAGTCTATATTACACCTAAACTGAGGAGCAGGTAGGGCTTTTTGTGTGCAGCAAAATGCTTGCTATGAAAGAAGAACAGGAGTAGCTTTACCTCGCCTGTAGTGTAGCTCCATGATCACAAGGCAGTTGATAGCATATTTCATGGTAATGCTCTTTGTGATCTTCATGCCATTTACAAGTATCTGAGATAAGACCAGATCTCTGGAACAGCAAGAACAGAAAAGAAAACCAAACCTGTATTCCTGGGTATCTTTCATCCTTTATGGCATTTAGCCTATGCACAGTATGCTGATATTTTTACAGTTTTTTAGCTTTGCAGGCACCTTTATCAGGCTCTATTGGGCTTAAAATGTTTTGGCATATGAAGTCCTTTCTAATGGTGACAGTAATTGAGCAGACTGGAATGAGTTAAGTGAGGTCCAATTCTGTTGGTTTCTCCTGCATCATCTAAACTGAAGCTTGGGTTTGATAGCAAGCCAAATTTTTAGTCCTGAGTTTTCAGTATCTGTAATGCTTTAAACAGAGAAGCCAAACTAAATCTCAGAGGGAGTCACATGGCTCACAAATGTGGATGCAAATGGGTTCACATAATTTTTGTGAAACATTTTGTGTGTGTGTGTGAAAGTTTCTCAAACTCTTCTTGGCTTTTAACTTTCATAAGAGAGTCTTTAATTACTCTTTGAATATGCCATTACATTTCTTTTTTTACTCACAGCATTTTTTTTAAATAGTGGTCTGTTTTGTTTCTATATATAATGGAAGTTAATAAAATATGTGCCAGAAGCCAAAAATATGATGAGCTATAAGGCATACTCCAGACTGTAAGGAAAAAGAAGAAAGAGCTGGCCTGTAATTCCACAGCCTATCAGTATTTCTCCTTAGAATAGATATTACTTTTGGTCTGTTTCCCCCCAAAATGTCTGGCCTGAATCTAAATAATTCTCCCCTTTCTAAATCTGTAACTCACCAATTTGTGCTCATTTACAGTCTGTCCCCTGGCCAAAAGCTGGCTATCATTTAAGTTCAAAGTCTAATTCTGAACTAGAGGTTCCCCCATGTCTTTTTCTTAGACAGTATCATCAGCGTACCTAGGTTGGATCAGATCTGTTGAATTAAGACAGCTGGGGAAGGAATCTCAGCAACATGCTACAGATCCATAAATTTATTCAATTTTATTGCTGCAGTAGGAAGGATCAGGTCTATGAAACCATCAGCTTGCTGTTCCTGCATCTCTGAGTGGTCACTGGGGCCCAAGCTCATTCCCCCTTGCTTTAGACCCTTAACTTAAGCACCTGTGTTAAGAAACTGGTAGCCTGGTTCCTGCAGGCAATCCACAGAGAGAGAAATCTTACCTGAGCTGCCCCCCTGTCTCCACTCCATAGAGGGAGCTTGGTGATAGGACTCTTGAGATGCTGGGATCTGGTTTATGAACATTGACTGCTTGTCATAAGAAATAAATTTGTCCATTAATCAACCTATTGGACTGAGTATCCCAGAAGCAGTTGGAACTTGACTTTTAAGCAGTTCTGCATCTCACTGCTTTTACACATTTGTCATAACTAGCTCATCTGAACTGCTCTGAATGTTTTGTCTGATACTCTGCTGCCTGGAGATGGTTAGCAGGCTCTCAGGAGCACAAGACTCAGTCACAGCAGTTATCAGATATACAGGTATATTTGTGACAGATGTCTAATCTTCCTGTCCCTGCCAAACTCAGCTGAGTAAGTTCACAGTTGATTGGGCCAACTTTGCTGCTTTTGGTAGGGACACACAATTAGCAAGTGACGTGCTAGGAGTGAGCACCATGTCTTTACAAAAATGTGCAAGTGGCAATAATGGTTCTTTTTGTAAGAAAACGGATAGAAGTCTCTTCAGCAACTGACATAACTTGAACATGCTGCTCTCCTATGTATACTCCTATCTTTTAATGGAAAGAATACCTTCTGACTTAGAGTCCATGTTGCAGTGGATACAACTTATGGAGGGGTTGCTGAGCTCATCCAACACTTTGCTGTTGCTGAAATGGTGAATTCTTGCTCTTCCCCTTCCCTACTTTTCTGTCTTCCATTGGACTCCCAGCCTGATTAGTCTCCCCATCCCTGCGCTAAGTTTTTTCAGGCCATTTCTGGCCTCATGCAACCTGCTAACCTGGCAGAAAGACCAGCAAGACTGGAGCAGCACAAGGTACGTGGAGGAGCTTGGAGCCAGGAGAAGGCAAGGGCAAGGTAGAGATGCTCAGTCATAGTGAACTGAGACATTGGCTACTTCGCCGGCAGACATACCTAAGCCACAGCTAAACGAGATGACTTTGGGGTTTGCTAGCCATATAGCTCCATGTGAATTGGAGCTGTCACCTAGCAGCTGGCATGTGAGAAGCTATCTTTGCTCAGCTCCTTTCTATCAATACACCAGCTGTCAGCTATTGATAAGCTGCTATCAAAACCTGTTAGCTAAAAGCTCATTTGAGTGTAATTATTCCAGCTCCAGCCTCTGTGATGTTGGTGCTGTTTTTGACAATTTACAATCAGGAGACAGCCATTGACTTCAAAGGGAGATGGGTCAGCTCTCAGCCTGTAAAACACAGAAGCATCATCTTGAGCTTGGCAAGGTCTGTGGGGAAGGAGTATCCTCCACTGGTACAGTTACCATTGAAAAAACAGCAACATCTACAAGGCATGCAGCCTTCCTTCATGTTTCTATCTTGACTTTCCTCACAATCTTCACAGTCCAGGAATGCTGGGTGGAAATAGTTCATGGCTATACCTTGCCACCACTTCTTTCTTTCCAAACTCCAGCTTGGAAACCATTCTGAAACCATCTCCTGCCCATGATGCACTCAGGACTGTGGATGAAATAAAGGTCACTTATTACTCTGTATTTCAGGTTTGAGAGTTACTTTTTTGAAACTACATTGCACTACAATATTTAAAAGGCATTTATTTCAACAACCAGTGTGGATCATGCATTCTCAGGCCTTTTATAGAAGAGTAGGTAAAGTGTGATGCTGTGAGCTTGTGTGTTGAAATGTCTGTGTGCTTATTCCAGCTGTGTCCACTGAGCATTCCCAATTCTCCCTCCCTACCTATCTGGTCCTGTTCTTAAACCTGCTAAAGCAAGCCTTCTCTGCACTAGCACTGCTGCTGGGGCCTGAGAACATTTTCAGCTGATTACACCATTCAGCATAGTTGCACTCTGGTTCTCACCAGCATGTCTTCTTCACTTTGTCCCATATGTTTGGGCTAACCTTCCTTTCCCCTTAGAAATCATTCCTCTGTGAACTACTGGCATCTCTACCCACATATTTTTGTATGCACCTCAGTAGGAAATGTATGAAATCAACGTGCCTTAAAGAGCATCGCAAGCAGGTCAAACTTTATATTCCTAATGAAAAGTCTTAACAATGTTGCTTCAGACTCAGCTGCAATTCAGCCTCTCACTTTCTTCCTTCTAAATATGATTTTCTTTGGTGTCTTAAAAACAAGTTCCAGGAAATTCCATCTGGTCTTGTTGTGAATCATAAGCCTACTGTGTCTCTTCTCTGAATACTGACTTGGCTTTGCACAAATTGACATAGAAAATGATCAGAAAAAAAACTTGCATTGACTTCACTGGAAGAAGTTGAGACTTCTTTTAGTTTGTTGTCGGTATGAAAAGTCAAATGAAAATATTTTGTCAAAATAAATAAAAATGTTTGGGAGATGTGTGTGGATTGAAATGATAATTAAAATCACAATTTTGTTTCAACAGAATTGAAAGTTTGCTTCCAACTTGCATATTTTAAATAGATTCTTCTATTTTAAAAATAAAGAAGATTCAGGAGATGATTGTCATCCAGAGCTGGCTTTAACCTGGAGAATGAGCATGTTCCTTTTCAAACTCAGATCCTACCATCCCATTTCAATCAAATGTTGAGAAAAATAGCAGAAACTCATTAAACTTTTTGGTATTTAGTCTTTATTTTTTCTTAAGAAAAGTAAGAAACAGCTTTGTGCAAAATAATAAGAGCAATATAAAGGTCATCCAGCACTCCTGGGAAGCTGGACTGTGCTTGAATACTCAGTGATTTTGAAATAAATTAGTATCTTTTTCTCTATTTGCAATATCAATAGCACAATGCCCATCAGAGACGTGGGCTAGAACTTTCCCAGTGGAAGACATTTTTGGTGCCTGGGATTTTTTTGGGCCATTAAAAGTCATGAGATCCCGTCAGTTACACTCAAGGCTGTTTTGTTAGCAGTGGTTGGTTTTTTTTCTTTTTTTTATATAAGCAAATTTGAATAATATGCAGCAAATTGAATGACAGATACAGTTTTGAAGGCTAAAAACCTAAAACCTTTAAGCAGTGATTTAAAAGCTAATTATTATGGATATAGCCATTCAACATTCATTTCTTAATATTGTTCCCTCAAGAAATAGTGATTTAGTCAACCAATTATTTTATCTCTTTTAGGGATACTTTCTTAATTGCAAAACAATCTAAAAATATAATCAGCATGCTAAATACATGTGGTATCTTGTTTAGAATGCCATGTTGGAGGAAGAATGCAATTAAACTGTCAAAATGTAATTGTTTCTCATATTTAATTTAAAGAGGCTGATTCACATTTGCTTTTCATGTTTAGGAGGTAAAAAACAAAGCAAGCTACTAGTGTGACTACTAGTTTTTAATAAAGACAACATAAGCTCGGAGCACTGACGAAAGCTGCTTCTGTCATGAGATATTGCTATCAAAAGATAGGCAAACATTCACATTTTTTCACTCCTCACATAACTGCAGTTCAGAATTCAAAGTTTCAGTATGTAAGACGATATTTGTAATTTCAGGTACAGCTCTAACATGGGGTGATGTGTAAACTGCACACCCTCCATCCGCCCCATTGCCTTTGGAGTCACTGCTCCTCAGACATGTCTTCCACCCATTGCTGTTTCTTCCTTGCTACTGGAGAAAGTTTGGAAAAAAGGAACTTAGAGCAGGGATCCCTCACATTCAACCTTCTTCCCTGCTCTGGAGGAAGGGAGATACACAGACCTGCAGTGACTTCCCCTTGTATACCTGCATCCAAAACCACCTGCCTGGAGACAGCTAGTCCAGATTTGCCTTTTTAACCATTCCACACTGAGTGACAATGTAACCAACAGAGCAGTGCAGTCCTGGGACTGCTGTTTCACAGGATACAAACCTTCAGTGTAGTGGAAGGAAATGGTAGACCCATTTAGGCAGGTGCATTATCTTCAAAGACAGCTCTGAGCAGAGAATTCTCCTACTTATTAAGATGCATGCAGATATTTTTACCATGATGCCAAAACAAACAGCTTTTACTTCCAGATCAGAATAAGTAGGTTTCTTTCCTTTTCTTTTAAATGTCATGTTAGTTCAGCAATCCTGTACACCTTTTTTGGTAGCAAATGACTTCTTAAAAGTTGTATGACATCCAGTTAAGGAAAATCTTTGAGTGAAATTAATCCAAGTCTGCTAGGCCTATGTCAAGTTGTCAGAAGCTTTTCAATCCCACTTATCTGCTGAACAAAGATAGAAGCTCTGTGGAATCAGTAGTACTGGGATTTAACTTCAGATCTTAGATGGGGTGGCAATCTCTAGTGAGCACCACTGAATTCCATTTTGTAGTAGTAAACACGGTATCACAAATTATTCCAACCAACTCACCCAAACACCTTACACTTGGGTATTGGTGCCTTAAATGGTACATATTCTGGTGAACAGACATGAAACACACATACAAATGCAAAACAAAAAAAAAAGTCGTGGTTGGACACACATTTACAGAAGTGCATGTCTACTTTGCCTTGGATATGTTATCTAACAGTTTATTTGGGGAATTTTACTGTCATTAAAAGGCTCCCAGTTAAGTAATGTTTGAGTGAAAATATAGATTACTGTGATTTTTTGGTAAATTTATTGTTTCTTGTGCATTATTTGTATACTATATAATTATTCTATACAAACTGAGAGGATTTACTTTTATTTTAGATTATGTGTTTTGTCAATTCTGTAACTAGAACAATAAATAGTGCCAGTAGGTTTTTATTCCATCTACGGTACAGCCTTCAGAGAGGGCTGCGACAGCAGCAGGTGGGTATCCCACCTATTTGTTGCTGGCAGAGTAGATCCGCAGGTTTATTCCTACATACAAAGGCAGGATCTAGCAGAATGATGGTTAAAGATCTGTTTGCTGCTGTCCCCTAATATCTCCCCTTCTCTTACAGCACCATCCTTATTTCATAACATGGTCCAGCTGCAAGTGAGATGCTATGCAGGAAGGGAGTCTTCTTGGTGCAAATTGAAGTATTAAGAAGGCTCTGGTAAGCAAGAGCTATGGGGTTTACAGCTGTGCCAGAGCTGAATGGACATGGATTTACACAAAATTGCAAGTGGCACATCCCTTACTATAGAAAGAAGTCCCTGTTGAATATTTTCTACTGTAGTCTTAGCCAAAAATCCAAGCCCAAGACATGCAATGTAGAAAAAAGCCTGCCTATGCAGTTGATGTAAATGGTGCTTTACAACAAAAAGTGCAGGGTGACGTTAGGGCCACAGGTCTTGCCTAGAAATATAGCGATGGGCCCATGATGGATCTCACTGTGGTTTGCATGAGAGACCCGATTCTTGGGTAACACCTAGGGAACAGGCAACAAAAGTGACACTGACCCCATACTTTCTAATTTAAAAGTTATTTGAGTATTTGGCCTCATGTGTGTGAAACCAACTCCTACCCACTTTTTTTTTTTTTGTTTTGTTTCTGTATTATTCTGCCCCATCATAAAATGGAAAAGAGGTTGTAGAAACCCAGGATTCCCCACCAGACTTGACCTGTGATTCCTGCAGGGCTTTGCCTCTTCCGTGGCAGCATGGAGGGGTAGAAGGGGTCCAGGGTCCTGGGCGTCTGCTGGTCCAGTGTTCATCAGGATGCTGAAAGGCTTCTCTCTGAGCCACTTCCACGTTCTTCTCTGCCACATTTACCACCTAGCAAGCTCCAGAATAAAGAAAAGCAATGTAGATGCCCTCCTCTGTGTTATCACCACTTTTTCAGCATGCTTCTGACCTGAAACCAGGGCAAGTCTGGCTATGGATGACACGTTTATGTCTTCTGCCTCCTAACCAAGGAAGAACCCTACATCCACAGCCAGAAGTGTGGGAAGGGTGTGCCTTTTAACAGCTTGATCGTGCAAATCGTCAAGTCCTGCCCCAGCTCTCAGTGACTCCATGAAGGCTCTGGCAGACATGGAAGCAGATGAAAAACTTCCCCGTCACCCATAAGCTCCTGCGTCATCCTCACGTGAAAAAAATGATTCGCGTGTGCCAGGCCAGGCCTTGACTCAACTCTGGGAATTTCATACCAGATTTGTATCCCGTAAGAACAGGCATTAGGGTTGCCAGTTTGAAATACGACAAAACCCAGCCGCCTCAGACAAATGGCTGCTACCCACGCTCAGCTTCATCCGCACATGTGCGGTGCTCAGGATAACAACTGCCAAGTCTATAGTAAAAGAAGGCAGGCAGGAAGCCAGCCACATGGCAACTCTAAATGATATTAATAAGACTTTATAAAAAGTTAAAAGCACAACATAGCTTTTCAAAGTGTTTCTTAGCGATCTCTACATATGCATAGGTGTTTCATGTCTATGAGATAGAGGCTTGGGGTAAATTTAATGCAGTATACATTTCTGCCTAAGATTTTTTTTTTTCCTCCTGAAAGCTGTTGATATAAACTGGGACTCATTAAAAACACCTTGTGTTTTGTTTTTAGAAATCTTGAATTTATGTCATTCCCTGGATCATTAGAAAGTGATGTAGCATCAGCAACTGTTCCAAAAAAGTCCTATCTCGCAAGGAATAGAATATTCTTGCCATAGTCAATGGCAGTAAAAGGGTGCTTAGCACCTTTCAGGAGATGCTGAGCGTCTCTCCCAGACCTAAGTCCAGAGATAGCATTCCCAAAGGACAGATACAAGGATATTAAAAAAGACTTTGATCAAAGAAATATTGCTTCTTTCCTCCTTTCACTAAGCAGATGTGCAACGTGTCTTGGGAAAGAAATAGAAAAATTCCTGAGTGATTTATTTGATGAACCTAGTTTTAACCCAGGTTATTGCATGCCTGATATGGTGATGCTGGTTATTAGTTTCCAGTTGAAAATGACCAGATAGAGGACATATTCACTTCATCAATATAATACATTTATTGGTTGTCAAGAGAGTCACATCACACAGATAAGTAAATCTGTCACTTTGTCTTAAAAGTGTACTTCTCTATTACAATGTTGCCTGATGTATGCTTTAAGGCAGTAAGGCCTTTTAAATATTAAAAAAAAACCAAGACAAGGGGGAAGATTTGTCTATTCAATCACAGGATTTAAGACATTAAAAGCAGATGCATCATTTATAAAAGTAGGATTTTATCAAATGCCATTGTAAATTAAAGAATCATATCTACCATATGTAGATATGTGAATTAAAGGAACCTTCTTTCCCAGGAAAATTAACAAACTCTTTTGCTAGCATTAAGATGGATTAGTCTGTGAAGCTGGTTACTAGTTGACCACAAATCTCTATTTGCTGTGTCAAAATGAAAATAGAATAGAGTCTTTGTTTACATTATATAAAAAAGAAATGTTTTTTATTCTGCTTATATGTCCACTGAAGTAATCCTCGCTTTGACCCAAATACATTAAACATTGGAACTAAAGGAGCTCGGAGAAGTTTAGTTGTAATTTAATTCTGCTTTTCACCATTAAAAACTGCAAGAACTATCAATGGCAATAAATATTAAAAATAGCAAGAAAAACACTAATCCATATTTCTCTCTTCAAAAAGTGCAAAACTGGATTTTTTGAAATATGCTGGCATTCTATATTTCAAAATAAAAGTAACACCTAGCATCATTACGTGTTATGGTACTAATCCTTCACAAGGCTCCAATGCTGGCATGCATTTGCTAACAACTCTCCCTGCTCTGTGTAGAGTAAGACCAGGTTGCTCAAGCCCTCTGAAATACTGAACCAGAGCCTCACTTTTTTTCTGTTGACCTTATTTTTTTGTGATGAGACAGATCAATGTGGCACACGACACATTTGGGTTGACGTGAAGCCTGTCAATGGTTACAGTGAGATTTGTATCAGTCTGTTAGGAAGTAGCTTGAGACAAAGGTTTTGCTGTAAGCTAGAAATGATGTTAAATGAGAACAAATATTGCTTATTTTGATCATGCAATAGTAAGTGGGTTATTGTGTGTGCATGTTAGCTATCTTAGTACAAATACAAAGGAACTGCAGGACTAAATATGAGACCTTTATCTGCCAATGAAAAGAAAGTCTCACTGTCTTTGAACAGGTACCACATTCTGGGCCTAATTCAGCAGATCCTCTGTATGTAAAACTGCCACTGAACTTAAAAAACTTCTATGTTTGCAGTGCCTCTGGAATTTAGTGCTGTATAGTCCTAGTTAAAGCACATGGTAATTTACCAGCTGGGTGTTCTTGCTGAAAAGGATGATGCTAGTACAGAGGAGAACATGGTAATTTATTCATATGCAACCGATTTAAAATAAGGAGAGGTAAGCATGATAGGGGAATTACAAAGCATGTTGGAAAGAAAATAAAAAGAAGGACGTGGCAAACCACATAATTAAGATACAGATTTTTAACTTCATGTGTTGAGGGACAATACATACATAGGACTGGAAGGGAGGAGACATTTCAGCCTAGTCTAAGGTGTTTTAACATTAAATTTTAATGTAATCCATGACAGAGATTTGAACCAGATGAAAAGTGTGGCTCTGGGTTTCAGCCTCTCCCCTCTCTGACATATAGGGGTGTTGATAACCAGATCTTTGGTTCCAGTTCATCTCCAGTGAATACCCACCTAAGTCTAACACAGACAGCCTTTAGTTCATCAGTTTACATTATAGAATCTACATTGTAACAGCCCACCACTTTGCAAAACAGCTCGTTATCATGGAAAAAGAAAGCTAAGACTAAAAAGACACTGAGATTGATGGTAGCCTGAGCAGCTTCACTGGTGTCCAGTGTGCACAGCTGGCTGCCTGGGCTTCGTATCACTTCTTGGAGCAGAATGGCAACTTCAGGAAGGAGAAGATGCAATCACACAAATGGTTTGCCGATTTGGTCATGCTAGGAGAAGCTGCTGTACAGTAAATGATAATTCATAGCTAATGCTTCTTGAATACTCTGAAGAAAACCACTAGACAATAAGATTGTGTATGGAAGTGCCTAGTACATCATGATGGGGTTTCCAGGAGAATTTCCCGGTGTGAATTTGGGATGGTGATGTTACTCAGATGTGTTGAAGTCAATGGTGAACCAAAATGCAGTGGTGCTGTGACTGCCACGAAGCACAGCAGTTCTGCATGGTGCATGTGCTACATTCAATGCAGAGAACATTACTGACTTCCTTTCAGGATTTTAAAAAACCCACATCATCGAGACTGTTTTTATGTCCTTTCCTGTTCTCCTGGCTTCAGTTGCAAGGACAGAAGTTTCTGGGCTCAGAACCTATTAAAATGGTCCAAATGAGTTATTCAAGACCTTAAAACAGAGGTGAGAGAATTGAAGTGTTTTGTTATTGTTTCAAAAAATTGTTAACAGCAGTTTCTACACTGGAATAAAAATAATTACTAGTACTCCCACTTTTTTCACACAGTTGAACTACTGCTTTCCAGCCAAAGCCATGTCAGGCTCTTGATGCTTCAGGTGTAGCATGTACCCCCATGGACAGTTTTTTCCTGGATCTTTCCACCCTGTAGAGATTTCCAGGGATCGCACAGTTTAGCTGCAGAGTCCTGGACGTAGCAACAATCACACCATCTCTCCCCCTTCCCAGAAGAGGGAATGCACCTTGGGAATTAATTTGGCTTTTGTGGTAATGCCACTGGTGGCCCAAGACTGTGCAGTTCCCTGCAGGGCTGCCTCGAAGGAGAGGGAGACGGGCTTTGCTGGGGTGGGGGATCTCGCAGGTACACAGCAGCCAGCAAAGAGTTGTAGATATGGCTCAGAATAAGAGGTACTGACCCTTCCTGCCACCGTCCTGTCCCTGACTGCACCTGCCTCTCCCTTTCCTCCTCGTCCACCACCACCACTAGCGTATTATCTCCTACCTGGCTCCTGCCTTGGTCCTCTGTCCTTTCCCTCCTCCTTCTCCCCCCGAGTGCCCCGGTTTTCCCCTGGCTCCTACCCATACGTACACACGTCTGCCTGCATGCACCGAGCATAGTAGTAGTAGTAGCTTTTATTACTCTCAGTTCTTTATTAATGCCATATGTGCTGTTGTAAGGTTAAGTTATTAAGTGATATCCAATAATTGTCTCTGCTCTAAAGTGGACGTTTCATTTAACTATACTCATGTGGATCTGTTTCAGTACCATTTATCATGACCACATTTTAAGAAACATTTCAATAGGCCATTTCTCTCTTTCCTTTCTTTAACGTAACTAGACCTAAAAGGTCCCGGTCAAAAATTAAATACAATTACCTTTGGAACAGGATAAGGGAATGTGGGGTTTGCATGTGCTTTGGAAGTTAAAATACATGTTTTACTGGGCTATCATCTCAGCTGCAGAGTTAATTTTACTGTATTTGTGCACTTGCTGGAAATGCTTACATGAAGGCATACAATGACCTGTTTAGTTTGCAGGAGAAAATTATGTCATTTGCAAGCAAGCTTTCAGCTGTGATATTTTATAATTGTTTAGATGAAAACCCGATAATCCTCTACTCCTTCACATAAACGGCAATCCATCTTTAAAACTGTGATAATTCATAAAACCTGCAGCTTAATAAACTAACAAACCCCAGGCCTATGTTATTTTAAGGGAAGTCAATCTTTGATCAGTCAAGCTGAAATGGGTCTGATAAGTGGAGGCCTTACTCACAGGGAGCAGCACTCCAGTTTGTTATTGCTATTTGCTCATCATCCTCAAGTGCAAAATAAGCAGAAGTCTTTCCGAGCTTCTTATCTCTTTTCACTTTCTTCTCTAGATCTCTGTCGCTTTAATCCAGCATGTCTGCTGCTGGTTAACAAGGAAATCCTGTGTCAATTATCGCCAACAACTTCCTGCTGTGAAGCTGTGGGGAATCAAAGCTTTTGAGAGCCTTTTTCACACCAGAGAGTAGTGCAGGGCCTAATTAAATGGCCCTCATATCCTGCAGCCTACTGGTGGCCAAATGATAGAGAGCTAATGAATGATAACCTAATTTTTTTCCAAGAATTGTTTTGATTCTTCCGGTCAGTTGTGCTTGTTGAGTCGCAGCTCATTGTTCGTGCTTAGGGCTGAGGAGGGCGTCAAAAGGTAAAACTTGGGAAAGATACCGATCTGCTGGGTTTATTGTGTGCAGACCTTCGATTATATAAATATATATATTGCATATCGGGAAGGATATTTGTTAAAAATTGCTTTGCTGAAATGTGTTGCCCTCTTTCCTCGATATGAATTGCTTTGGTGACTCTTATACACATGTGGGCTGCAAAATTGTCCTATAAATCCCTCTCATAAATGCTATCGCTACAATATTATTTTTACAGAATCACAGAATAAGGTATCTGCCATCGCTCGTGCACAGCTGCCCCAGTTCCCCCTCCTCTTTTTTTCTTCTTTTTTTTTTTTTCTTTCTAAAATCGTTCTACCAAGAACTTGATCTCTTGCCTGAACAAAACTGCAGCTCTTGTACGGCTGCTGCTTGAGATTAACTAACCTTATGCTAAAGTTACACATAAAAGAAATACAAATCTGTGCATCTCCGCTGCTTTTAAGTTTAGACGAGCACCCTGAACAGCCAGCTGCCTCTGCGGGCACAGCGATGCTGTTCTGCGAGCGCTCGGTCGTCACGGTCCCGTGCTGAGCACCGCTTGCATTAGTGCAGTGCCCGAGCAAGGTTACCAGCAACAAAACAACATTAGGAATAAATAAAATACCTGAGCGGATAGCAAGATTCTCGCATTTACCCCAATTGTTCATTTCTGAGAGTCCTATCATAGTGCATGTGCATGAGGTGACAGACTTAGAGGTACCATGGGAGCCCTAACTCTGAATTTCCTGACTTTTATGGTTTTACATTACAACTTTAATGTTCCATTAGCATAGTTTTTTGTAGTTAATTTCCTTGGGGAGCTTGGGAGAGTTCAGGTGGGTGTTTTTTTTGTTTTGTTTTGGTTTTTTTTAAATAAAAGCAGGGGGTTGGAGAAAGATGGTCAAGTCTGCTCAGCTGCTTTGAAATTTTTAAAAGGATTTAATAGTTTTTGTTGTTCTCTTTTTCTAGAGAGTAGCAAATCCAAAATACCAGCCAAAAGTATGCACACCTGCTTTCAAATACTGAAAAGCACAGGGTCAGTACTGCCTCATTCCATACCCAGAATGGTCTCTGGATGAGACTGGCTGGCATAAGATCCTGTGTTAAGAGGTTTTTTAAAGTTTGGTTTTGGAGTTGTTTTGTTGTTAGTGCTTGTGTGGGGGTTTTGTTGTTGTTGTTTTGGTGTTTGTTTTTTTTGTTTGTTTGTTTTTTTTTTTTTTTGTATTTTTGTAAAAAGGCACAAGCAATCTGCATATGCTTTTCGCCACAAAGCTTATAAGTTTGAAAAGCCTCACCTTAACCGGGCTGTTGTGTTGCAGAAGCGATAATGAAAGGGGAAAGACAGAAAAGGAGAAATTGTCTGTGTGTTTGTATTTCTGTGCATGAAAAGTAAATGGTCCTGATCTGCAGTGACTGAAGATGTCCCTGCTCACTGCAGGGGGGGTTGGACTAGATGACCTTCAAAGGTCTGTTCCAACCCAAATTTTTCTATGATTCTAAATAATCTTTCTTCCCTTCACCACATTTAAATTTATTTACAGTACCAAGCTTGTAAAGTGCTTGGTGCTTCTCTCGCATCCAGAGAGCACTTGCATCTAGGGGCTTGCAATCTAAGATGAAGACGGGAGTTATGGGGAAGAGAAACACCATGACAATTTGATGTGCTTTAGGTTGCATTGGAGAAAGCTGTTGTTCATCTCAGAAATGAAAATTTTCAGTGAGATTTTGAGAGGGGCAGGAGCAAGGCATCAATTCTGGGTAACTTCGTTTTACCACAGTCATCTTAAATGAACCAAGGACCCATCTTGCTCTTCATATCTCAGCCTTTCAGGGTGGAAGGAGGAACCTGGCCACTGTGGTGCAGAGATGTTCAGCCAGGTGCCAGGCAGGAGGAAAAGAGGCAGCAGGTCAGGTGAGAAGAGAAGGGAAGATGTTTCAAAGGTGGGTTGCATGCTTCTGCAGTTGGTATTTTTTGGCTGCTGAAGCTCACATACTTTGACTGTGCTCTCTTGGGTCAGGTGAGTCTGAGTGTACCATGTGTTTAAAAAGAGTCCTCTCCTTTGGACTACGAACGTTATGAGCCAGGCCCTTGATTCTTTTTTTTTTTTTTTTTTTAATAACAAATTCAGGAATCTTTTTATTTTGTTTTTCTGTGTTTGAGGCTTTTAATGTCCAAAATTCTAGCCCTGCTGGTTGCAGAGAAAGTTAAACTTCAATAAAACTGGGAAGCCTCCCATAATCACATGACTCCAGGGGATGTGGATTCAAGAAAAAACCCTGCAAAACACTGTGATTAAAGTTATCAAGAGCCAAGCAACTGTTTCCTCCCTTAGATAATGAGTGATAAAGTTGCTCTGAGAGTATGGATGAGGCAATCTTTTCTTTCTCTTTTCCTCCTTTCCCCGCTAGCCCCTCTGATTCTCGAGCCCTGGGCACCATTCCCGAACACGACAGCATTGGCTGCGGATTGTATTTTCCCCGGTATAAATGATTCACTTGCATCCCCGCTCTGTCTCCAGCAGCCAGTAGAACTCCTGCCATCAGTTAAAAAATGCTCCAGGATTTAAGCAGCAGAAGAGGCAAGTTTTAAGGCCCCGAGTCAGGAAAGCATCTTAGCAGATGTGTGCTAAGCATCCAAGTGTCCCCTTCCTGGCCCTCGCTTTTATGTATAAAATTACAAGCGGGCTTATAAGTCTTGCTGAGATGAGGAGTTCAGCCAATATCTCGCTGCTCAGGTACTACCTCTGTTCTTCTTGACATTTGTTGACACAATGCGTATTCATTACTTCATGGAGTGCAAATTTTATTTGCTAGTTTTGGAGCTAATTAAATAGTTTCATAGTTCAGTTAAGGATATTGCCCATATCTGTACACTGACATGTGACATCTCACTATACGGGTGATGCAATTAATTCTTATGCATATTCTTTTATTTTTACATGGATATGTTTTTTTTCCCTTCAAATAGGATTAAATACCCCAGACCCGCTAATTACGGTTTGTGGCAGCCCTGAGAGCACTGTTTTTGTGGATTTTTGCCCCCCTCAGAAACAAAGCCTTAAAATATACATTTCCCTCAGCTATTAATAGCACTAGTGGATATTTGCTAACAGATGACATATAGTGATGAGGCTAAAAGGAAATAGATTTTAAACAGTCGTTCTTCACTTCCTCCCAAAGTGCCAAAAACGTTTTAGGGTTTACAAACCATGGACCATATTTTACTTCCAGCTCCAACAGTATAAATTTAATACTCTGCATAAAGCAGAATTTGATCCATACTTTCTAAACTTTCAAATATATTTCGTAATAACAAAATAAATAAATACACTTTCAAATCACATGGGGAGCTTTACCTGACAATGTAATGGGTGAAACAGCTTCAAGGATTTGATAATAATCCACTACAAGAATATTTCAGCTAGTTGTATTTGTTTTTTCTTCCCAGGCCTAACCTATTTCTTTTATTAAAAATGATAAAGACTTGATCCTGCTTCCATTTTAAGCATCACTGCACTAGGTCTGATACAAATTTATTAATTTTTTTTTTTAATCCTGGTCTGCTTCTCAGATGGAAACAGAGAGTATTTGCTTCTATTCACACCATACACCAAACTATGAATATTATTTCAGTTATGATTTCCTATGTGTCTGTACTAAGGAAAGAGTGGAAATAAAGGACAAAACCAATAAAGATTCAAAACCAAAAGCATATGTACGGGAGAGTAATACACAAAACAAAACAGGGGCTGTTAAACAGATGACTCCACTGAAATGTAAAATATTCCACAAGTTTTGGCAACTTTGAAATGCTACACTTTCTACATTTCATCTATTACTCATTCAAAGGGACTTTTTTGGTTAGCCAAAAGACAAAGTATTCCCTAACTACGTTAGTGACTGTGTGCATATAACTCCGGCCGTAACTAAATTGACAAATATGATGAAAAAA
Organism: Vanellus vanellus; assembly: GCF_965231255.1. Lineage (NCBI taxonomy): Eukaryota > Metazoa > Chordata > Aves > Charadriiformes > Charadriidae > Vanellus > Vanellus vanellus. The sequence continues at coordinate 8,015,588 of NC_138912.1, read as the reverse complement.
CAAGGAAGTGGCAATAAATTAAAAATGATCAGCGACCAATAAGCATCAGAAAAAATGTCAGATTCTTAGGCAAATGGCAATAAACTAGACTATAAAAATCAGGAAACAGACTGGCTGAATGTCTAGAAAATGTTAGGAATGAAAAAAAGGGACAATTTTGATGGAAAGTTTTCAGACAAAAATTAATTGTTTCACCATTGAAATGAGTCAAATAATGGAAAGTTTAAAAAAAAAAAAAAAAAAGAAAACCTCCACAATACCACAATAGGCAAATCCCTGTAGATCGCAAGCAGACAAAACTTCCAACACCAAATAAAACACTGTTCCCACTTAGGCTCCACATTATCACTTTCCTTTGGGAGGGTTCAATAATTGACAGCACCAGTTATTCCAATTAAAAAAAACTAAGAAAAAGAATCTGCATATTAAATAACACAGTTGTAGAGTAAACATAAAAGCCAGTAAAAGAACAGTAAAAATACCTTTGCTCATAGCAATATGCTATTCATTTAGTTGCCTGGAGAGTATCACTCATGAGTCCTTTAAGTACTGTCACAACAAATCATTGGAAACTGATGAATACACAATCCAGGATCCCAAACAACAAACTATTACAAACTATCTATGTGTGAAAAGACTGCTGGAAATTCCTCTAAGCCTCTGTAAATAGCTTTGAGTGAGGCTGGTTGAGGGCCAGATGCCCACCAGAGGCAAATCCTTCCTGATTTTAACTTCACTATAGCTGTGCATTTAATACCCAGTAAAGGTTATTCCCTTCTGAAAATGTTAGACCTTAGTTTTTCTCTTCCTGGTGAGGAGACTAAGACAATGGTGCCTCTTGGTCCAACCAGCATGTATGAAAAAGGAATAATACTGTAAATATGATGTGAAGTTTTAAAAACTGGATAAAATTTAGTAGTTGTTCCTAGATAGCTCTTATGGAAGCAGAGCATCAAAATGAAAAGGTAATCTAAATTGGCCTGGGCAATATGAGCTCACCACAAAGTTTACATTTAAATGTTATGTTCCTCTGTAGAGGCTTATATTTTATGCAGAGTATCTCCAAGAGCACCACAATAGCAGCAGAAGAGCCAATACAGTTATATGTGTATTACAAACACATGGCACTTGCCTGGCTTTCCCCAGCTGGAGATACATCCTGAGGTGTACAAGGTAGGGGAAAGAAAAAAAAAAACAACAAAAGATAGTTGGAATCTTAAAAGGGTACATTTTCACATTCATTTTTTTTTTTTTCAGAATATGCTCCATTTTTCCTGTGCCATGCCAAACTACCCCATCTGTAAACTGGCCATTTAACATTATTTAATTCACATGTAATCATTAATTAAACTATTGAGTGGAAGGGATATTCGGTTAAGAACAAACAAACAAACCTCGTCTTTAAGTATTCTGTTATCTTAACCATTTTTGGAATGCTGATGCTTAGTGAATTGAGGTGCCAGGACCATGGCAGTCAAAATAAAATTGCTAAAGTTGCTACAGAGAATTTGGGGAGAAGGATGGCTGAGTGTCTGACCCTGTGAAATAGAGATTCATGCTTCTGGTCTTTAAGAATATTTTAGGAAAACTGTTAGGCACAGGTGAGGGATTGCTTTCATGAAGGTGTGTGGCTGAATAGTGATAACCTTACTCTCACAGAGGGGCTTAACGTACTGAACTGAGCAGAACTACTCATTTGAGTAATTTAAGCAAAACATGGCCCTTCAAAAGCACTTTCCACCCATAGAAATGAAATTGTTACATTTAGAGATTTTAGGGCAGGGTGATTCAACACAATGTGCTAAAAAATTTGAGAACAGTTTTTTCCTCTGATTTGCAAGATATTTCCTTATTAGAATTTGAATTGTCCCCCTACCTAATGGATCAGAATAGACCACAGCTTTCCATAAGAGCCTGAATTTCTTTGTATGGTGAAAACTATAGGAGTACAATTAAATCCTTCTTTGTATGGTGAAAACTATAGAAGTACAATGAAATCCTTCTCTTTTTTTCTTCTTCTTCTTCTTTTTAACGAAAAAACAGAAATATAAACATGAAGGTATTTTTATGGAAATCTCAGGATTCCGAAAATATACAGAGCATTTGAACTTCCGGCAAAGCAGAGTATCTCAGACTGAGGGTCTTCATGGTTTCCTCCCCTTCTCCTGTCTTTTTTTTTCCTTTTCCTCTGAAACAAACTGAATTTCAAAGCTCGGTTGGTGAGCCTAATGCTTTACAGTGTGTGAGAGACACTAAACTCAATAGACACTCTGCTTAGTTAACTGCGAACATCACATCTTTCTTTCCAGGAATAACGGTTCCAAATGTCAATAGCTGTTTTAGCCATGTTTGATACCTAAAGTAATGTCTGAGATGGTGCTTCTCAGACCCTAGCTATAAATGAGGATTACTAACAATTTTTATGCATTTTGTTATAAACTGAGACCAACTGTGAAGTGACACTGACATGTACCAGCAAAAAAATGACAAAAATCAAATACTTTTCTATGCCAATTGTTCGCAAAGAGTTGGATCTAAGCGTTATTATAGCAGAGCCTTTCATGTTGCTATAGCCGTGGTTGTGTTTGCATTTCCATAATAAAACCTATTTTCAGGGGGTTTATAACTCGGCTGTAAGAAATTTACTCTGTGCTCCAACTTGGCATAAGAAGGTATCAGCTGGAGAGCTACAGCCCTCGAGCTTTAACATCCCCTCTCTGCTGCAGGAGGAACGAGTCTGTTTGTTTGCTCGTAGGTGTTCACTGAAATTTAGTCTGCAAAGCCAACACGGGCAGGCGTAGGGGATCTGATGATCCCAGATATGGTTGACCAAAGTCTAGTTCCAAATCTCTATCTCTTTGCAGAACTCCTGCTGAAGAGCAACCAGGGGAACTGTACATGGAGTTGGGTACCAGGAGATGTTTGTGTGAGGCATTTTTCTGAAAACCCCAAACCCACCTTCTGGTGTTCATTCCTTCACGGTGAGAAATTGCTTGTAGTAACACAAAAATACACATTTTTGCAGGACTGTGTGTTTGAGAAAGAAGTGGGAGAAATTGAGTAGGAAAAAACTGAAGAAAGAAATTAGTTTCACAGAGAACTGACAGTGGGGGGAGCAGCCTAGTTTCTCACAAAACGGTGTTTCAGACCACAGGTCCAGTTCTACCACAACATGCTCTCCGAGTACGGGGACCACAGGGAAATACAGCTGTTGTGCAAGTGCATGGTGGGAGAGGGAGAAGGGATATTTTTTTTTTCAGGTTCTTTGTAGACAGCTGGAGTGTGAGAAGTCGGAAAATGGATGCATTAAACTGGAGCCTGTGCTTAGCGCAAGCCACTGCGGAGGTTGGTACAGCAGGTAATGGGCTCCAAGGGACCCTCTGCTTAGCAGCTGCGCTGTTTCCCACTGGAGCTCTTCCAAGACACGTGGCTTTTTTCTTGGGGGACTGTAGGTAAGACTAGGAGTCAGGAAGTAATAAAATCTCATTATTACCATTTATTGTTAGTAAACATTTATACAGTGGTAATATCTGGAGGTGCCAGCCAGGTACTGGCTGTTTCTCCATCACTTTTTATCTCCGCTGAGCCCCTCAACGACTGAACATCAGGAACACGCAACCTTTGGATGTCAGACTTCTCTACGACTTCCCATGGCCTGCTCCTTTGTAAGGACTGGTTGCTCACCATCAGGAGGATGGGCTCTCATACTCAGTCTTGCTGGAGGATCTGGCACTGAAATCTTTGGTGCGTAACTACATTCCCTGATACCTATAACATGAACGAACTTCTCCCAATCACTGATTTAAGGAGTGAGCGGGGGGAGGGGGTGGGAGAGCAGACAAATCTTTACAAGCTGCAAAGTTACTATATCTACAAGGCACAGACAGAGCCAGAACCATGGGGAACACAGGATGGAAACAATCTGCAGAGCAGATTTGCCTGGAGCTATGCTGCCTTTGAAAGGAGTGATAGCGCTGGCGGCACAGGGAGGGGGACGGGCAGAGATTCAGGGCTACACCTGTGTGGCAGGTACCACCGCCGCTTCCCACACCGCTCCTCTCTGGCCTCTGCTCTTACCAGGGTGAGATTCATATCAGAGAGGGCTGGGATTAAGGTATTCTTGGTCCTCCCTAGACCCAACAATCCCAAAGGAGTTTTTGGAGGAGTATGGGGATTTGTTTGTGCCACCAAGGTTGGGTAATTTCATCCCTTCACCTGCCAGCAATCAGCTGATTCCTCTATTCCTTCCCATTCCTCAACACACCTGTGTGGGGAAGGGGGTCAAGGTGGGGTGGTGGTGGGTTTGAGATGCTGAAAATGTTCCTCCCAGGCAGGAAGAGAAGGATGTTCTACTTTCCCTGAGCTGTCTACCCAGGCCCTGGGATACTGGAGGATACACCGGGACACAGGTGGGTGCAGGGACCAGAAGGACCATGAGAAATTAGTGACCAAAGAATGGCCGCTGTAAGGGTAATGTTGTCCCTCCCTTTCCTGACAAATTTTCATGCCATGTTAAACATCTCACACCTTAAAACACCATCACTGTGTCCATCGCATTGCCTCTGGGCTGTGCTGTGTTCCTCAGTGCAGGGAGCTGAATCTCTCGCACTCTAGTCCTCAACAGAGAGAGGACTAATTCCAGCCTAAATATCCTGAAATACTGTCAAATACTTTTTGAAATGATTGTAACTAACTGTTCCTTAGTAATTGTCTGTTCCTTAGTTTATCTTTATTTTTAAGCTACAGACTCATTTGGTGTTTGTATATTTTGCAAATGTAATTTGAAAATCTCCCACATAAGATAAATTTCCCTAACAAGATGTGATAGGGAATTTATGTCAGGCATAATAGGCTATCAAAGGAAATGCTGCATTTGGATCTTTTGTGCTATACATATGAAATGTACAAAGTAATTATAAATCCTACAGTATCAAAATTGTCCATTTATGAGACAAATGTTGCTAAAAAAAGCCTTCTGATATTTTGATTGTATTAAGAATAGCATAAATCCTGCCAGGCCAAATTCACCCCTGGAATAACTTAATTTAAACAAGGAGCATACATTTATTCTCTGTATTTAAGTATTTTCAATATTGTAAATAATACTCAGATAAATTTATATCCAGTGACTATTCCCTAAGGTGGCTTAAAAAAATTAACTAAATATTTAACTTGGTTCCCACTCATATTTTAGTTGGTACTTTGGCTTACATTTTTTCAGCTTTTAACTAAAATTTAGAATTTATGTCAAGGTGAGATTTAATGTAAATCCATTTTAAGAGTAAAAAATTAACAGACTTTTTCCACAGGGAGCAAAATAATCATGGTAGATGCATTTATTGCAATGAGCTTGAAGCACATCTACTCTACTTTTACAACTCTTTCATGGATTTTTTTGGTTGTTTTCTAGTCAGTGCATGTCACTTTTGATAGTCAGTAAAGATTTTTTAAGGTATTAATAGTGCTTCCCTAGGAATTCTGAAAGGGACCTTTGATTCCTCTTGGGCTTTATTTACACAGAGAAATTCATCATATTAGAAAATGAATTAACTAGCAGGAGTTAACCAATTAACTAGCAGGAGTGCACCAACTATGGCTCTACTCTTATTGAATGAGGTTTATTAGCAGTGCTATATGAGATACAAAAAATACTTTTAAACATGCCATGTCTGTGTCTATATTAAGGGCTGAACCACGTGCAGCGTTGCATGGATTAAAACATGTTACTTTCTGACAGGAGGTGTTCTCTGGTAGGCTTGTCCGTCTTCTCTACTAGTCTGGGCTAAATTCTGCTTGAATAACCAGGGAAAAAAAAAAAAAATCTCCTTTTCATTTTCTCATTCCCATGACCAGTCTTCTGATTGTGTTATTCCACTGACCCTGAGCTCCGCTTATATGCTGGCGGGTGTAATGGAAGAGCTACGATGATGGGCAGAGTTTCATTCCACTTTTTCCTTTTCCTACCAAACAAACAGCATGGCTGAGGCTGGGTTCCACCTTCCGCCTTTGCTCATACATGGATCTCTCTCTCTCCTCAGAAGATAGGTTTCACAGTATGCATAACCTTTGCCAAACTGTCATAGCAACAACCGTAAAATGGCTACATCTGTGTTTAAATGGATTTGCTAGGACTTATGGGATTTTACTTTTTTTTCCCTATGTGAAAATGTACTTCCCAGGAATAAGAAATGAAAACCTGTAAGGAAAGGCAATGTGAGTTAACACTTACCAGCTGGAAAAGGGAGAGAGCGAGAGCAAATAGCAGCAAGTTCATTCGAAAGCTGTAGCAGCTTGTTTCTGTGCAATGTAAAGGATCGGTCCCAAAAAGGCATGCTGGGGGAAAAAATCTGTTGGAGGACAACTTTTTCCAGAGAGAGTTAATAGAGACCAGACAAAGAGGAAGGCACTCCCTGACCTCAGACACTTTGCTGCAGAATGAAAAGGCAGTACCAGCTGTACGAAGGAAGATAGCATCGGAGCAAGTCGAAATAGTCCTGTAATATTTTATTTTTGCAACAGTTCAAGAACAATTCAAGAACTCTGACTGATTATCAGTCTAGTTCATAAGTCTTAAATTATAAATGAAATGCATGAAACACTAACATGGAAAACAATGTTTCTCATGTTTAGCGGTAATGTATACTTTAATATGGTATGATAGCATGTATGTCATGAAAGGGGTTATGGCCACATCCCACCTCGCACACCCAGTCTGCAGTCACACGGAGCGTTTGATCATCCCAGCATGTGTCCTCCTCCTGCATCCCTAACGCCCGTCGGGGAGAGCACGTTCACCCCAAGGGGCTGTGCGAATGCTGGTGGGGGCTCCCTTCAGCAGCTCTCAGAGCTGAAGCCATTACAGCTGGTACCAGTTACAGCTGGTACTAATTAATACACCTAAAAGATGCCCCAAAGGATAACAGAGTCCTCCTCAACAGATGCACCATGAGAGATTGCTCTGCCGGAAATAGCTTTAATCCGCCATCAATAATATGTTGATTTATTCAGTTTTCCATTTGATCCTAAAGCTCTGGTGTGTGTGTGCATTTCTGAAGAATTGTGACAGGCAGCAGTAACAATAAAAAATACAACCAAGTCCCAGAATTAAAATAAAAACAATAAGCTCAGAGACTGAGAATCCCATGTGCCTTCCCTGAGAGGAGACATCCACAGCCCATTGGAGGTGTAGCTCCTTCTTCCACGCAGAGCCCACCTTGGCCCTGTTGGGAAAGGACACCTGAAGGGTGCGATAGTGGGGGCTGACCCTGGCCCCAGATCCCGTCTTCCCACAGGGTGCCCATTGCAGACTCCAGGCAGCACATCCCAAGCCAGCCCCGGCTCCGTGAGAGTCCCTTCCCTCACCATTGTGCAGGGCAGCCTTATGTCCATGGGCAATTCACGGTCCCCAAAATATCGCCCAAGCATCAGTGGTACCCCTATAACTGGTGCGAGTGTCAGCACAGTTCAGCAACGTTTGTCCAACAGTAAGAGTGCTATCAGACATAATTCTCTGTTCCTGTTGTTATTCTGAAGGTTAAGGACATAAAGTTGGGATAAGTTTTCATGTCAGCTCTAAAATATAAGGAAATGTCAATCTTCCTTGCTAACTTGTCATGAGCATGCAGAGAAACCAGAGGATATGGGTGAAGACAGCAGTACCATTCCAAGAATTCTCCTAATTTGGAAGAAATACCCATCAGGTCAGGGTTTTCTTGCTACTAATGTTTTGAAAGTTTCTGTGTAAATAGATCACCAGGCATCGTTAAAAATTTGGAATTCAAACTAGTGTCTGTTGAAAGACATACCTTGATTTGCAGCACAGGAATATATTTCTTTTGTATGCATAATTCGGCAGGCTTGGGAAAATGTTTCTTTGCTGAGGGTCAGATATGCCTTTCAGACATTTTTGGAAGGTCACAAGTTATCATGAATTTTCCCGTTATCCAGCAAAAAGGCAGAAAACCCCTTCAACTTATAAGGTTGAATTACACATCATGATTTTCCTCCCTCTGTTTACACAAATATTAATATAAGGATTAGACAGAATGATGTAAATTTTCTTTTTCTGAGCTGGGCCAAAAACAGTTTAACAGACTGAATCCTATTCCTGTCACTTCGCTGTCCACTACGGCAAAGATTGAGAAGACCATGTGAAATCATTATTGCCGGGGTCCACTGAGCTGCTGGATTTAAATGTGGACTGAGGGTATCTAAGGAGGCTTTTCAAATAGCAGAGACTGGCAAGACAGAGAGAAAGGACAGTTCAAGCACTGGGTTCCACTGGATGAGAGTGAATGAAATAAATGGCCAGTGAAGTCATCAATTGAAAATTTAGGTGCATTTACTCACACAACCTTTGTATTCACTCTTTGTTATTTTCTTTTTGTTGTAGACCAGTGAGTTATATGCAAATGTTTAAAAAAGATCCCAGCAGAACTGGAGCCCGTGCTACAGGCACTGGAAGCTGGCTTGGTGGTAAAAGCATTGCTCATGCCAGGAGGGAGCAGCACAAGACCCTGTGTCCCACCAAAAGTGTTCTCCAAATTTTGAATTTTTGAAGTTTCAACTATGAGACTGAACTTAGGAGATACAAGTTAGCACTGGCTGTGTCTCAAGTCCCCTTCATTCCTTTCTGGTCTGGCTGTGGGCTTGGGGCGCTGCAGGCAGTACAATAATATTTTCGCTTTGATGTGTCCTCTGAGTGGTGGGCAAAGCTGGAAGCCCATACTCTGTGATTTACACTTCTACTGATGGGACAATGGCTCCATTGTGGAACTGTTGCTCGGGAGTGGTTTTTCCAAAGCTTCAGAGAGGGGTTTTGTGTTCACTGGAGGACAGCTTTTGATGAACTTTCTCATGAGTATGCTCTGCTCTGTTCTCCCTTCAATGTGCAGAGGAGACCATGGACTAACCCATCATGGGGGGATGGCTGCAAGAGAGAGATGATCGTACCGAAGGCAATGTTCTGTACAGTTATTCTCCACGAAAGCCTTTTACAAGATAAGGTAAGTTATATCTCAGAAACGTTTGCACCAGCAAAAAGCCTCTTTTTATTTAAGAACCGATTCTCCATCATCCTGGATCTTGGTCTCAATTTTGTTCACAGTAAGGTTCCCTTTAAGCTGCTCTGTTTGACAAGAGATGTACGTTTATGTAAATAAAAACCTTACAATTTTAAATAACTGAACCACTGATTTTGAATATACGTTTCATAACACACACAAACCCTCCCACATGAGTAAAATAGCTAGAGCAAAGAATTAATCATATAACTAGTTAAGTTAACCATGGCCTTATTTGCCTTATTTAACTTATGCACACTCCTTGTGCTATTCATTAAACATACACAATGGAAGATTGAAATGAGAAGTGAAGGAACAAACCTATCCTAATGGCTTTTTTGGGGGGTTGGTGTTTTTTTTTTTTTTTTTTGTTGTTGTTGTTTAAATGTGCCCATTTAAATGGCTAAACCTTGTCCACGGTAGCTGGGGTTTTGGAGAAGACATTTTAAAGTGGCTGAGACATTCCTTTTCATATTTGGCCTTTTTTGGCATTGGATTTGTCTTCATTGTTTGAAGAGATGGGAAAAGAAGATGTGTAGATAACTTCCAAGAATACATTCAAGGAAAAAGTCGAAAGATAAATGAATCAAAGCCTTACATGTTAGTGGAGAGCAGCAGCAACCTCCCGGCATTTTAATTGTAATAAGCAGCTCTCTCTCCAAGCTGCTTCTGTTTCACAAATACTTTATTAACATTAACAAAGATGACGTAAACCCCAACCAAAGCCAATAATAAATAGACTTTCCCTCCCTTGGCCATTGACTGACACTTGCTATCGAGTTCGTGTTATTAATGAGTTTGTGGGATAGGAATAAACACAACGCCAAACATAAACTTACCAGTGCCAAGGTTCATGGCAAACATGCAGCACAGAATATAGTGCTAAGAAAGATGAGCAAAAGGCAGAGGTTGTTCCTAAAAGCACGGCTGACTAAGCAGGTGATGGGGGGTAATCAAACCTTTTATGTATCAGAAATAACCCTGGCAGCAAGGGAATAACAGCAGGTGAATGTGAGGGAGTGTCAATATGGCCCTGAACACTGTAGCTGAACTTCTGAGTGCAGATGGTAACAGAAAACGGATGTTCAACGGCTCCTCAAGATCAGCTGCTGAAACGTAAGGGAAACTGGGCACCAGAACCCCGAGGCCCTAGGGTATTTGGAAAATGGGGGTCAGATTTCCCACCAGCCCTCGGCCGGGAGGTCTCGGTGCCGGCATTCTCCGTAGACCTACCTGCACATGTCTCCATTTCTCTCCTTGATGTCAACAGGAGTTCCCTGCATGTGGGGAAGAGCTGAATATTACTGTCAAGATCTGCCGTGCAGATCTGAGAGAAGAATTTTTGTCCTTAAGTGTTGAAAATGTAATGATCTATTTGATAGTGAGAAAAAAAGACAGAAACAGTATGAAGATTTTTAAAAGAAAACACACACGCACACACAATCCAGGCAGTCTTTGAAGTCAACGGCTTTGAAATAAAAAGCAGCCACTTTACCAGCCACGTGAAACATGTTTTGTTAACATCTTAGGTGTTGTATTTAAAACTGAGTTGGCCAAATTTTGCCGTCAGAGACTCGAATATAACTGGAAGCAGAGATCATATCTGTGTGTCTCAGGATATTATTAGTTGTTTTAAATGAAAGTAATGTATGATAGTGCGCCAGGAGATCTCACGAGGCCATTTCCGAAGGAAGGTATTTTTGGGAGTCACCAGAGAGGGACCTTATTCTTTCTGCTCTGCTAACAGAGCAGCCACTGAAGCCCTTGCTTTATAGGACATATTTGATCCTTTAGCATGAATTAATGTTGGGATTTCCAAAGGGATTTAGGATTGATGAGGGACCAAACACAACTGTCCTTTGATGGGATTTGGGAGCCTAACTGATTTAGTCTCCTTTAAAAGCCTCAGCTTGCATACAGTTTGTTGCTGGTAATTTTGAGTACTGCAGGTAAGGGGCACTAATGATGATGGCCTGAAAGGAAAAAATTACATCCCAGGAAAAAGGCAAGTCTCTAGTAGATTTACTAATCCCAAAATGGTATAGAGTCCACCTCATTTTAACTAATGTATTGAAACGTGGAGATTAGTCTCCCTACGCGGTAGATAAATTGCATTAACATGATTAAAAAACGCAGCTAAACTGAGGCTCCTTTTATAGTTAATAGAGGGTCAGACTTCATTAGTTCTTTAGTGAAAGCAGACCTGTTCGTTTAGGGAAGTGGAAACTTGCCATCCTCTGAAATGGCAGATATTGGTGCGCACAAATTGAATCTCGCGTTTTGCCTTATCCTTACGGGTGGGATTTTAATAATTTTTTTTTTTTTTTCTCAAAATGGAAGGTTTTTGGAAGAATGCTGTGGAAATGAAGGATACTTGCTAAAAATGTGTCTGCTTTGATGCTTTTGCTAATTATATCCCTTGTGAGAGAAGTCTGGCTCACAGTAAGCAAGGGAAATATAAATATTCCACAAAACCCTTATGATCTTATCATATGGGCTATTTGTTAGGAAAAAAGATATCTCCATATACACATGTGTATCTTCCATTCACACAAACGGAGAATCTCTGGATGGAAACAGGGTGAGAATTAATTCCTTTCTTAGCGAATATTTTTCTTCAATGGAACTATAGCTAAACTGTTTTGGAGTAGCACCTTTGCTAGTTGTTACCTTGCCTCTCAGGATTTGTTTGCAGGATGGACTTCATACTTCACAGCATTTAAAATCACGTACATACTAATGCTCTTTTTTCCCCCTCCAAAAATCACATACCTTTTAAATTCATACAAGAAAAACAGAGCCTATCAGTTCTTGCAACATTTCGTTTACGTTGAAAATGATGAATGTCATTCCGTGGAGACGACTCGCTAGAATACTAATTCTTTCTTTGTTTTTATTTTTTTTTTTTAAACCAAAGGAAGATTTATGAGCGAACAAATTCACTTCCAAGATGAAACAGAAAAACATCTGCAAGATGAGAATTTACTTGCATTATTAGTGCTATTCTTTCGGCACCGATGAGTAGTACAGATAATCCCATTCATTACAGATGTCCATAACTTTGTAGGAAACATTTTAACTCCTTGAAGATGCCAGCATAGATCCTGCATCACAGCAACAACTTTCAGTCAAAAATAGAATGGCAAATAGAAAATATACTTCACGACAGCACTTGGCGTAGTTCATAAGGCATTGCTGTCAGGGCTCTGTTCTGGTCTCACTGACACCACTTAGATATGGGTGCAATTAAAAGCTTCTTCATGGAAGTAGGCAAGATTATAACTGGCCAAAGGGACACAGAATCCCTTGAAATGAGCGGGTTATCAGAGTGCATCTGGTCATATCAGTGCATGTTTTTCAGCACTGTGCACCCAACAATTCAGTAACATTTGCTGATTTTTTTTTTCAGAGCGACTTTCCTATCATAAAATTTTGGGGTTTTTTCAGCGATGTCTTGATTTTGATAAAAACAGGTTCATGTTCAAGAGGAATGTTTCATTAATGGTTCTGGTTTTGTTTTGATTCAATTAAATTTCTTCAGGGAAATTTTAAAATATGTCTGCTTTTATTGTAACATTCTGACATAATCAAAATGGAATGTTTTAAAACGGTCATTTCACTGCCTTAAAAAGAAAACATTTTTAAAAATGAAATTCCCAAATATGTCTCAATTTTTACCTTTGTCCCTGTTTAAAGTGAAAACTATTTCCGCACACCATACACTTGCAGGACCAGGGCAACTGGGTCTATACAACAAGTCCAACCGAAGCACCTCAGCTGAAACCTTGGTTGCTTTGAAAACAGGATTTCCTTTCAGTTTCTGAAATTCAAAGATATCAGCTCTATCTTGTTGTCACACACGTAACTCAATGTGCGGTGTTTATTGACAGTTGTTGATATTTCAGGCTGATTTCAAACTGATTTACAAACGTGCGCCTGACTACTCACGTGCGGCGTGGTCCCTGCCTCGCTGGACTGGCACATTTTCAGGAAGAGAATAAACCATGGTTAAAGCTATTGAGCATGTAGAAACCACTTATAGATGAGAAACACCTTATGCCTCTTGAGAAACACTTTATACATACTAATAGCCACCTTCTACTTGGAAAAAACAGTCCGCAATACCAATACTTAAGAGGTAAATGAATTTAAGAATCTGCAGTGAACTTTCTTATCCCTCGAGACCAGTGTGAAGATGCTGGCATGGCCTGAAGCCAGGCTGCCGCTGCTGCTCCTCCTCTTGACATGTGACACGGTACCGTGTCATGCGGCAGAAGAAATGCCTAGTGAGCCCCCTGGTTGATGAAAATAGCGAAAATTGACCTCCAAAGGTAGGTCTATGTTCGCACAAGAGAGGGACTTTTAAGAAGGCTACAGCAACGAACCCAAGGAATATTATTTTAGACCAATGCCATGCATCGGTACTTAATTCTCTGCTCTGTTTTCTTTACAGATGTTTTGATGCGGTCAGGTAACACGTGAGAAGTATGAGTTGTCCCCTCACCATGTCTAAGAATTTTTATTAACATGTCATGTAAGTACTTGGGGGTTTTGTAAACAAAGTATCAGATCATTTTGGTAGAGATGGAAATTAAAATTGTAATTTTGAGAAGCATAAGAATGAATATTATTCTTGGAAGGATTATACAGCCTCAAAACTGAGCAGACGCTACCGAAAAGAGCAAATGTCACCAAGTGCTGTCTGTAACTGGAAACCTACATGGCACTGTCGTAATAATATGTCATCAGAAATAAATATTTTGCCATTCTTAATAGCAAGAGGCTGTATTTATGCTCTGTAATTATTAGTGGTTAAGTCTGAATGAAATGTCTTGGGGCTGTTTTAAACCTGCTGTGTATTAGAGAGCTGTGTGTTGGCTGGAGAGGACCTCTCTTCCCCACCCGCCCGCGCAGCACCCAGAGCAGCAGAGCTGTGAAGTCAAATTAAGGTGATGAGGCTGACGAGACCCTCTGTGTGGCTTTGCTCTTCTGTAAAATGTCTTGAGATTTTTCAAAGGGGTTAAGTGGACTTATGGGCCCGACTCCCACTGAAATTTGGGTGTCTGCCTCTCCGTGGCTTGTCTGAAAATCCCAGGCTAATACGTTAAGAAATATTCCGACTTCAAAAGAGGACGATATGCAACCGTAACCACTCAGGGGTTCTGATGCTGATAATACAGTACTTAGAGGGGACTGCTCATGCTATCCAGTATGATAATACCAGAATTCACAAGAAAGAGCTGTGAGCCTCTAGCACTTACCAGCTGTAATACTGAGCAGATTACACAGAAAAATCAGGCAAAAAAAAGTAATATGCTTTCACCTCACAGCAAGAAACGTTGAAGTTCAGGAAGAGGAAATGTGTATTAAGAGAGCAGGTTAAAAATCTACATTATCCCAGACTTTCATGAAATCAAAATGATAGGCACGATGCTAAGTTATTATAATGTATTTATTACCGGAATTGCTTTCATATTTAACTGATTTGGCCCATCTTGAGACCTGTTTTAAAATGCACCACCTTGTCCACCTTTCCATTTTCATATGAAAAACAGGAAAGCAAAAACTAATTTACTCAGGGAGACACATCGACTGTTTGCCCGTTTATCTCTTACAGACCACCCCTCAGTCCAATGTTGACAGTACATGATATTCCATTAATCTGCCTAATGAAAATTTAACCAGTGTTATAAACAAATAATTGGCTATTATCCTCTCAAAGATCCCGAATAAATTACTTCTGCTTATTTTTTTTTCCCTCTTCTCGCTCTCTGCCTCTTCCCCCGCTCCCGCCCCCACGCAAAAGCCGGCTCTTTCTGACTGATGTCGCAGGAGAAGAAAAAAAATATCTATAGCTGCCACTCTGCTACTGCAGGCAGTGAAACCCGGGCTACGCTTAAGGGGATGCTTCAGCAGTGGCCCCACACTTGCTCGGCTTTCGCTCTGGTTATTTGAAGAGGCTGCCCAGAGAGGCTGTGCAGTCTCCCGCTCTGGAGACATTCCAAACCTGCCCGGATGCCGTCCTGTGCAACCTGCTCTGGGTGCCCCTGCTCTGGCGGGGGGGTTGGACTAGATGGTCTCCAGAGGTCCCTTCCAACCCTGACCAGTCTGTGATTCTGCAAGAGGAGCTGGGCTCAGCAGCTCCCACCTCGTCTCTGCGATTCCTCCAGTGCCTGAGCTGCCGCCAGTTACGTTCCCATCTCCTCCAGCTCTCTGAAGTCGCACAAGAGTCATGGCCGCATTTCCCTTATCACTTGCACTGGCCTCCCTGTTTTCCTCTTGTGTGTGCGTGTGCAGGGGCAGGGTAGGGTTTTTCCCCCTTAACATCTAAGTGGCGTGAGAACTCTCTTCATTTAGAGCAATTAAAGTTGAGAGGGAAACTAAGATAGTGAATCAGACAGGGAATTATTTCCAGCCCCAGTCCTTGCAAAGCGTCTGCAGGACATCTCCTTCTTCCAGGTACCAGTGGGATCCCCGTGCCCGGAGCGGCACGGCTCGGTTCATGCAGCACATGAGGGTGCCGGGTCCTGCGTCCACCCTCCGACTCGCTGGGCAGTGCTAAGGACCCGTACGAGCCATAGGAGATGGGACTAATCCATGCGGCTCTCCTGCCTCACCAAGCCTATCCCCACAAAATGAGGAAAATACTATTTAAGAAGAGCCAAATAATAGAATCATAGAATGATAAAATCACAGAGTCTTCTGGGTTGGAAGGGACCTTTAAGATCATTGAGTCCAACCATAAGATACCTAACTTGCCCTTTTTTTTTTTTTTTTTACAGCCAGGAAGGCATCAGTTATATACAATTTGCACAATAGGATGTAAAAAAGTAGTCACCAGATAGATCTTTGCAATTTGCACAGTGTTTCTTCACAAACAAGAAAATAATCATTTCTAACTGACACGGTATTTGTGAGAGCTAAAATGGAGAAGAGTGAGCAGCGCATTTTTCAGACAGATCCTGAGCTCTTATGGGATATTGTTCATTGCTAAGATGCACCTCAACATTCACAGACACCTTAATATAGCGCTGAAAAAATAATTAATTTTATTTTCCACCTGATAGACGTAGAGGGAAAAAGAAAGGTCTAAATAATAAACTTTCACAATATTTGGCAAACCTAAATAATTAATTTCCATTCTGGACTTTTTTTTTTTTTTAATAAAAGCAAGACAATAGTTTCCTAAAAGAACTAAAGTACCATTCACAATAGCAACGAGGAGGAGCAATTATCACTTGTCCTGAAGCAGGTCCTGATGCCTTTGGTCCATATCACACCCATTATGGGAATTTGGAAAGTTGCTGTGAAGTTCAGCAGAGCCTCTGCTCAATTTACAGAGCAGCTCAGCTTCTCTCCAGAAGTTATTCCCACCATGGCAAGAAGAGCAGCAACTCTCCTCCACATCAGGAAGCTGTTCTTTATTGACCTATTTTGGTTTACAGCCCAGAATATCAAAGTTGGGGTTTATTTTAATATAAATCCAGACCATAAATGATGATGGTCCATGCGTGTTCCAAAGTTCCTGCTGTTGGAAGCAGCAGCCCCCAGCAAGGTGCTGGGCGGAGAAGAGGCATTAACCTCTCCAGCTGTGCCAGCCTTTTGCACCTGGACCCTGAGCCGGTGTCTCTGCTCCGGACGAAGGAAATAGGAGATGAAGAAACAAAACTTTTGACTATACTTCTCAGTTGTAAAAACAAATACACCTGAGGATCAGAGCTGGTGTGGACGTAGGAACCATCTCTTCTTCAAGCCCTGAGGAAATTGCTTTGGGGAAGGGGGCTGCGGAGTTTTTGTTTGTTTGTTATTTTTGAAATTAAGAGTCTGAAAAAGAGGAGTTTCCAGTCACCTCTAGATGCCACCAATGGCACCTGCCGGCGGGCGCTGCCTGGGAAAGGTCTGGCACCGGCGGCTCCCCGGAGTGACAGGGATCAGCGGGCACCAAAGGAAGAGCAAAGCCCAAGGTGCGCACCTCAGGTTGGAGGAGCTGCTTCTCTTTGTCGAATCCCCAGCAAATCCTGCCCCGTGGAAGCGATATCGCTGTCCCGGTGGGAGGGGGTTGAGCCTTCAGGCCCATTCCAGGAAAAACAGTCTTTCCAGGGAGGAGAACTGCTCAGTCAGCCCACGAGCCCTCCGTCCCTCGGAGAGGAAGAGGAAGCGCAGGAGATGTGAGCTGCTGCCCCTGGCGCAGCCCAGATCTGCTCTGCCCTCCGCAAACAGGGATGGAGAGCCAGCCGAATGCCGGGGCCCAGCCCAGGGAGCCCCGCCGCCCGGCAAAGAGCCGCCCTCTCCCCTTTGGAGAAGGAAAGCGAGAGCAAAACCAGCACTGTTTTTATCTGTGAGCGCTCAAATTAAGAGTAGAAATAAGATTTTTGCCATAATGACAAATTAATTCTTTCTTTCATAGTTTTATTAAAACAAGCAGCTTCTATCTTTTAACTAGACCTGACATATGCTTACATAGATACAACACACCCTGTAACCTAATCTGCTAGCAATCTTGAAGCAATTAACTCCTTCTAATCTTTAGCTAACAAAGCCCACCATGCAAAAGGTCCCTGGAGAACAACACTCCAAAGGCCGCCGTAAGCTCCCTCTGACTATTTCTCTATTATTCGGTGTGTAGGAGCTCATTGGAGTGCTCAGAGAGCAGGGATTCGTTTGAAACAACAAAGATGAATCATCACAGATCATAAGATCTTCATTAACTCCTTATTTCTCTACTAATTAACACAAAAGGAATGACTTGAATGGTTGACAGGCAGCGAATGACCCACAGCTCAGTGGTTAATAGGATGCAAATGATGCCTAATGAGGGTCTCTAGCTGCAGTCTGGGCATCTGGCCTACTATTTTTGTTGGGGATTCAGAGTGGGTTTGAGATGAAAACAGTTTAACCACTAACATAGGCTGCAGCTGAGTTCATACTAAAGTCTATGAATATATAAGTCCAGCACACATAAGAATTAGCTTAAACTACTCATCAACAGGTTTGTATCCACATAAAGCGTTTCGGAGGCAAGAAGTCTTGCCTTCCACGAGACACAGCAACAACAGTTAAATCTTTTATGGGCTGATGGTTTGTTGTTTTTTTTGTTTTGTTTTGTTTTTTTCGTTGTTTTTTTTTTTTTTTTCCCCTGTGCAATAAAAATAGTTATTTTACAAATTCCTAATGACCTCTCAGTTTACAAGGGAGACAGATTCTGGAATAACTGCAATACCGGCCTCTAAAATAGTTCATTCAGCTCCGTGTCCCATTTCTAATAGAAAACAAATTTGGGGTGCTCCATTCTTTTTTCCCCAGCAACTACTTCCAGCTGAGTCTTTACGGTTAATTAACAGGCTTTCAGTGAAGAGACGTAGTAATACCAAAACTTCCACAAGTCCCTCCATCACTCCCAGAAAATTTTAGAGCAGCTTCAGGTTGAGCTTTTGATTCAGCCACTTCTGCGGGGTTCTTTTCCCTCTGCTTCTCCTGTGTACACGCTAAAGGAAAGGCTGCTGTAAGAGTGAAATACGGTGATTTCCTCTGTGTGTACATGCCTCCTGTGGCTGCAGGGTGGGTTAAATTCTCCTGTTTCTTACCATTCTCCAGCCAGAGGTTATCAACCTTTCTGATATGGTGGTACAGCCACTCACCTAACCGCTTTTATGACCGACTGCGTGAATCAAGCTGGTTAAATAGGTTTAAACAGGTTAAATAGCAGATCTTTGCTACCGCAGGTCACTTTGAGTGAGAGGTAGAGACCATTCGCACTGCTCCGTTTCAGTGAGTGCGGTCATGCTGCTGCTAAGGGCTCTCCTGATGCTGCCTGGAGGACACTCCTGTGTGGGAACAGAGGTGCAGAGATTTACAGGAGGACTCACCCATGGACTGGGGAAACCCTTTAGCTGGGATAGACTTGTACCAGTCTCTTAAGGCTGTTGTTCAACCGCTTGTGCTACCAGCTCCCATCACCTTGTGTATAAAGGACCTTCCTGGCCAGCTTCTCTGCCACCCACGCTGCGCGATGAGGCATTCCTCCCAGAGATGCTGCAGGGCTAGAAAAGAGTGACAGCAACAATGCAGCACTTTCATCTCTCAAAATTCTTGCATAAGTTTACTTTTCCTTTTTATCTTTTTGTTTGTGTTAAACCCAGGAGAACAGGCTTGCTATTTTTATGAAAACCTTTAAATACTGCTGTTCATGCTTCAAACCAACCACTGAACGGGACCATGAAGTGAAAGACATCTAAAAGATATGAAAAGGAAAGTGAAACCTGTTCTTTTATTTTGTAGGCAGATCAATATGTAAAAAAACTAATGGAGTTCTTTATTAAAAAAAAAAAAAAGAAAATTTAGAAAAGAAAATTTGAATGCGATAATTTTCTCTTAAAGGACTCTATGAAATGTAAACAGCTGGTGGTGGGGTACAGACAGGGTTTCACACACACAAATTCTGTTTCAACTGCCCAAAATCCCTGTCCGTTTTCCAAAGACATCTGCTGTACTTTATCTGACAAATCTTGCTGTGTTTATATTCTTAAACAATCACGGCTATAAAAGATGCAGTAATCGATAGACTTCTACCAAATATACGCAGTTACAGTCCCACGACAAAGGCACACGTAATATCTTGCTGGGCTCTGTTTTCAAAAATAATTCTTTCCATTTTGCTATGTGGAAAAAACCCCAGCTGACGAGAAAATACCTTCTCTTTACCGTAAACCCTGTGAAAATCCCAAGCACTGCACCAGCGGAGAGCTGGCTCTGCACACCCCTTACGTTTTCTATTATTGTCTGCGTGCATTCGGGAAGCGTCAGCCTAAGACCATTCAGCCATACATCATTCCCACTCCATCTTTTTATTGGACACCTTCCATCCAGAGACGAGAAGCAGAGCACACAAGGCGCTGAGGTTCCCTGCTCGGGTGCCGCGCAATAGGCAGGCAAAAGCTGGTGTAACGTCACCTTTGCTGGACACGGGCTGCTCATCCCGAGGCACTTAAGGGATTAATGAAATGAAATTGTTTTTGGACTCGCCGCACTCTCTCTTATCTTTTAAATCCATAATGTCCCACAGAAGGCAAAATGTAGTCATTTTAGTCAGCAGCCTCTCATTAATTTTCTACCTTTGGGGGAACGTACATTTATAGAGAGAGGGGCTATATGGAGGCTCAGCTCATCACATCGCTTTTCACTTAAAGAGCTCAGCATGGCACAGCAGAGGCAGAAGCGTAACGTGCTTCAAATGAAAGCATTCTTTCAGAGTGGATGCACATCTCAGCTGTGTCTGCAGCTATACACATCTTTAAACATATTTTTTTATATATGTGTGTTTATACACACATATATACAAACCTATGGAGTCATCAGTTTTGAAGATAATCTTTTAGGTTAAGTATTTTCCCACATTAAACTGATAATTATCCCCTCCTTTTCTTCCTCTGTCCCCAGACACCAAACAAGCTGGATTTTTGCTTCATGTATTATTTATGGAAGGGAATTAATATGCAGATTCACAAAAACTTAAAAACTCATAATTATTCATAAAGGGCTTTAAGGTTATTTAGTACATATTTATGAAACTTTATGTTTGCTAGGAACTGTGTTTGAAAGTGCTATGGAAGGGTGTTGACTGAGGTTAATTACTAGCATGGAGAGTAATCTGAAAATGATCAAACTCTTTGAATGAAAATATTTGTCAGTATTTCTGATCTATATTTAAGTGAAGTAATGGACATCAATAGCCTTGCAAATATATTCGGAAAAGGCTCGGCAAGAAAGAAGATTTGCATATCTAATGCAAACAACCAATGAGGAAAAACGTTGCGTTGGACACCTTTGATCGCTCGGCAAATGTAATAAATGATAGAGATTTATCCTGTTTGTTGTCCATCTGTGTGGAGTTATGCCGAGTTATGTTCTTATACAAATATGCTCTAGCCTAGAAAATATTAGCAGCAACGGAAGGTAGCCAGGATCCTCCACTCTTTTCTGGACTACGACTCAGAAATGAGGTGCGAGCAGTTCGTGGTAGCCAAGATTTCTCCAGAAGTTACTTAGAGTAAGTACAGGCTGTATGTAAATAATACATTATATTGGGTTTATATTTACATAAATCTTTCTGTCTTATGCATAATTAAGCTCCTTTCTAATCCATTCTGCTCAAAGGTTGGAAACCTATAAAATATGTTACGGGTTACGTTGTGTCAAGCAAGCAGCAGTGGCCGCAATTCTGGACGGTGGGAAGAACCCAGAATAGTATCACAGCTCTAATCCTGCTAACGGTTATAAAGATGTTTAATTTTATGACCTTGACTATTCCTGTGAAACTGACGGTGTAGGGCACGTGAGCGGGTCTGTAAGTGCTCACAGGGCTGGGGCCGTATCCTGGGGGGGAGCAAGCGTTTCGGGGAGGCTGCGATGTCCACAGAGCACAGCGACTCTGGAGTACGGCACACAGGTGCTTATAACAGCGGGATGTATTGTTAATCTCATACATGTGGGGTTCGCTTAATCCATGCTTTTCTTAAGACATGTGCCAATTGATGAACTTATTACCCAGAATCTATTGCATTCAGTAAAACCACCACATACAGTTATTTATTTGACCGTACCGTGTTAAACCTGTGAAAAATACTAGAAAGCTCTAGATACGGATTAAACAGCAGCAAATGATACCTTAGTCATTGGCAGTAATTGTAGTTGAGCATGGGATGCTTCCAGAGCTGCTCTAGAGACGTCAGACACTGCTCACGTTTGTCCTTTGGTTTTTGAAACCACCAGGTTCGCTTACAATTCTGGGTCCGAACAACATTTTGCAGTCGTTAATGGTGGATATGGTCCTCTCTCTTACTCCCTCACAGGTAAAAGTGGTTACATCACCGGTGAGGTACCCTCAGGTACATGAGCAGCTTTATACCAGTTCGTGCAAGTTGCTACGTGGGGGCTGCACATTAGGAACGACAACTCTGTTTTCCCCAACAGAGTAAAAATGCTGCAGAAATAATAATACCAACAATAATAACAACAATAATGATGGAAATGATGAGTGTAGACCCGCCCTTCTATTTGGGGGAGACGGAAACACGGGCTCACGGGTGTTGGGTATGGCGGGGCGATGGGCTTCGTAGCCCATTACTAACGGCAGATCCCCAGTCAGGGCTCGGGCAAGGCTCTATTTGGCACTCGGGGTGACAACTGTGTCTGACTCTCCCCACTACGTATGTGTGTGTATGTGAGTGAGCGTGTGCACACCCTGTTTCCCCCCATCTCCCCCATCAGCTAGGACTGTGTTGCAGCATATTCTACAACGCGTTGGATTTTGCTCCCACCTCCTAACCTTGTGCCCACACGGCTGCTGTGCCAGAGTGAGGTTTTTTCCTTGCACTGGGCTTGCCGTAGCTCTGACACAGCGTGTGTGCAGCAGTTCTCTCTCTTCCCTGCTTTGCAGAGCAAGATGCTTTTCAGCTGAAGGTTTGGACTCTTTTTGCGAAGCTAAGCCCGCTGACAAGCCTGGTCTTTTGCAGACCATTCAAAGGGAGCTCAAGGACCCCCACACCCAAGGAGCAGGGATGTGAGTACGAGCAGGCAAACATGCGGCACCTGCAACCACCATCGTGCTGTGAAGAATTCACCTCGTTTCTCACCAGTGACAAGAGTCTATCGTGTTTGGGGTCGATTGTACCTCTGCTGTGAAGGGGAATCTCTCAGAGACCCCTCTAGTCGAGTGAGAGGAGGAAAACTGGCACTGCTGGCGGGACCAGTTTTGGCATCCTTGGATTCCTCCGTCAGACCTCAGGGGACGTACAGGGACCCCCGTGTCCCTCAGCAGCTCTGCAGCTTCTTGCTGACTACGTCTCGGGGGCTGTCTCTGTATCTCTGTTCTGCTATGGGCTAAAATTGAGCCGCACAAAGAAATTAACCCAGCCAGGCTGTAGCAGGCTCTTCCTCTCCCTACTCTGCGTCTACGGAGCATGGTTATCGGGATGGGGCTAGGAGGGAAAGGGGACGGCAGAGCCCTCTGCCACACAGAAGGGCCGATCATCAGACAGAGAGTCTCTTTCTTACACTGTTCGTGGAAGAGCAGTCCTCGCCAAAGATATTTTGAAATAAATGGAACAATAATATAGCCATAATAGTTGCCCTAAGTGCAATGGCTATAGCCTGGATAGATTTGTAATCTCTTTTAATAAATACATTAAATTATTTGAAATAATGCGCTATTTGCCAACAGCTTATTCCATAAATATATATGGAATATAAAATAGGAGAGATTCCCTGACATAATTAAAATTGTACAGCCAAGTAGGAGGCAGGGAATAGTGTTATCTTTTCAGCTGCAAACTATTTTACAGAAATATTTCTCACACACAAACCTTCTATTTACCTTTAGGGGTGGTATAATTGCATATGGAAAACGGTGCGGCTCTGAGGCAATGGCGGTGGTGCCTCCACCTTCTACCCCCCGCTACAATGGGAGCTCAGTCACATAAACTCCCTTCTTACCGGTGCCAAGCACGCTCCCTCCTCCAGATACCCACAGAGAGACAACTCCGAATGTCGCATGAAGATCTCATTTACCCGTAACAAATATATTCCCGTGCCGTGACGGCGGGGATGCCTGGATGTTCACCCTTCTCCGTGGCAAGGGGTGGAATGCCACGGAAAACGTGCAGGTATTTGGCAGGCCTGGGGTGCTCAGAAGGGGACCTGGGGGCTGGTCGCTCGCATTCATCATCTCCAGAAGTTCCAGTGCTCTCTAAGCAGAGACATCTGGCACTTGAGCAAAGGATATGAAGGTTACAGCGGTGGGTTTTTATCCTCTGAGCAGACTGGTTGTTAGACAGGACACTGTATGTACTGTTCAAATGTCTTAAAGACATTACTGCAAAGGATTAAGTCTGCATTACAAAAACTATCAATAATGTAGTAAATTATTAATTAGACCTATTCTTAACTTCTAATGCATTATGTTTGGAGCATTGGTGATTTATATGCCGGATAACACAACAAAGAATGCAATCAATGGCATTCTAGCATCTTATACTGGATATTACATCATCCCACCTAGAAAAAACTATTTATAACGAGGACTTTTTACTGTCTCATAGCAAAATCATTTGGAGAAACCGCCTCTTTGCACCGTAAGCTTTTATCTCAGACAGTAATTTAGGTCT
Source organism: Vanellus vanellus (assembly GCF_965231255.1). NCBI lineage: Eukaryota > Metazoa > Chordata > Aves > Charadriiformes > Charadriidae > Vanellus > Vanellus vanellus. The sequence goes on along the minus strand of NC_138912.1, from coordinate 7,991,365 downwards.
CAAGTCAAAGATCACCACCAAAAAAAAAACCAACACTGGAAGCAACAGAAGTTTCCAGACTCATAGGGATTTTGCTTATTCTGATCCATTTGCTCAGCTGCATTTTAAATATACTTATTGGGGCTGAAAGCAATAGATGAGTTATATGTAGGCAACTCCCAGGTAACTCCCAGGTATGTTATGGAACCAGACAGACAAAATTTGCTTCAAGCAATGACTCGCTGATGATAAAGAAACCCTCCACTCTTGCATACCCCTGTTTTCTAGGATTTCTGCTTAAAAAGGCAGGTGAGGTAGGGTCATAAATTCCATGTAACTGACTGAGGTGATGTTACCGAGGGCTTGTCTTCTGTACCAAAAGGTAATTACCTTTCTAAGGTGCAGACTAGTGTCTCTGCCCCAAAACCCTTGACACGCAAGGCATCGTACTCGGCTTTGAAACTGCTGCCCACAGCAGGTCCTTTAGCATGGACCGAAAGCGTCCCCGTGGGGAATTAGCACACAGCAGCCAACGTGCTGTAAGCTCACACCATCCCCACCTGCTGACTGCCCCCTGAAAGCCTTCGCAGAATTTAAACACGAGGTTAGAAGGCAGGTACAACGACATGGCGGGAGGTGATGGGAACTACAGTGTGTACGTAGTGTAAGTGATACGTGGGGAGAGGAGAAGCCAATGCAAATCTTTGGTGAAGAGGTCACTTACTGGGGTTTTCGCAGTCTCCTCCGGGTGAGGGAAAGACTGCGGTTTGTTCCACAGCCAGGTGCTCTCTGAGGCGGCTCAGTTATGTTTTCAGCTGCTTTTCGTGACCGTGCGGTGGCTTCAAGGCGTCGTGATTCCTCCAGGCTTGTTGGCTTCTAAAAAAGGAAAACAAACAAGATGGTGACTTCCTACTGTGTCCCCTTCCTTGTAGGACTTTAAGTGGTCCCACCTGGGATGACCGATCCCCTCTCCCCACCAGAGCACAAATCACCTACCACCAAACCGATAGCTTCCACGTTTCCTCCTCAGCACCAGAATCGTGACAAACAGGCTCTAAATGCATCGGGCAGTGGGTTAAATTCAAAGCAAGCTGAAATATCCTGCGATGACGTGGTGCCAGCCCTGTGCACAAACCGTGCGCACGCACAAATGCTGTGTACTTGTGCACGCGTGTGCAGATGCGCAGGTAGGACACGTGCTCCTGCCCACGCTCCCACACCTGTATACCTACACAGCACTTATTTACATAGTTGTATGCATAAAATACGGTGTATTACGTTCTCTCATTACCTTCAGTGGGTTTTGGATCTGGTCCATCTCGCCAACACGTTGGGTTGTATTTCACACACACAAATTGTATTTATGTAGATACCATGTAAGTATCCGTCCTATCTTTGGTGGAGGAGTGGCTGAATTAATTTATCAAAGCAGTGCTTATTTTTGCTGATAGCAAAAAGAATTTCTCAGCTATTACCCTGGGTTCTTTTCATCTTTTTTTTTTGTTTGTTTGTAAAGCACACAGTGCACATTTTGGGGACCTGTAAATACGTAATCCAAGTCATAATTTTTCAGACCAAACACCATAATTTGCTAGAAGATGCTGCAAAAACTAAACCATGGGTACCTACAGAATACAGGATGACTATGCTAATTAGAGAATTGCATAAAATAAAACAACCCAAATGTCTACTGAAAAGAATTATTATATTTGCACGTATTAAATTACAGTTTAAAAATATTGCCTGAAGTTGTGCTGGAGGGAGACAGAAATAATATCATATTTAAATGCTGAATTTAAAGAAATGGCTAAATAACCAAAATAGCTATTCATCAGCCGATCCAAATTCTTGAATATCAATTCTGATACTCACTATCATTTGCTAGGAAGAGCGTTTAAAACACAGCAACTTCTTGAGTTTTCTCAAATTAAAATTTAATGGGGGGTGGAGCTGCTCCTATTCCCTTCTCACCCGGTTAGGCAACGTTTTACATCATGTTGTGCCTATTAGTTGGACTTCTGCTATCAGTACATGCGTGATGCTCTTGACCTCTGTCAGCTCCTCTATCCTGCCTTCATGATCAGAGATTTTCCTGTATATCGTGGACCTGATCTAAAAATCAGTCGAAGCCAAAGGAGAGGCTCCCAGTGGTTTCAGTGGACTTTGGATCCCTCCCATATCCCAGGCACATTGGGCTGCATTCCATACACATGTGAATTGGGAGCCTGTCTATTATTAGATAAGGTCTGCTTTGTGTGCCTTACCAGTTGCACGGCTCTCTCTTCACCCCATGGCATCCAGCAGATAAGAGGTCCAACTGGGAAGAGCTGCTCCGGTCGGAATTCAAACTTGAACTTCATCAAACACAACGTTGCAGTGTGAAGGTTGACTCTGAGATCATTATACGTTCAGGAAGCAGCTGGGAAGTTTGGATTTGTGTCTCAGACTCAGCAGAGCACAACGGGGTCCGGGGATGAAGGCCACTTGCAGCACGCACAGCTTAGCAACAACATTCTTCCAAGTGGGATAATTTGTAGGTGTTCTGCTAGTTTTACACCTATTATGCTCATAATTAATCTGAGAAGTGGAGAATTCGACTGAAAAATCTCTTAGGGGCTTCATAGCGAAACCAAATTTTCATGTTTTATTTGTAATTCAGCCTGTGGTATGTGAAGCAAAACACAAGCAAATGCAGTGCAACCCACAACGGGCAGCGTGTCACTATGCCTGGCTTGTGTTTTCAGACAAGATAGTCGTTTGTACTGCTATTTTTAAGAAAGCGCTTTAACCTTCTGTAACCTCTGCTGCCCCCAAGTCCCGCTCTGGAGCCCTTGTGAGCCGGACCTTCCTCTCCGCGTGCTGCCCAGCACGGCGTGGGGCAGAGCAAGAAAGGTCAGATCTGCAGACTGTAATTTTTACGGTCCAGAACCTCTGCACCAAAGCCAAAAAATTAGGAAAATCAAGGATGGAAAGGATCATGATCAGAAAATACAGAGTGCCTGGGCAGGGGCTGAAGGAATATATACTTCAATGCCTCAATAAATTATGCTATTCTGACACAGAAGCTGAGGCTCCGAAATTAAGCAAAGACGCCAAATATTACAAAGAAACTTCCAGCATGAAAACTGTGGTCAGTCTTTGAACTCATACACATAACAGACACCGGAGCATTAAAACAACAGAGGCACTCATACCAGCTTGGGAACTCCGGTATAATTTAGTCTGAAGTTATTCACAAACATTATCAATATTTCTGAGTTTACACTCGCACCTTTGACTGTTGACTTAAAGCATCTAGTCTGGTTCATGCTACTGGTAATGTTTACACTTTGGAATCTATTATGCATAGAAAAATTAGGGATTATCTTTGACCTGGGTCCCACATATTTTTATGCAAAACTAAATAATAGGGTTATTTATTCATTTAATCAATTCCATATATTTGCCATAAGCAGGCCTGATTCCTTCTGAGGTCACGATCAACATCATACTTCTAGGAGGACGTATGGTTTGACTATTAACACAGATATCCTCGTCGGCATTCAAACAATCCTGAGCTCTCATATCTTTTCTCAGGTTAGGAGCACTACATATTAATATGGGTTAATCATTCTATGGAAACTTCAAAAGGAAAGTCATTATTGGGGTAGTCCGGGCGTGTTTAGCTCTTAAATGGGGGAGGGATGTGTGTATTTGTTAGGAAGCAAAAATGAAACCCACAAAATGTTCCGCACACAAACACAACAAAAAGGATATCAGGTGATGAGGGTATCTGTCTGCAGGACCTCTTGCAGACAGCTATAGGCTCTCTCTGACCACGATGTCAGTGGACAAAAGCTGTATAAAAGGTACCTATCACTTTGTGGCTGCTTGGAGTGCAGAAGTAGAAGGACGCAGAAGACCACCTTGTTGGTCTTTAGAGTCTACTATGATAACCCTCATACCCCGTGTTATGCCATACAGCAGTAGAGCTGCCTAAACCAAGCACTGCTTCAGTTTACGTTACAGATCTTTGCATAGCTAAAATTCTGCTTTTCCATACACTTACATCTTCCCAAGCTTCATCCTACCACCACATGAATAGATGTGTTTATTTCATATGATATCTGCTTCAGAGGACGTCATCCATAGCTTTAAAAACCAATGATTGCTAATGATCTGCAGTCCAAGAATCAGAAGCTTAGAGAACTTCATGAATATCTTGGGATAATGAATTAATTTTCTTTTTCACAGCGTGTTTGGCGTTGCTGGCAAAAGAGAAATGGAAAGGCAAAGAAAGTCAAATTTATTTATCCACTTAAATCTATTACTAACTGGCTTTAAGGAAAATGAAAGCATATTATTTCCTTTTAGAAGAATAAGAGTAGATTTGGTCTGAAAACAAGAGATATCCCTTCTAATGAGGGATAGTTGATCACTAAATCCCAGAAGTCAATGCATTTAAAAAATTTGAATATCATACTAGGAAAAAAATATGTTTAGTCCATTCAGGAAAGGTGCAATGAAGACTAACCAACATCTCTACTGAACTTGCAAGTCATGCTGGTGTCAACATCTTCAACATCTTAATAAAATGAGCGGTAATTTTATTATTAGCAAATGCCTGGGTGCCGGTGGGGGAAAAAGCACCTCCAAGAGTGAGGAGGAAAAGTAATGGTTAACATAACAGATACCTACTACAAGCAACAGAAAACATCAACATTTAATGACTGGAGTAACCATATCCGCCTTCAGCTCATGGAGGTTGTATAGAAGCAGACGGAGTAAAAAGCTAACAAACACTACGTACCAAATGAAACAGGAGATGTGAAAGCTCACCAGGATTATGCCATTGCGAGACTAATTGCCAGGGTGCCTGGAAGTTTTAACAAGCGTGGTTCCTCCCCCTACCCTTTCTCTCTTTTGACTAGTGCTTATATTTTATTTATTTATTTAGGGTTTAACACCTCTCTTGTGATTTGGAGGCAGGAGGAATTAGTTTCAGCGTCAGTACAATGCCTCATGCAACGCTCCTATAGCTGAACATCTGCTAGACAGAAGGCTGATGGGAACGACGTGCCAGTTTGGGGACTCTTTCTCATAGTTGGTGTGGCAGAAGTAAAGTATTTAAAGTATTTAAGGACTCATGGGACACACCAGAGAACAGGGATATGTGAAGATGCATAAGCTGACTGTACAAAAGCTCCACCGACGTCGATGCAGCCTGGTGAGACCAGCTGAAGGCTCACGCCAACCAGGGATGCTGGCCTGGCCTCAGGACAGCTTACAGCCCTCAGACGATGCTGCCGACTGTGCTTGCTGCAGAAGATATGCAGAAGAGCCAGAGAGGTGTCTTCTGATAGAAGACAGACCTTCAAAATTTGTGCCTAGCAGCTAAAACTTCAGTTGGAGACATTGTCTGAAAGAAATGGACCATCTGGAAGAGGAAAGCGTTGCTCCGCCAGAGAGAGAAGCCGTCGTCCATCATGTTTCGAGGAAGTGTATAAGAAAAAGGGAGAAGCTAGGAAAAAAAGGGCCTGGGAAGCTCAAATCTTTGGCCATAAGGAGAACAGTAGTGCTGCAGGCGGCTCTCAAGAGCTGAGCAGGCGGCTGGATCCCGGTGTGGTGGGATGGTGCCCTGTGAACCAGCTTTGAAATACAAGTTACTAGAGCAGCTATGCCCTGCAGGTACGGTGGCCTCAGCAGGTGGATTAGGGGCTGCGTTTCCTCCTCCACCTCTCAGTGGTAGGCAATGGAGGTCCCACGGTGAAACGCAGACTTTTGGCACGTTACGTGCAGGTGTCCTGGTACTTCATCTGAAACAGGGGAAAAAAAATAAAAGCTGTATATATTTTCTACCAATAAATTGCAGGTGGATACTGATTCCCAGGTGCAGGAGAAACTCCCCTGGGATCTGCAGGAGCGTCACAGGCTGTTGAGTAGCAGAACAAATGCTGGCAGAAGAATTACAGGAGCTGATAGAATAGAGCAGAGGGGAAGGGAGGGATGAACTCTGCTCCTTGTCGCAGGGTCCTCTGTGGCTACTCCAGAAACAAAGCTACGAGCAGGTGCAAGGCTATCTACCCGTCAGAACGTGCTATCCATAACAACGTGCTTTTCAACCAGCATCAGGAAAGGAAGTTGGAAAGCAGGAATGGACTCAAGGGGAATATGAAAAAGAATTGTCAGAGGAAAATGCTCCTAAGCTGGGAACTGATGCAGATGGATAGTTACCAACAAAAGCCATCCCTATATAATAGGGAGATCTCAATTTATAGCTTCAAAGACTTAAAGTTGTATTTCCTCTTCTCCCTATCTCTGTTAGAAGATTCAGGTTTTCACCCTGCCGAGGCTGCATTGTGCTTATCAGCAGCTCAAGGCTTTATGTCTCAGTGCGAGTAGTCAAATGGCTAAATGTAACTTCGCTTTCACCTAAGGAGAAAATAAACCAGGGCTGGTATCAGTGCAAATAAAACCTTCCCAGTTGAGATCAGGCGGTGAGAAAGACCGCCGTCCTGTCGCCAGCTGTGCGACTTCTGGAGGCAGCTGGGGGACAGGGACCAGGGCTGGGCCTCTGGAGGCGGCGGGGCAGCACGATTAAACCCTCCCGGTGTCTTCTGGCAACGCAATTCACCGCCTGTGTTTGCTGCACCGGTGTTGAGCGGCACCTAGCAGCTCTGGGCAACGCCAAGGAGCGAGTACTCCGTTCTCATATAGGGGAAGGAGAATTCCCGTCTTGCAGAGCATCCGTCTCCTGGTCACGGCTCAGCCCCCGGCTGCGGAGCCGCCTTCGGTCAAACGGGCTTGATTTTGAGAGACAGTTTTAATGGGTGCGGCTGTGGGCTTGCAGGCAACAGCGAGCACAAAGGCAGGACTTCTTCGTGTACTTAATAACTACAATTTTTGCATTTTTGATGGATTTCTCTCTTATGTGCTTAAGTGATGTAGAAGCATACAACTGCACTCACACCATTAACTTTCCCTCAAGCAGATTTCTCAATATTTAGTTCAGCGAGTTCACCATCTGTAAAAGCAGGTACGTTTGTGAAGTTGAGCCCTTGGAGGTTTCTTCGAAATAATGTCGTCTCAATCCATTTTCCAGGTTAGCAATCTTAGAAACAGACTCAGTTTTCTTCCTGCAGCTGTTTGCATAGCCCATGAAATGATTTGCGCACATATGTGTCACGAAACAAATATTCCAGTGCCTCTTGATAACAAATAGACTGTGATAATGAATGTACATCTACCAGTCAGACAAGCACGTGATACCGATACATGCTATAGCATGCTATAAGAGCCAAACCCTGTCCTGTACGAAACCCAGTAAAAATAAACTGCGTCTTTGGAGTTACCTTTCCAAGCTAAACTAAGAAAAATTAATGAATGTAGTTCCACGACCAGGATTTAACACACAATAGGATTTTTTTTAAAATACCCAAGAGTCTTCAGGCCGATGTGATATTGTGCCTTTGCTGGTCTTTTAATATTATTTTTTCTGTCTCATTTTAGGTTACTCTCCAGTGTTTATTATTAATTCAAATTCTCACTATTAAAGAGAAGATATTATCCATATGGTTGACGTGCTGCTCAGTATGTTCATAAGTTCTCCAACGTTTTGATTAACACTGACAGAAAACCCTTTGAAAACATATGGCCCTATATACATCCTGTCATTTCTAATAGTAGGGTACATTCTTCAGTGCATTTTCTTAAGAAGATGAATTCACTCATATTTTAGAAACATGCTAATACTTTGTTAATTAGTCCTTTGAGGTCAGGGGGAAAGAAAAGACTGAATGAAAATAAACTTTTCCTTGAGCAGACACCATGAGCACTGTAGATAATTTGTGCAACAGAAAAACGTGATATCTATGAGTAATTGTCTCTATATACAGCCAGATTTCTTAAACCAATTAGCTTCTGGCATATTCCTGAAGATATTCATGCTCTATTTGATATGCCAGACCCTTAAAGCTTTAGCATGAAGACTGATTTTGATGCTCATTTCACTGATTAGGTCAGTATTTCGTTTCTGGTGTTGAATTTCTATATTTATACCAATTGTTTCCCTTTTCTAACACCTTTGGGATATCACAGGATCTCAGCACTCTTCTCCCTTACACAGGCAGGTCTGATACCAAACCTAGTAGAGATATGGTTGGCTTAAATTCGCTGTGGCTTGCGCAGTAACACGGCACATTTAGATTCTAGAATTTGTCCCCAGAGACTATTTCCACCACGCCTGCTCTGCCGGGATTTTCATCCATTCCTTCCACCGTGACTGTGGAAATTGCCACATCCATGGTCTCTCTTAACCACGTTTTTCCTCACACAGCTGCTTGTACTACCCATCCTCAGACTCCACTAGCTCCGTATTTGTTCGGAGAAAAACTCCTCAGCCTCATATTCTTTAACATGATATTCAGGGTGTGACTATGCAAGAACAAGTCGATTAATCTACTTGAAAGCTATGCAGCACCATGACACAAATGTATTTTTAAAAGATGAGATATGAATATTGTACTTTATAGACTTGAAAATTTGCATACAGCTAACACATGTTCAAAATGTACCTGCTCAAGTTCTTTCCTCCCAAAGATCTATCATTATTTTTAATGCTGATAAATAATGATGCTAAAGTTGAAAAATTGCTATTATAATTATTTCAACTAGAATCTTACTTTCATTGTTTACTTTCTCCTTCTTCTCCTTGAGGAAAACCCAGAGACATGCATTTTGATTCTCAAAAAGATTCAAAAAGGAGTAGATTTTTTCTTCCCCTTTTCTTCTCTACCTCCTCCCCCTCTGTGTGCTCCTGCTCTTTTTCCCTTGGGAAAAGTCCCTGTCTGGGCTACATCAGTGAAGCATTTCTGGGCAAAAAGCCATCAGTCCTTAAGAAACTCCATCTCTAACTATTACTACAGATCAGTTTCTGCAAGCTCATCAAATCTCTCCTTCTCTAGACTCCTCTCAAAGAAAATATCTAGCAAAATTCACGGTCTTTGTCTGTAGGTAGAAGCAGCCCAGTGTGTCTCGAAGACCTTTGGAAGCTGCAGGACGAGGTTATCAGCACTCCCACTCCTTAGGAACTTTTCAACTCCTAGTCAAATCTTACCCATACCCCAGAGAGCAGCTCCCTCCACATCTTGCCTCGTGATGGACCACTCAAGACAAAGGAAATAAATACCATATAAACCCGACATGTTTTCCATTCCAGGTGTGAAACACATTTCTTTGATTTTGCCAACTCTAACATGCATTCATATAAATAATGATACCCAACCAAACACCTTCTAGAAAATGGAACATCATCTTGGATATGTAATACCCTCTTTAGGACCTAATGGGAGAAAGAATGAAACACCTCTCATGGAGGTTAGCGGAGTCGTTAGAGCTCATCTACAATAAAAAGGAAGGTAAGATCATTGGGAGACCAGTGCAAGAACCGGAATAGATTAGACATCCCCGCCACTGATGGAAAATCAAAACAATTTAAAAAACCCACAACAATCAAAAGCCTGTTTATGGTTGTGTTGCCAAGATTCTGTATGCTTCCAATGAATTTTTTTGCCCTGTTCTACTGAGTTTCCAGAGTAGTACAAGTTTTGTTTGCTCTCTGTCAATTCAGATAAAACATGATCTTTTACACTTCGCTTTACTCTGTACCTGCCTTTTTAGAGCTGCCCATCCTCCCCGCCTTGCTTTTTCAGAAACCGAGAGACACGAAGTGCCTTCAGACGGGTAACATACAGCAGATAACTACTCACCACCGATACACCCAGGCCTGTGCTATGCTGTTTATCTCACGATACTCCTCAAATTACAACACTGTTTTTTCACTTTTTCTTTTCCTTTGGTTCTACATTATTTAAACTGCCGCACATGATACTGAAAACTCGAAGACTGTTATCAGTTTAGGAAAAGGGTTTTAAATGGAAAAGATTAAGCTTTTGGCCTGAATCCAGCAAGCACTTAAATGCATGAGTAACTTTACTCCCACGAGTAGAGCCTTTGAAGCCAATGGGACCAGCCATGCATGGAGCAGCGCACCTTTGCACAGGCACTGGGGAGAGCCGCCTCTGCAGCAAGACGTCCAGGTTCAAAATTCGGGCCTGCGTTTAGCTATGAGTGCGTGCTCAAATTCATAAGACATTAACGTTCTATACATGCTCACTACACTTTTCCCAAATATCATAGCTTTATTGCTATGTTATTATTTGCCCCCCCCCCCCCAAAACAGGCAGCTGTTCTTCATTTTTTCTTACCTATATGCCAGATTTTAAAAGAGTCAGGTTTCAGTTTTTCAGAGAAAATAAAACAAATCAATGTTTCAAAAACACAGAATACATATTTTGCTATAAGGCATCGGGCTTGGAAATGCCTAACCGGGTTCTCTTCAAACTGTTTGAAAATAGGAAATAAGCATAAGAAATCAGTGGTGTATTCTAACAACTTTCATTCCCCCCCAGAAAAGTCACTGTATTTTTTTACATCTGCATCTTTCCTGCCCCGGTATTAGCTACTCTTCTCCACCATTTCTATCCTCTGTAAAAGACAGCCTTAAGCTCTGCATGAACTTAATTTATATTTAAACCTTCTGCTTCAAGGTTTATGCCAGTCACCCGCACCATTGAGAGACAGACAGAATTCAGGTACTAAAAAATATTGTCCTATGAACGATGCCACAGTTAACCATTTTGTCTCAGATAAGGAATAACAACTTATTCTTAATATATACTTAATATTTTTTAAAAAATTATTTAATGGAAAATGTGTAAACCCTCTTAATTAGGAAGCATCAGAAACTTCACTTTGGCATTCCTAACCAAAAAATCATCGCAGCATTACAGAATCTAAACACTTAATTTCCGGTTGCTGTGAAAAAACACAGATAAAAGATGTGCCTCCGTCTTCCACAAAAATAGGGGCTCAGCCTGTTCTTTACTACCAAGAAGATGCATCCCTACAGGGGCAAAACCAGGCAGCAACAGAAGAGATGTGGCCCTATCAAAGCAATTACCTTACAAAGGAGAATGGGATCATGAGATACCTGAGTTAAAATTTCTGAACCTTGGCGTAATTCAGCGTAGCATGCTGTTGGCACAACAGCCCTACTGGAGTCAGTGGCAGCAGCGATGAAAAGTCCATGCGTGTACTAAAATCTTCCGTCAGGCTGGCCCTACCCTACGGGGACTGCAGGAAAGCTTACTAGGAACCCATGATATTTGCAAATAAAGCAGCATCCACAGCCCATGTCATTGGGACTGTGCAAAATTAAACCGAATTATGAATGGCTAAATGCAGTAGACTGACTCTATCTCACTGTGTCCCTCTCACAAAACAGTAATATGTTGCAAAGTTGTTTTTTTTTTTAAATTAACGTTTTACTTCCTACACTGAAAGTTACTACTTGTTCGTACACACTGAGACAGCACAGACCACGGAACAGATTTTCCTATGACAATATAGAGTAGTGAGAGGAAGTAGTCTTGATACCTTGCTGCCTGATTCAGAACAAAAAGAAAATCAATGCGGCCGCAAAACTTATTTCTGAGGGTAGTGAAGCTCTCTGCTACAGATTGGAGTGCCTAATTTGCCAGATATTTGTTTCCTAGCTATTATTGCCTGCTGAATATTTTAAATCCATTGTAATTCAATATTCAGGCCAAGTCTAAAATAAACCTTTTATTTTTTTTTTTTTTCCTTTTGATTATTTTCGTTAAAGATATTTTTGTCTTCAATCTTCCATTTCAATCTTGGCCTTTTAAAAGGCCATCTTCAACTTTAAAAGCAGCCTTAATTACTAGACATTTTGTCTCCTACTTGGCAACATAATACAAGATGAGGAAACTGGATGCAGAGTCTCGTAAATTCGTAGCACCATCCAGAAGAGGCAATAGGATGCTACATTCAGTTAAAAGCAGGAAACAGTTTATATCGAGGCCCAGTAACACATTATTGTACCCCATTTTTCGGGTGTGAAAGTACTAACTAGCTTGAATTTTCTCAAGTTGGCTAAAGACAGAAATGTATTGACTCATTTTCAAACATTAGTCAATAGACATTATTCTGATAACAGGATTCTGAAGGATTTTGATTTTGTGTAAATACTGCTGTGGTGATTTCTATCTGCATGTTTAGGGGGGGAAAAAAAGTGGCCTTTTCATTAGCTCAGGTGATAAAAGTAAAGGAATCTAATAAAATGTAATTCTGTCACTAGGGAATAACACTAACTCTCTTCCCACAATTTAAGTCCTACATAAAGCTTTGAAAAAGGCAGTGGAATTGGAACTTCAGGAGCTATGGACCAGGTCTTATTTATAGAAAGATCACATGCTTTCAAGAACAAGGCAAAAAATGATGAATCATTTGAAGAAAACAAAGAGGGATTTTTTTTTTTTTTTTCTAAACAGCTGTAAACAGTGACAAAGATGGAAAGCAAACCGCTTAAGTGAGAAAGGACTGAAGGCGGCAACTACACAAGGACCGATATCTTCCTGCTCCCCTGATGTGTACTAAGACTTAAAAATGGGATGGGGATTCAGACCTGCTGTGCCTTGGGTTCCTGTTCTCTGTGCCTTATTCTAGGAGGAAAGGAGAGACAGGGTATTTACAACCGTAATAGGATTCTCTCCTTAACACCACCTCTTTAGCTACCAAATCTTGCTGTTTCTTAAAGGAGTTGCTGACTTAAAGGAGTTATTTGCCTTTTTGCTCTGCTTCACAATCTTAAAGCATTTTTTTTTCTCAGCCTACGGGGTGATGAAGAAGTATATTCGTTGCAGGGTGAGCCCTGATCTGGGTGAGGAAAAGACTCTAGTGATTGTTTTTGGAAAAATGTGTAAGAAATTGTAATATATTGTCTTATTCCTTTCTCTGGGTTTAGTTGGCTTTAGGGATTTGGGGGTGGATTTAAACAAAGCTTTTAAAATGAATGCTCTAATTTTTAAAACACTAAGGTGGGAGGTATGCTGGTGGCCATAAACTACTGAAAAAGTTGTGAATATCACTGCAATACACTGCTATGCATCACATTTTGAAACGTACTTGGTTTTTTGGGGGGGTCAAGAGGTGGTTAGGGAAAATAAGAGATAGCAATATCTTTATACAGTCAGTGTAAGCACTACTGCATGTGCATTAGGCACTAGAAAAATACATTTATCTATATTTTTTTTAATTGCAGACAAGGTGTGTCACCACATCTTCACACTCCTACTTTTTTTTTTTTTTTACTGCACAATATCTACCTTGATTACTTTCGTATCTTCTCGTTAAATCAGTGACAACGTCAGTTCAATCACAGGGGAACAGGGTGGTAAGGCTTTCCTTAACACCTGCCTAACCTTCTTTTATATCCAGGCGACACATAAGGTCCGTGCACCGCCTGTGACCTGCGTGTGCCTGGCATGGCGGCGATGCAAAAAGGGCATTTAAATGCCGCACTTCCCAAGGGTCTGGGGAAGACGTGGCAGAGGGTGATGCTGAGGACTCCAGAAAAGGCAGCAGAGGAGGAGGAGGAGCTGCGTAGCCCATAGGTGCCCATGGTGATTTCTGAAGAAATCAGTTCCAGAGATGCACATCTCCTTCGTCGTTGTTCTTTCTTTTTTTTTTTTTAAAGCACCGTCCCTTGATTTTTCTGTATTATTCATGACACCCCACACGTACCCAGGGAGGAGGAAGGGAGAAGGGTGGAGAAGAGGTATTCACACACCCCACTTTAAGCACCTAATTTACTTTCTGCTTGGCAGTCACGCCGCTTTATCTAATCGCTGAAGAGAGATTTGCTGCTCCAAAGGGCAACTCAAAGCAGCTGTATTAGGTCCTTGAGCTGAATAGCCCCCTGAATGACAGCTGTCAAGCGATTTGTCACCAACACCAGCAAGCCCATAACATTCCCAAATATCTTGCATTGAACGGAAAGTCTTCTAGCAGAACAGCTTTAATGATGGAAGAAAGATTTGATTTGGCTTCTGTATTAAGTCCATGATAGTGTTAATCCCATAAAAATATAAAACATCCAGAATTTCTCTCTAATAATTGTAAACACTGCTTCCTTTGTCAACTTTTTGATTTATTGGAACTTATTATAGAGCTAGACTTTATTGTATTTGCTTATGATACCACAGTAATCTTTTCCCAGGCTTTCACTTTATTTTGTTACATTTATCTAGCAAGCCAGATTCACACTCCCACAGTAACCATATGGAGAAAAGCCACAAAAGCTGTTAAGTACATTTAATTACTGTTTTGATGAGCTCATATTTTAATTATGTTTATTGATTCTGTGTGTGTTGAAATAGTTTTAGCATTTCAAGAAAAAAAAATGGAATCAATATACTGTAATTACTGGGCATTTTATAATTTTTCTCTGTAATTAAAACATTCATATAATATTTTTAACACTTTTTACTAATCCTTCAGCTGTGATTGGCTGCATTTCCTTCTATGTTTAGGTGAGCTTTAATTTTCATTCTTCCACAATGTGAAGCTAAGTTCAGGACGAAACATCATTTCTATCAAATACTTTCCTTCCCCTTAGACCTTCTTAGGAAATCGAAAATAACACGCATATGGTATTTACTAACACAAAACCAGTTGTGACACATCGGTACTTCTTCCACTCGGAGCTGTCATGACAGCACTGGCACTAGCATTGTACTGACAGCTTGACGGGTAAGAGAGCGACGCAAGAGGTCTTCCTAAGGTAACTGTCACTGTCCTATTTCATTACAACAGCTGGCATTTTAGCTAAAATGGTAAAATGTATTATTTGACTTTAAAAAATCCATACGCCTCTAGTAAGCCAGAAAATTATTTAAGGCTGTTCTCAGACTTTGGAGATAGATCTAAACTTTTGGGTTATTTAAAATGGTAAAAGCAGATGTAAAGGTATGGGGACATGATCCTCCAGTGGTATAACTGGCAAAAGTCCTTTTGTTTGTATGGTACATAAGTTTTATTTCACGGTGGAGGAAAATTACTTTGGACACAAAGTTGGGCTGAAAGCAGGTACAACCACACATTTGAGTTGTAGAATGGTGGGGAACCAAGTGGACAGTCAAGCTTTTAAAGCTGTTGCATGTCATGATGAAGAGAAGCATATTTTTCTCCACAGGTTATCTCTTATGAGACAATTTTTTTTTTTTTGCATGTAGGTAAATTAGATATTATTGATTTATAAATCACAGATACTGCTCTTGCTCAGTTACATTACATGCCTATTAATGAAAAAAAAATAGAAAATGAAAAGGAAAATGGAAGGAAAAGAAAAGGAAAAGAAAAGGGAAAGAAAAGGAAAATGGAAGGAAAATGGAAGGAAAATGGAAGGAAAATGGAAGGAAAATGGAAGGAAAATGGAAGGAAAATGGAAGGAAAAGAAAGGGAAAAGAAAGGGAAAAGAAAGGGAAAAGAAAGGGAAAAGAAAGGGAAAAGAAAGGGAAAAGAAAGGGAAAAGAAAGGGAAAAGAAAGGGAAAAAAAACAAAGTCAACTGCTGGTATTTTAAGGTTGCTCATTAGAAGCATCATTTTCACGCTTTCAGTATACTTTTGAATCACTGACAAAATGCTAGAAGGTTACTTCAAACTGGGTTTGTTACATGGAGAGCTGTTCTTGAAGTATTGTACCCTTGGCTCTCAATCTCAATCTTAAATTACCAAAGAGAAAGAAATTTTTTTCTGTGGAACTCATCTTAACTTGACCGCAGGCATAAAATGTTATCAGGGCTGGAAACTAGGTGCTGGCCGAGGCAAGAGAAAGGACTTCATCTACTTTAGTACTGTATATTACCTGAGGGTCATGAGATTACTGTGAGAAGGGGCAGAATGTATGACTCTGGTAACAAAAAGAGGTATCAAGAGCTGAAAGGGAATATTTATGGGAAAAAAAAAACAGGTGATAGCAACAAATAGAGCTACCTGAAAGAAAAGTGGAAAGGACAGATAGGAAGAATACAGAAACAACACATAACTGTCCGTTTGGAATGAGATAGGCCACGACTGGAGAAGGTTCGGGTGCCATCTTGACCCCCAGAGAGAAGGCAGTGGAAGAGGAGGGAACAGGGAAATAGCGTGGAGGCACGGGAAAGGCAGAAGGCTCATTTGCTCCTCTTTGGAGCACTTACCAGAAGGGTGAACCTTGGTTCTGGCCAGCTGCTCCTGTTACAGACCGGGAGAGCCCGTAGATGTTACCAGGAGCTGGTGATGTAGGACTCTGCACAAGTTGCTCCAGAGCCTTGTCCGTCTGTTACAAAATAGATTTCACGGAGTCTTTAAACCAGCCTGGAGGATCCTGCCTCAGCAGTGCCGGGGACAGCAGGAGGGGTGGGGAGGGAGGTCGCTGACGGGAGCTGGTGTCCCCACCGCTTGTACCTGCCACTGAGTCTGTAGGATCTGGAGGGGCTTCCACAGGCACCAAAGCGCAGGAGCTCTACCCTGGCATCTTTCGGAGTCTGCAAAACAAGTGTCAAATTCAGCATACACCAAAGTCAAGGTGAAAAATTTCCTTTGATATCAGCGATGTTTTCATCAACCCTTAATGCACTTTTTAGACAGCCTCATTTCTGTGTGTATCTGTAGACATTCCCTTCATACTCTTTAAAGTATAATTCAAGTAGATTTGTTGCCTTTGTTTCTGACACTAGTTTTCTTCTACCATCCTTTAATAATGTAGTTTTATCTCAACGTAAAACACACGCTGCATACTTAAATATGAAAAACTCATCAAGCAGATACACCTGAGAAAATGAAACGGGAGAAGAGTTAAGCAGTCCTAGTTATTTCTTACCATGACGCAAAACTCTCCATTTCAAGATAAAAGGCCAAAATCTCTGCAAACACCCCACTATAAAACCCAGCTGATTCTCTTGAAGTTGGAGGAACTATTTATGGTTTCTGCCATGGAGAAGCCAATCTTTCCCCAGGAAAGACGGTTTGATGTCTGTCTGTTGACTTCTGCAGGAGTGGAGAGGAGGTGCAGGAGGATTTCCCAGTGCGACATGCCTGATTAATTTAAGCACACATTACTCACTGAAATAAAAGATTGCAGATAATTGAGGTGGTAGTGGTGAAATGGTTGATCAGGCTAAGAGCTGTCGGCTGCATGAATTCAGATCGGTGTCAGCCATAACTTTGAATTTCCTGCCTTAATATGTGTGTCAAAACTATTGTTGTTTCAAAATAATTTCTTGTTTTTTTTTTTTTTTTTTTTTAAGAAAAAAATGCAAAGGGTAAATAAAATACTCCACTGCAGAAAGACAGCTTTTCTGTCCTGAGCATTTACATACAAACAGTTTTCACACAGGTTGTTATTCACCCATTAGGCTGATAGAGCTCCTCCAAAATGATTTCTGTCTAAGGGATCAATACCCATTTATAAACTTCTTTGCAACGCTGTATAATTTACCTGACAGGCCAAAACGGCTCCTGCAGATATGTTACAACTCCAGACAACCACGGAGACAATTTTCAAGAGAGCAGCTTACATATCAGAAAATCTTTCGAACACTGGTAAATGTGTAAGTACAGCACATATGTTTCTCAGTGTAGTAACTCAGCTGTTTCATTTCTCTCTTTTGCTCAATGTTCAGCCCCTTGAGAGTTCCGACCCTGGCTCCAGTTTGGCAGTTTCACACACATAAAAGTCTTGTTCGTGCAAGTTTTGTGAGCCACCAGATAGAAATAAGATATTACTTTTTTTTCTGCTGACTTTTCTTGCATTGCATCTCTAAATCAGAAAAACACAATTGTTCCTGAGAAACATAATCAGGTCCTTTTCATTTTAATTAGCAGCATGGCTGCTGTTAATTGTCTGCCCACGATCTTTGTCGTTAGACCAAAATGAGATAAAGAATACAGGTGAATTAATCATCTATGAGGACAATGAGATGACTGACCCACAGTTACATTAGACAGAACAATAAAAATTATATTTGTCCTCTAACTGATGAAGGGAAGAAGAAAATTCCTGATGCACGGGTTATACTTGTGCTTCTGTTTAGGTAAAGTGTCTGAACAACCAACAGAAAAAGACAACTGGACTGCAAGTGTCCCTTGCATCCAAGCTGCCTCAAGAGATCTGCACCCCAGATGATACTTCTCTTCCTATGAAACGATGGTCAGAAACACCACCAGGAGAGCTGTAGCCCAGCAGCACCCAGGAAGTAAATTTAAAACCACTCTTCCCTTAACATATCTCCTCCTTGCACTGTTGAAAACCAGAACCCTCCACGCTCCAGATTTGATCTGGAGCTCATCAGTTCTGTCACTAATCTGAGGAAACCTGTTAAATTTGAAGTCATTCCTCTGAACTCCTCCAGCTGCCATTATGAGAGAGTAAGGCCATTAAAATTCAAGGTCAATTAGAACTAATAAGTTTAATAATTTCATCACATCTAATACCTTTTTCGTGGAAACACTGAAGTCAAAGACTTCAGGAAAATTTTGATGCTTTAGCAGTACCTTTTAAGATCTGCTAAAAGATTAAGAGCCACAGGCAGTTGCATCTCGTTACTTCTTCGAATACGAATTTAAGAGCCCAAACTGACTGACAGTCTGACTCCTTACGTGTGGGAACACGTTGATTTGCTTGCTGTGTGCTTGCCAGTTGAGGACCATCGCTGGGCAGAATCTTTTTTCTGCCCTTGGCTCATCCACAGAAAGTAATCATGGCAGGTTACAAAAAAAAAAAAGGCAAAAAAAAGCAAACCAACCAACCCCAGTTATCTGAAATAATAGCAAGAGTCTATCAGAGAGACTTCTGTGAGGTCTCATGTACGGACAAATCTGTAAATTTTAAAGGACGAGAAGGAAAGATGTAACAAAGCTGCCGAACTCTTCTTGACAGCAGATGCCGCCCAAACCAGATTCTCATGTAGATATTGATGTCGCTAAATCTCACAAGGAGCTGCACACTTGTAATAAATGAAAATTTGTCTAGAAAAAAGATTGCAAATGCTGTAAAATTTTTTATCATCATCAGACTCTGTGCAACAACTATGAGACGTACCCATCCTTTGCTCACTGCATGTTCCACGAAAGTGTCAGTAAGGGTGAGGGCTCCCCTCTGTACCGTGCATGTCCATGCAAAGTCACACACATGCACACAGACCCCTTCTCCCCTTTCAGGGTTACATTCTTCTAAAAGAAAGTTGAGAATGAGGGATGCATATTGTCCTCAGTGCATCTACCCATGGGAATCACGTCAACTCCTTCCTTCAGCCTAGTGAGAATTTTATTTCATGGAAAAAAAACCCAACACAACAAACCAACGTGAAAAATACAGGCCCCAATTCCTGCCACAGCAACTTGCACTGCAAACGTAGGAGGACGAGAGTTGTGTGAGAGCAGCATTAAGTAGCGGATTTCATTCTACTCCGCGGGAGATTTATCGCTGTGGATATGTGCAACGCATTGAAAAATTCGTGTACCAAAGACTACCTTCAAAAGGATAGTGTAAAAGCGAAGGAAAATTCAAAGTAACAGAACAACTGCTAGGGAAGAAGCGGCTGAACACTTTTTTCCACCCGTTAATAGGTTGTCAGCTGGCACAAATAACGATTCCCCTTACCTGAGGGTCACTTTCCTGCGTGCCTCTCCTTCCCCCGTTTCCCCAGCCGCTCCGAGCAGGTCACCGGGGAAGGGGAAATCAGAGTGCTCCCCATCAGAGGGAGAAATCAGAGAGGGTACCAAGTTTCACTTAGCTGTAGATTAGTCTAAATTAAATAGAGTGGCCTGGGGAGGGGTCTCAGCTGTGGGGCAACCTGATAGTGAAGCTAGAATCACAGTCTATCTATGTTCTAAATTGATGGCAATGAAAATAATACTCCCCAGACACAAAAGTACACTTGTTTTCAGATTAATGCATCCTGAATGTGAGCTTTTCATCTCCTTTCTGAATGAGTTAACGTGTGCTCGTTCGCCTTGGCCAGAAACTGAACTGCGGATTCATTATTTGGAAACTTGTTTGCGCTGAAGTCCATAAGGCCAGTGGCTTGGGAAGATGAAAACAGCTTTCCACAGGCTCTCATTTTGGGAAAAGCTGGTGGCCCAGGGCTGCCAAATGCATTTCCAAAGAACTCCTCCGTTTGCACGTTATGTTTGGGCTGAAATTGAGACAGCGAATACCTAATTGCTCTCAGGCCTGACCCAAGGATCTCCAACGGCTCTTTGCGAGGGCAACTGATGCATTTGAAAAACAATTCCTACCGCTCACCGAGGAGCCCGAGAATGCTGTCATCTCACACTAGCGCTGCATGTTCCCTCTGCTCAGAGAAGAGCATCGCTATCCGCCATAACTGCCAGATCCCGTGCTCATATCAATTAATTCCTGGAGTGCACTGTCAATTAGTATGTGTAATGGATGATAATTTCACAAATGTTCTAGCTTCATTTTGTGTTTTCTGAATTGTTATTAGTACAGAATTAAATTATTCTTTGATTAATACAGCAACATTTTTTTTTGGTGCTTTCAGATATTGCCTTTTCAATAGTGCAACTCTGTGTATTTTTCTCACTTACCTGCAGATAGAAGATGGAAAATAGAAGATAGTTGTAAAATACCTTTGTCAAGATAAGCTTGTAACTACTGTTCTTCCTGTAATGGGAGAAAAATTATGCTAATTTAGACACAGATGTTTCATTACACTTAGCTTCAGTTCAACTTTCAATGGAACAGAATACTGAAAAAAAATTAATTTCAAAGTTGGATCGAAAAGCCAAGCCAGCATCATCAGTTCATTCCAAAAGATATTTTTTGACACTGACAAAACCTTTTCAGACGTTCTGGCAACACCTGACTTCGCAGAGTATTTCAATTCTGACAAATGATGTGTTCTGATAGAGCGTATTTATACACGGTGTTTTCAAAGCTCCTCCAATCTGACGTCATTTTATATTTCTCGTTAATATTAGACTATCCAAATTAATGGGACTGACGTGTAACATATTTTTCACTGCCATTATAACTCTGCACAAACAACTGCCCTCAGGCTCAGCTGACAGAAACTCCCCGAGCACAACCGGCATCAACACTGTTAAACCAGACGAACCATCCTTGGCCCAGTTCATTAACATACCTTGATCAAATCTCCTTCTTTCCAAGCACTAGTCCATTATCTCCCTGCTCTCTCTGCCTATGACTGTAACTTCATCCCGGAGAACACTAATTCCACATACTGGGAGCAAAAAGAAAAGCCCCACGACCGCTTGTTCTAGAGTCCTGGACAAATGGCGGTTGGTTCCTTGAATCCAGCCCCCCTGAAACCTGCCTTCTGCTTTCACACCCACCCTGCAAACGCCATTCCCGGGCGTGCGACGTTGCTGTGCGCTCATCCGCGGCCGCTTGCTACTTCCACCACTGGCGGTGTCTTGAGAAGACCTGAGGATGAAAGCCCGACGTCACAAAACTCTGACTTTGTAAACTCACGGAGTCACTTTGACGCTTGGAAGAAAGCTGTTAAATGATCGGGTTTTTTTCCCTATGATGCATACGGTGATAATATGCATGGGATAAACCGAAGAACCGAGAAAAACCTCTTTCTCAGCTCTGGAATTCCCCCTCGTACAGTGGCATTGCTGTCCAGTCCAGGAAAAACAGTATCAGGGTTTGCATCAGTGAGAGCCCGGGCCAGAAATAAGCACATCGTGCTACAGGACGGGAATATAAAGGCACAATTCAAATTCCTTTACTGGTAAATCACAGAATATCATCCTTTAAGATCACAAACTCTTCACAAATACATGAGCTGAGAATGTTTTCAGAGGTTTCTGTAAGCTATTAATCTATTTTGGTCTATTTAGTGATTGCCCTGTATTATAGGGCGCATTTCACTGTTGTCTTGACTACAGACAAATCATGAAAAATAGACAGGCATAGTTTTCTGTGTTCATAAACAGAACAGATCTAAATTTAGCTTAATAAGAGCAGTTTATTCAAGTACTAAAATACTTAGAATGAAATACTTATAGCGTAACACTCACGTAAAACATGAGACTTCAGGGTTGCCTTGGCACGACTCTGAGTGACAGCTCACTTGTGACTTTGCGCCTACAGGTAAGCTCACTGTTTCTCACCGGTGTCACTAAAACCCTCTGATCAGAGTGCGTAATCGCATCCGAACCAAGGCTATTCTGTCAAAGGCGAAATATGTCATGCAAAATAAGCTAAAACTGGTGAAAAAAATCCCCAAACAGTCAAACAGCAGCATCATTTCCAATGGTGTTTTAGCTCTGATTTTGGGAAGATGCATGCAGGTATGTAAGTATCTCCTTCTCCTTGTGGGATGTTCGTCTGCATTCCAGCATGTGCGCTGGTGAACCGCTGCGAACTGAATGATATTATCCAGTTAATTCTTTTAGACTCCATTTTAGCAAAGCTTAAAATTAAAATTACTCTCACAAATAAAAACGTTAAGACATTTGAACTCACTGGAGCTTTTGAACACTGGTTAAATTTTAAAATCTATGCTGGTTAAACATGAATTATCATTTTACTTATGAAGCACTTTTAAAAAATGTTACAGTATAGAAGAACTACACAGCCATCCACTAAAGCGAGAATATAAATTCCCCAATCTAATAGTTATTTGACTGAGCTAATATTGAAACACTTAATAGCATTTAAACAAAAAATGTTCAAATTTCTTTTAAAAGTAGTACTCTGATCATAAGATTTAAATCATCTTATTCATTAGAGAAATCCTGTGCTAGGAGCGAAACTCTCACATTGTAGCGAACCAAATTGACACACAGAAATATATTTGCCTTAAAAAGAAGATAGACGCTAATGTGGGATATGTTGGCACATGGAAATACTCTTTGTCAGGGCTCCTGTATTTTTCCCCAGAGCAAGTTATCATTTAACTTTCCCCATTTTTCCATTAAAAAGACAATCAATATTTTGAAAGAATAAATTAACAGTAGTTTCAAAACATGACGGGAGCAGGCAGAAAAGCCACGGTCATATGTCTTCATTCTCATTCTAAATATAAATGAAAACATGAGTGTTTATTTTTAAGCCTGCCGACCAAAGCATCTAATTGATCCCACTTGGGAGACGGGGTCTGAATAAAGGGCCATTATGTTTTGATGAGATACGCAATTGCCTTGAACTTGCCAGGAGTTCAGGTGCGGGGATATCTGTACCCCGAGCGCTTGCAGGAATGTCGGTTTCTGCCCACTCCTGCTCATGCATCTGCCTCGTGCGGCCCTTGTAGGCACCGGCTCTATTTCACTAGAATAACTTCGCTATTCATGAACAATAAGGTTCAAATTGTACTTTTCTTTAACACAACATTAACTCTCAAAGAGCTGGAAATTCGGTATTCTGTTCCCTAAGCTTAGATTCCAAATCAGTCACTGAGAACATTATATGAGCGGTAATCCCATTAAATATATCATCTTGCAAATATCTAAATCCAGTTAATTAACTTGTATTGCAAAAGAACTCCAAGATACAGTTTTCAGTGAGCAAACTTACATTTTAGGTTTCTAATTATATCAGAAATAAGTTTCATATCTCCTTTTTATTTAAAAATTAGAGTAAAATCACCTAAAAATCTATAAGCATTGGCAAGATAGGTGTTATAGACATACAGAAATTAAAAAAATCTCAGTATTCTTTATTAAACTCTTATCTTGTGGAGAGATTATATACAATAGAGGCACCATAAATGTTGAAAAAGAGGAACATTATCTGAAGAAAGTTGTAAAATATTTTCCATTTACTAACTAAACAGGAACAAATAACTGAACAGGTAATAATTGAAATAATTTTGTAGTTTGTGAAGAATGCAGTATTACAATTCCTGTACTTGGAAATTAGTTTACTAAACGCTAGCGCTAGTGACAGTATAAAAAAAAAAAATCAGAAAAAATTCCTTTGCCGCCCAAAGTGATTAAAAAAAAATGGTTAAAAAGATTTTTCAAGAGATATGAACTAAACCATTTTATTCTGCCAGCGGTTACGGATGAGGCGCTCTTCCAGCGAGAATATATTTAAACTGCGAATTTATGTCTTCGTGTGAGTTCAGTTTACAAACGGATATAAAAATAAAGCCGACAGCCGGCCAGCTCTCGGGCTGCTGCTCCGCAGGCTCTGTTCCTAACGTACTCACCTGCGATTTCCCCTCCTTTTCCACGGGTGGCAACGCCTCGCCAAGTCACCAGGACAGCTGTGTTATTCCAGAGCCGGATCGACATCCGTCAGCAGAGAGCGGAGGGGAGTGGAGCAGCGAGGGCTGAGCCAACCTCGGCGTGATACGGAGCAGGATTCGGCGCAGGGATCGGATGGGGAGAAATGAACGCCGTACTTTCAGGGCTGCCCGCAACTATTTACTTTGCTTTCAAAAGGAACAGCAGTCGGGAAAATGTTTTAAGGTGCTTTAAAATAATTTGTCACTGCGCCCAGTTTAAAAGGAAAAAGTGATTCTAAAAAGCCTTCTTAAAGTCCTGTCTGATACCACGCAAAAGATCAGTGGCGTGGCCTGAGCATCTCTCCTCATAGTCCTCTACAAAG
This sequence comes from Vanellus vanellus, assembly GCF_965231255.1. Classification (NCBI taxonomy): domain Eukaryota; kingdom Metazoa; phylum Chordata; class Aves; order Charadriiformes; family Charadriidae; genus Vanellus; species Vanellus vanellus. Next base: position 7,966,896 of record NC_138912.1, on the reverse strand, counting down.
ATGTATGTTGAACTGTAAACCTCAGCTGAAAATGTGTATCTGCCCAAGGTTTCGCTGCAGTGGAGGACAGAGGCTAAGTTAGACCCAGTTAGACCCAGTTAGAGGCTGGGTTAGACCTGGGCTAACTAGCTAATTCAGAAAGTCCTCCATATGTTAACCGCTCGTTCTTCTCTCCATTCCTACCCCAAGGACAGGGTAGGGTTATATTGGACAATGTCTCTCATGGTAAAAATACAGCTATTTTTTATTCCACGGAGATATTTTTGATTGCGATGTGTTCTCTTGCAGCTGCACCGCCTCCTGCTCCTCAGAGACCTGCTCGTCATTGCCACTCCTTTGGGTCTGCGGGCTCAGCGGCCGCTGCGAGTCTAAAGGAGGTGATGCAGCCGGACTGCCGTGAGCCCTATAGGTCTTTGCCAGTGCACTCGTTTGCTCTAAAAAAAAACCAAAAACCCAACGTAGGGATCATTCACATGAACAGCCCGGCTTACGGGGTTGCGAAGGACGTGTGGGAAATCCGCCAGGAACACGAGCGCGTTAGCGAGGTGAGGCACAGGTCCTGCTAGCTCTGCAGCCTCAGGAAACCTTCTCGGCATCCGTAGGGACCAATCTAGCCGCTTCCTTTGCTACCTGGAAGCGCTCCTCATCACCGTGTTAAAGTCTGCAGTAAGTTTCGCAGGCTTTTTTTCCTTCGGTGTCCTGTGTAAAGGTCTGTTTTCGGCAGCTGCCAGGCAGCGTTGCAATGTCACTCGCATCCATACGACTCTATGACCATATATGAAGTCACTTGAGATTCTAGACAGACCTCCCACCAGTTTCAGGCACAAAGGACGGGGCTCTTTGTTTTCAAAAGGTGGATAACAGCAAAGATTAAAAAAAAATAGGGCAGAAGGGATAAACCCTGCTGTCTTTTTAAAAGACTGACCACAACAGACAATACATTTGCCTATTAAAATAGAAGCGAGGATATTTTAGAAACAAATCAGTATGTGGTTTGGTGTTTTATTAATTGAATTCTGCCCATATTAACAAGTGTTACTGCTTTTTTTTCTTCAAATTATGCCAATTATGATTTCTCTTATGAAAATAACGATTCATGTTTTAGATTGAGTTGTGTGAACATGAAACAAAAGCGGTATGGAGTGAAACTGAAAAGAATTTTGAATTATTTCCCTCCGGTTTATCAGTACGTCAGGTCACAGTCCACTCACCAATTACCCAAATGGTACTCGGTCTCAAAAGAGCTAATAACTACTTAGTCATCAAAGAGAAGCTTCTGGGATTCACAAAACCTCCACAGCCCCATCCTCACTTTAAACCGCCACGAGCTGCATTGTGGTACCGCAGTGCCACTGGCTGCGCGGCACAAAAAAGCCCATCCAAATGCGGGGTCACACGAATACCGTTATCTTCGCTCCCCCGTTGTGGAAATTTCTCTCTTTCTTCCTAGCTGCCCTTTCTCCTTTTGCCTTTACACATTTGGCTGTTGTGGTATCTGTTACTCTGGCCTACCTGCCCGGCTCAACTTCTGCCACGGGAAGGTTGTCGTTTCATCCCAACATCCATGCCGTCTGCCTCAGGCATCATTCGGTCCCCCAGCTCTCCTTCCTCTAGGCCTCTCTCCCTTTTCTTTGGTGATAGGCTTCCCATTTTGGATCTCTAATACACACCGAAGTTATATGGCTGAAGTGGGCCCTGCCTGGGGACACCCCCACCGAGTTAGGTGGTCTGATGGGAGAGCTGCAGCCTACCTAATGCTCTAGTAACTCTGAACAGGTGGCACCCAGAAAGTTCAGGTCCACTGCTCTTGAAACATTGAAGATGACACGATTTTGTGTCACACTTCCAGAACAGGCAATGGTCCCACCATGGCTCCTGAAGAACAAAATATGAGCTAGACTCCATCCAGAACAGTGAGAAAATGCACTGTTTGCACTGGAAAGAGCAAGGCCAGTTTTAGGCAAGGGTGCTGGGTCAACTCAGAGCTGTGGTCCAAAGTCCAGGAGCATTTAAGCACTAGGCAGGAGGTGTCTTGTGACAGCATCTAATAGCACATAATTTTTTACACCGTGGGCTCTAGCTGCAAGCATGGCTGTGATTTTGGATCCATTTTGGATCCAAGAGTTGAAGGTCCAGGCCTCCAAACTAAAGAGAAAACCTTGCGGTTATGTTGTAGCATCATCTGCAGCTTGAAAGTTATAAAAAAATGGAAGTATTTTTCACTTCATAGATTAAACAGCTTCTTCATAGGTTGAAAGCGGCCTTGAACTACGCTGTTGTCTGCAGCCCAGTGTGTTATCTGCTCCTGGCTCCTTCTCAGTGGTTTGGACAATAATTTAGTGTCAGAAATTTCACCTCACGTTTTCCAGTCAGGCAACAATTAGATCAACAATAAAGCACGTCTTCTTTCCCTTTTGCTTGTCTTGAGAAACACACTTCACCATTTCTCCATCTTTGGCCTCTGGCATGACTGTGAGATGGCCAGCTACCTTACTCTTCTGTATTGTTTACTACTGGAATTTTTAGAAAAAGCCCTTGTGAATTTTCCGGAAGCCTCAAAAATATTATGAATTAACTTCAAAATAAACTGTCTTCTCTTAGCTTGCCTAAATACTCAGCTTTATTTTCTGTGAAAGGGTTAATACCTGTATTTTACCTTTTTGGATCCAGTTGTTGAAAGCAGGAGAGCTTCATGCACCATAGGAACCTGCAGTAGTACCCTAATGACAGTATAATTAGAAGTATCATTGTGGTAATGATTCTTTTCATCTGGCAAAAGGCTTTAACAGAAAAGATCTCTTATTCAGTTAGTTTAACCTGCCCGTTCTCCTGCCTCTGCAACGCTCCTTTTCTAGGTCAGCATCAGAAGTTAATACTGGGTGTTTGACAAGGCTTCAGACTTTGTGCTCATCAAACTAATTAAAGAGAAACACATCCAAAGCCTAGTGAATTATTTTACTTTTTAAAAATGCTGCCCATTCATCTTGTTTAAAGATTTACCTGGCTCGGTGGGTTTGATTAATGAAAAGGACAATGGGGCTCTTGTCAGTGCAACCTACAGTCACTTGGTTCAGGGTCAGCAGGTTGAGCGAGAGGCCTCCATGTCTATATTTAGTCTCTCTCTACTTTAAAAATCCAAAGGATTGAAACGTTACTGATTTTATCAGCATACCACGGTTTGGAGGAAAAGACAAGAACTGTCTTGATCTCAAGCTTCATTCAACTCTTTTTGGTTTGTTTAAGTTAAATAACACACGGCTGATCCCCCATGGTTGTCCGGGATATGGATAGGTAGGAGGGCTTTACGTTAACAGCAAAAATGAGTCTGAAGGTTTTGGAATTGGAATACAGACCCTAAGTAAGCTTAAAATGTAGATTCCTATAAACTGCTATTGGGGAAAATTTGCAGTAACATACATGTATGCATAAACTCTGAAAAGACAAAAAGAAAGGGGGGGATATGGTGCATGTTAAATACTGGTGAGCTTATAAAATAATCATAAACGCCTTGATCCTGCAAACATTTTTGCATACAATTAGCTACACTATCAGAAATGCTCTGTTTAGTGTCTTGGAGCTTTGACTCCGCCACAAATTTGAAACATGGTAAAAAAAAAAAATCAGTCATCCAACTCCAGAAACAGCAATAAACCAGATTTCTCCTAAAAATCAGTGTGGTCCACGGCTGCCCTTTGTTTTGACAGAAGGACGTGACGTCCCTCAGACTTTCTGAACTTGAACTGCTTCTCCGTGTCCTCTGTCGGCGCTGCTGCCGGTTGCCTCGGGAAGGGATGAGGGCTGAGGGTTGGCTCCCTCTGCTCCGCTCCGCTCCCCTCCCTGCCTGCCTGCCTCCACCTGCCTGCCCGCCCCCGAGAGCTGTTGCCTCCTTGCGATACAGCCAGCCAGCAGGAAAGCACCCAGCACGGATTATAATCTGCCCTCTAGTGATTAATACAGTTAACATTTGGCAGCGTCATTAACATTATTTATGCATTACATAATTACATATTCATCACACAATGATTTCGTTATGCAACAGCGATAATGCTTACGCTTTACACCTTGCTAAGAGGTTCCTTAATACGATCGATGGACCTAACATCTGATAATTACGGGCTATGATCATTAATAACTCCCTCTACTGATATGTTTATGGCCGTATAAGACACCAACCATGCCTACCATCCTAGGACAGCTACTGTTGCCCAAAGCCAGCTGCAAGCACATACGGAGATTGGGCAAAGCAACCATCCAGTTGCTTCACCTCGGTGCTCAGGGCCGGTGTTTTCAGTTGTGCGGGTTATTAAGCAATAATGCCCAGATCCTCTCCTGTGAGGCTGAATAAGATTTTCTTACTGATTTAGAAGACATAGAAGCAGGGCTGAAACACACTTCTTTAGCCAAAGGAGCTGCACGACAAGAAAGATTTGGAGGGAAGGGCATGGTCCCTAATGTTTAGTCTCGTAAGCAGTCTTTGACAAGTAAAAGGTTTTGTTACCTTGATTTTAAGACAACCCTTGAGGTCCTTTATCAAGAATTAATCGCATCATGCCAGAATAACTCACCAGTGCATCATGGCGGTGCTCCACTGCCCTGTGACAAGCTCTGCTTCAGGAATCTGGACGAGCTTCCATAGCTGCTCCAAATGCCAAACCTTCTTCAGGGCAGGCACCGAAACCCCACTGCGATCCTGCTAATTCAGCTGGGCAAAAGCACGGGAGAAGGCGTCATGAGAGTCTTGGTCCTGAGTTTGGCCTGTGATGTACTCTAGTCCCCAGTGTAGAAACGGGAGAACAAGTCCTGCAACGATTGACCGTGCCTGCTGGAGCGCCGGGGCACCACCACCAGGAACGCGTCCCCTTTTATCTGCACACGCTGGTCTCGCATCTCATCCGCCGAGTCGGCACCGACTGCAGCTGGTGGCTGGTACGGCGGTGGAAACCCACCCTCATCCAACACTCACTTTATTCTTGCAAATAGAACACTTATGGGCTTGATCATTTTATCTACCCTATCATCTAGGAAATGCATTTGGATAAAGGGACATTTATTGAACTGTCTTTTATCACACAAGTATTTCTACTAAAGAAAGATTGCCTGGATTCAACTCTGTGTATTTAAAATGCAAAATTCAAAGAAGTTTTATTGCCAGACTTTCACTTCTCAATAATTATGTCTTAATTGTTCTACAAGTGTGCGTTACAATTTGTCATACATTCGAAGAATTAGCATAGAGGAAAATCCACCTTCCTCCTGCTGAATAAATCAAGAATTTGTGTTTTTAATGTGGCTTTTTAAATGCAGTCATGCACTAGCATTCTCCCTAGATTTTTAAACAGGTAAATACTACACTGGGATGTTTGCAAGAATAAAAAAGAAAAGATTAAAGAGAGACGAGACTGTTGGGGGGGAGAAAAGCGTCACCATTTCCACATAGCAAATTAGATAGCAAATATGGTCAGCTAAGAAAAAGATCAGACACTGAACTCGATTTTTTTATTGTATTAAATTTGAAATACCACATCTCTTCATTCCCGTGAGAGAATTTTATGTCATCTTTCACACTGTACTTCTGCAAGAGCCATTTGCAACCACGCCGCTACGGTTTTTCAACCCTTTCTAAGGTAGGGAGGCGAATTTTTTTAGCGTGCCATCAGTCACGGTGCACCCACCCACTGAAGGTCTGACCATTTCCTGCAGTGGCTTTGAGATAAAGATTTCCCGACACCTGCAAGCCCTGTAAGAAAAATATTGTTTACAAATGAGAAATTCTGATGCCTGATATTGCAGGCAGCACTAGGTGTTAGATCTTCCTTCTCGACATCATTACACGTTTCCAGGCATTAGGTATTTCATTATTTAAGAGCAGGTAGAAAACCCAGACAATAAGTATTCATAAAATGTCAGACATTCTCCAAAGGGCTGTTGGAGTTAATACAGGCTATAAAGCTCTCGCTTTTATTGGGCTTGAAAATGATAGTTACTTAAAGGAAATTATGTCACTACTTAAAATATTTTACCAGAAGAAACTGCTTAGCACCATCTCTTTAAACCACCGAGAAAGCAACCCCAGAGTTTCCACGACGTTACAGCTTTCTGACAGCTCTTGCTAACGTTGCGAAGCTACACAGGTAAAACAAGAAATAATCTTCCTATGCCGGGTCAATAATACCAAGGCCATCAGCGCTATTTTTGCGCAGGGCCTGTTCCAAACTGTGCGCCTTGCTTGATGAGCAGCCACGCTCTCGGCCCTCTCAGCGGAGTCCTTCGCAACCCTTCGTTGGAATCTTGGATTCGTTGGGGTACACGAGGCGACGCAGGGCCGGCTGACGGGCAGCTCACTTCCAAAACACATATGAAGGTGGGGGCAGACAAAACCTCAGTTTAAAAGCAGAATTAAGAGCTAAAAGTCGATATGAAACAGCTCTCGACACTACCCCGCGGCTGAAAGAGTTCTTGAGATCTTAGTTGTTGCCTTGCAGCTCCGGAGCGGAGGAGCAGCAAGCGGAAAGTCTTGCTGTATGACAAGAGCATGACCAAGACATACCTGCAGAGTGGTTCTCTTCAGTTTCTTATTCAACCCTGTGGGGGACCGGAGCAGCCGATATGTTCAGGTGGGGCAGGTCCCTGCCGTCGGGCACGGGCACTGCCCCCGCACAGCAGAGGGCTCGGGGCGGCTCTGGGAGGGGGAGAGCCAAGGTGCAAGAAGACGATGCACGTGAAAGGCGACAAGATCAAACGAACAGCCAGGATGAGGGAAGCAGAGACCGTGTCAGATAGGTTCCTGCTATTGGTAAGGTGTGGGTATCAAAACAGAATCGAAATATGCGGGTTTGGGTACGGAACGGGCTCCAGCTCCTGCTAGAGAGTCAGGTCTGTGACAAATACTTGCAGAGTGTATTTGTTTGAAGTCTGCACATCAAAGTCAGCGCATCAACTATGCTGTCACTTATACCTTTACAAAACCCCCAAGATACTGAAAAACCCGAATGGCTAACGCAAGAAGAGGAGTAATTCTCTGAGACAGCTGAGAACTACGGTTGTATTTAAGAATTTTACACTGACATAAATAGATATCATTTACCTGTACAGCTTTACGACACTAGCGAGAGCTGTTTACCTCCTGGTGAAGAGTTCTTGTTATTTGTACACACACATCTTAAAACAGGATGAACAAATAAAAAGTGCCAAAGTATCCCATTGCTGTCCACGTTTCTGACCTCCCAGGATAGGCTCAGAAATCAACTACGCTGCGTAGGACATTAGCTAATTAAGAGGGGTGAAAAGGGATATATAGTACATATTTTCTGAACAGGGGCAATCTAACAGAACCTCTTTATCTGTTATTACAAAAACCTCTGAATTAGCAAATAAATGCCGCAGCAGAGAATCTTTCCGGCACGTCTGCTCAACTATGCCATCAAAATTGTTGGTGACACAGCGGCTGTGATACAGCTGCCGGTTCGCCTTTGCGACTTTTGCCGGACCCTTCAATACAGTCCTTCTGAAGGTCCCAGATGTTCAGCCTAGCAACCCACAAGCCTTATTTGTGTTACAAGGCCCTCACTCTTCGGTGTGGCTGTGCTTATTCCTGTAACGACAAAGTAGGTATTTCTTTCAATAACATTCACTTGTCATTAGAAAAATATCCTAATTATGAATTCAAAAGTGACAGATTGTGAGATTCAGTTTGCAAAGATGATGTCACTGGTGGGGAATTGGTGGGTAACCTGCAATTACCTCTTTGAATAAAGACATCAGTGTTGTATCTCGAGAAATAATGGCTAATGATATGTCTTCCAAAAGGAAATAGCGTTATTAATTACCTTACTGTGAACACACCACTTATTGACAGCTTTGAAGGCCATTCATCCAATTAAGTATAATGACTAAAAGCTTCATTTGGCCTTCATGGTTATACAGATGGGCTAAGAACAGAGAGCAAGATCCTGATTTCATTTATAACCTTCATAAATATTCAGAGAAAGTCACAAACACCCATGGAGCCACCCCGGTTTCTATTGCTGTGATTAGAGTCAGACTGTGGCAGGTAATGATGGTATAGAAAGCGCTGTAAATTGATACCTCTAATACCTTGAAGACTTATTGTTGTGCAATAATACAATCTGTCATCTCTTCTGATTGTTACTAAGCACTTTGCTTCCAAGCACTTTCCTATCAACATTTAGGGGGTTTTTCTTTCCCCAACTAGCGTCCAGGCCTGCATATATTTCAGCGACAGACGATTTAGTTGCAACCACAACCGTTCCTAAGTTACCTCTTATCAACAAAACTAATTTTTGCAATATTTCGCAGTTTCCGCAATTTTTCCCTCCCTCCGATGAATTTAACAATCATTCTAAAAATCGTTCGTTCATGTTATACTTTGCCTCAGTTTTATGGACCTGCTTCTGATTTTATTCACACGCTGCTCTAAGAAGAGTAACGCAACCGAAGCCAACAAAATTTCTTTGGATTTTCCTTTTTGTAAGTGAGAACAGAACCTGGTCCCAGGCATAAAGGATCATTCGTATGGACCCATCTCGGCACCCCTACAGTTCTCATTTACATGCCATTTTGCTGATTAATCATTTTAACGGATGGCAAGACAAATCCTAGTGCACGGCACAGCTCAGCTAACGTGTCTCTGAGATAACGGTGCGGCTATTAACATTACTTCTCCCATCACTGGCTTTTATCTTTGAGCAGCAACAGGTTGCTAATGATATGTGGTTATCGTTTTCACATTTTGGAACATCAAAAATGCTGACGGACTAAGGTGGCAACAGTTTGTAAGCACTCAGGTAGAACATCAAAGACCTTACTAAAGGTTTAGTACACACCAGCAGTAGCAACAGTTTTAGATCTACCGGTACCACTGGTCTAATCGCTCAGAAATCTGACACTGATGCTCATATGACGTCCAAGAAATGCTTTTTTTTGTTCAGTGGAAAGCAACATTACAGCCAAACGGCAAAGCATCTGCAAGTGCTTTGTTTCTATGCAACACCGAAGAGCCAACGAAACTCACAACCTTGTAACAGCTGACATTGTAGAATAACTCAATGCTGCCAACAGGGCTTGAGAGAATGCAGAATTATATGTAAATATATCAAGTAAATGTTTTTAAGTGATAGGTCTTCACCCTGTGCAAACAAGTTGCCACAGCAGTATTTATCAAAAGGGTGCCTGATGCAAAGAAGTCAGATTAATTGTTTATGCAGAGGCATTCAGTCTGCATTGCAATGAGTGCCAGCACAGAAAACAAATGTTTCTAGAAACCACCTCCTTCGTGGGAATGACTGTGAACGAACAAAACACAGCGGCAGCAATTTCTAAGCATGATTTTAATACCTTCTGCCACTTTGCATTGGCTGGGTTCGTCACGCCTGAGTATATTTAGAGTTGACGAGAAGCAACTGTTACTGAGCAGGGCAGAAATACGACTGCTTTGTAGATGAGCCTCACGCCTGAGCGTACCGAACTGTGGAAAACCACACTCTTGCCTGAGGATCCCTGGAAACCCACCATCCCACAGACAAAGTGATTTTTTTGAACTTGAAGCTAGTAGATATTGATCTCCTCTTGCTGCGTTACCGTATTCCGATTACTGTAATTAAGGTCTGATACTGTGGCAGACAATGCAGGATGGGCAGCGATCCCCAGGGTTGGTTTAGTTTGGTTTTCTTGGCTATTCTTCAGAAGTTACATCTGGCCCCATAGTTTCCCAGAGAGGGCAACCATTTCTGCCACTAGGCAAGCGGGATGTGGCCATCGTCAGAATAGAGACAAAAGACAAATGGAGCAGATGGGCCCAAGTGAGAGTCCGGAGTCTGGTGCAGCGTTACCTCCTGGCACACGCTTCACAGCCCCGCAGTGTTGCAGGGTCGGTCCCACAGTACGGCTTTGCAACCTGGTCAGCCTGGATGGAGATTCCGACTCAGCTGTGGCGCTGGAATTCCGTTGTTTGGTTTTGTTGGTTTTTTTTTTTTTTCATTTGAGACATCTTCATTTTGCTTATGAAAGCAGGAGTGAAAGTTTACCCTGAAACATTATCTGCAGCTTTGAAACTAATTAAGGAACAGGACTGTCGAGTGGACTTCGCTTCCACCATATCATGTGCCAAACAGCAACGAAGCACAGGGACCGCAAAACGGTGGCGATACATCCTCCAGCCCTATGTGGATCTCCATAAGGGATCTCACGCACCAGAACCAGACGAGGATGAATTTTCTTAGGGTAACAACTGGTTGAAACTGAAAGCTGAAAAACGAGTCTAATGAGCACGACTGCCCCCCCAAGGCAAACAGAAACATCGTGACATCCCCGTGTGTCACCCTGCTGCCCCCAACTCTTTCCACTTAAGGACATCAGAGGAAACTGAGGAAGGCAGCAATGCCGAAGTTTCTTTGGGTCCCTTCACTAATACTTTGCCACCTTCAGTGGCACACTTCTCTGGTTGTCTGTTTAGCCCATAGCAAAACAAAAACAATTCCCCCCCCCCCCCCCATTCCGCACATTAAATGTCACTGGATGGCAAAGTCCACATCAGAAATGGCATAAGTTGGGAGATACAAATTCTAAGCATCTCGGCAAAAAAATCGAAGAGGACAAGGTCACTGTGCTTCATAACACGTATCATAAGCAAAACTATCTTTTGATCTTGCAACTGGTTACGTGCCAGTAACGACACATAATGAGGAAAAAGGTTCAAAAGCCTCATAAAATCATTGGGGGAACTGCTTTACATTGATCATGTCATCTTGTAATGAAGCTCATGCAGAAGTCATACAAAAATATCAAAACTTCTTCTCAAGAAGTACACAAAAAATATTTTCCAATTAAAGCATTTAATTATGACAACTACTATGATGAGTGAAAGAAAAGAACATTACCGATGAAAATCTAATTTCTCTATAGCACCCTAATTCAGGGTGTCATTTTCCGAACAGGTTTAACTTTAATAGCAAAAATAGCAGCACTGATTTCATGTGATCTTTTCTGATGCTAAAGGTAATCATGAATACAAACATTTTCAAGAGTGGAATTTAAAGTTAGCAAATACGTGATAAAATTTAGGACTGTCTCCACAGTACAGAAAGAAAGGAGTGTAATAACTTTTTTACCTTCTACAGTACACAATAACAAGGCAAGGTTTATGTAGGCTCTCGATTTCTTAAACCAAGTCACTACCAAAGCGCCTTTGTCGCAAGAAGGGATGAACAGTTGAAGTTAGCAGAAAATATTATAAGTGCCAATGTGAATGAAGAACAAATCATTGACAACAGCAATCCTGCCACCCAAAAATTACTCAAATCAGTGCGTATGCACAAAGAGCGCCGTAATAAATAATGTTAGAAGCAAAGCATAGGAGGAAGAATCACATTACATTATATACCAGCGCACAGCATATTACACACCTGGGATGCAAACACCCGCCCCGCATTCAGTTGTACATTACTTAACCGGCCACAATAATACTGTTAACGTCCTATTAACTTTGGGTACCATTAAGTAATTTGTGGCTGACAATGATTTAGAAAGACGAACGCAATACTTGTGCTTCCGTAATTTACACCAGTAGCCAGGCTATGTATCATCCATGGCAGGTGTTAAAGCAGGGCTGAAACAATAGTGTAGAAACTATATCCCAATAAATTATCTCTACTGCATCGTTGAGACAGAAATTAAAATTAAAAAGGAGATGCAAAATTAAAAAATTTGTCAGAAGCACATTAAAAATAAAATAAAATCGGTGTTCTGTTTAATGTTCTTGCCATGAGAAAATCTCCCAGTGGAGTCAATGAGAGATTATCTTGGGCTGGGAGTACTGAGCTGGCCTTAACACATTAAAAGATAAATCATATATAGCTGAGGCAAGTCGGGGGGGAGGGGGAGGGGAATGTTACGGGAAATGTTTATCTTTTCCAAATCTTTCTTGAGGGCAGTGTTAAAAAAAGGTTGATGTGATTGAAGCATAATGTCATTACTTGCCAGGGGAAATACAGGATGTTAAGAGGCTGATTAACCTGCCTTCACAGTGCAAGCATGTCGGCCCTAAATTTATATCGTATTAACTTTTTATCTTCTGAAGTTCTCCAACGGCAAACGCACAGCTAAACTCAAAAGGTCCGTTTACTGCAGTCAAGGTGCGAGATGGGAGCTGTGTGCCACATTTAAAGCCAGGGCTCATCGGAACTTTTGGCAAATCCGAGGAGGGTCAGCTCGAAGGATTTCGTTTAGATCCATGCTCAGCTAAAGGTAATTGAGGGCAAATTATGACCCCTTCGATCGGGGGAACTACAGAGCAATACCGCTTTTGCCAGTGCTGCTTGGGCTTGCGCAGAATTTCTTCGCGTTTAGAACAGAATTTGATCTAAACCGCACAAATTTCTAATCCACGCTCTCTGAACTGCATGTATGTTTGGTTTTTTATGCTCCGGGACAGAGCTACTGCTAAACAACTACTTTCCCGTGGCCTCCCCCAGCTCGGTAACTAACACTTTCCTTTGATTTACAAAACAAACTTCTCACCTTCGGTTGTTAGGAGTTTCTATTTTGGGCTCGGGCAGCGCTCCTGGAATGCAGCAGAGCACGACCGGGCGCTGCACCTTCTCCCCAGGCATCCACGCTGCACCTTCTCCCCAGGCAGGGCAGAGTCTCCCGGGAGCAGCACCCGCAGGTCTGAGGAGAGCCCGACAAAGCGCAGCGCTCCGGCAGAAAGCCCCGCAGGCAAATACGCGCCTGCCAGCTCCCATCTCTTAAAACTGTAAGAACAGGCTGTTCCAGAGCATATATCATGAGATCCCCGACCTCGCTGACACCTCGATGTCTGTTGAACACCAACGAAGGGCATCATTACTCTCAAATTCGTTAATAAGGTCACTTACTCCTGGGTGACTCTCCAAAGGCGTCAGCTTATTCACCCGCATTACAGTGAGTTCATAACTCCTCCCAGCGCCAGTGGCGAACAGCCTTATGTTCAAATTATATCAAATTATAGATTAAGAAACGTTAGGAATATAAGTTGCTAAAGTCAAACGCTCCAAAGCTGAGAAATAACAGGATTAGGGTCGCCCTATTATTCACATCTAATTTTTTCCCCAGGATGTGCTGTGCTCACGTTGAGAGCTGAAATTATACCTCTTGCTCTCTCCCTGCCCCCTCTCGATTAACGAGAGGAGACACGCTTTAAAGACTCGTTTCTAAGAGACTTTTATAGGCCCTCAACGGTCCCTTGCATCCGATATGTTTCATACTTGTTAACTAATTATTTTACAACATCCGAGTGGGGTGAACTGGCCCTGAAGCCTCAGCAGCTGCCGTGGAAGCACAGAGCCCGCAGTCGGCTCTGACGGAGGGACGGACGAAGCAGAGATCTTGTAGGAAAAGGAAAAGCGTGTGCCTATCGTACCGGGAGAGTACGGCTCTTGAGGCGGGTGGCCAATGGAGCACATCTCCATTGTGATTTTTTTTCGACTTCTGCCAGTCCGTGTGGATGCAACCACTGCAGGACAGCTGTCAGTGTCCCTGCAGGCCTCTCCGCCCCGTTGGGCTTGTGGGTTTGTACCACACCTATTTGTAACTGTCACACCAGCGGGTTCTAATTATGCCTCTTAGAATTCTCCCCTGTGGAGCCCCCAGGATCTGCCACGGAGAGGATAACTTACAAACAAACCTGATCCTCGTCATAGGCATCGTCCAGGACAGACAGCAGGGCCAGAGGAGGAGGACTGGCTGATTATATCACCAGGCTGAAAGATGGGTGGCTTTGGTTCAGGTTCCTTCTCCATTACCGCTTTCTACATGATTTGTGGCAAATCGCCAAAGCCATCACCTGCCAAAGGACGCCAGCACAAAAAGCAAGACAAGAATAAAATGTAGGCACTCGGGTACAGACATACGACTCCTCGAGTCACATATGCGCATACATTATCAACAGCAAAACTTCCTCAGTGTTTGTGGCCCAGCACCACCGTCATCCTCTGAGGGCTCAGTGCCTGGCTCTAATGTTATGCCTAAACATGAGTGGCATCGTCTTTAACGCTGAATGTTCATCAGCAGCTCTTGTAGCTTTCAAGGCACCAAATACTATCATCACTGAATCAGAGAACTGAGATTCTGCCTCCTCCCTTGCCCTGCCCCATACTTCGTGCAATGCTGGCAACGCTTCAGCTAGGCAAGCGGAGTGCCCTTGTGCCCGAGGCTACGGGGGCCAGCGGCAAAAGCATCTTCCCGGAGAGCAGATGGTTTGGACCCTAATAGATTCATGCAGAAGCAGACAGAGAACCTGAATGTCTTACAGCTTGGCCAAGCCCTCTAATCACTAATATGCTCTTTAGCCTGCTCCCATCTCTCTTTCCCTTCATTAAAATAAAATAAAAAGGACAGTTATCACTTCAATTGTTAAAAGGAACTACATACGCATCTTAATTACAGAAGAGCACCTAGCTCAGCGGAGTCTCCATATTATTTTGGCTCAGTCAATCAAAACGCCAGCTTCAATATCTCAACGCTGTCCTTAGATTCCATTGCACCAATGAATAATCTGCAGTGTAATACAAAAACCTCTTCCACATATGCCAGCGAATGTAAGAAAACTCTATAACCGTATACACAGCGCGTGGTGCCAATCAAATATTTTTGAAGTGAATCTGGACAAACAGAAGTGGTGTAATTTACATGCTACAGCGAGCGTATATGTTACTTGATTATCAAACCCTTTATTCCATTTGCTGCAACAAAGGTTCCAAAATTGGAGCGCACCCATGGGATCACCGTTTACAAGATTCGTTCAGAGAGGTATCAACAATTCGAGCCCACTAGGTACAGGAGAACATTGTAGAACATTCACAGTTCATAAAACCTAATATAGCAACTGCCAAACCCTATAATACCTTGCTTTCAGAAGAACAATTCACCCCTTTATACATCAAACGGCAATTTTCTTAACTGCAGCGATTTTGTATGTGATGATAAATTTGGGTGGAAATTAGCCCAGTAGTTTCTCGAGAAAAGCAATGCAAAGAAACTCCCTAAACTTACGGGTGCATCTCTTTCAAAATTCATGTGTGATTTAAATACTTAAATATACTTGCATTTCTTTGGAAAAAATGAGTACCTGTGCTCCTGATACTTGCACGGGTCTTTCTCTCCCAGGATTAGTCTCACTGTAGTTTGCAGGATTTACCATGACTACTTATAATCACTGGTTGAAAAATTGACAGGCAAAGTATTTTTTCCCAAGAAAAGTACTTTGTAGGGCTTAAGAAATAGATATCTTGCTAATCGAATTCAGAAAGGGAATGCATATACACGTAAAGAAAGGTCATTGTTAGCTGAAGTGTGACAGATCCAGTCCATATTAATCTACACTGACTTGACGAAAACCCATGACTTCACTGAATTTTGGACTGACTCCTAACAACTGCAGATCCCGGCCAAATATAACAAGCTCTTACTACGGCGATTTTCAGATTGACCCATTTGGGATAATACGCTTCATAAAAACCTAGGCTGTAAAACTTATGAGTTCTTTCTAGCTTAAACAGCTCCAAGGAACTAGACCGACTGCAAGATGAACTCTGGTTTGTATAAGCCTAGATGATATCTTGAAGTATCATAATAAATCCTCAATTTTTTAATTATTGTACATTAAGTACCCTAAGTCTCTCTCAGGAAAAAAAAAAAAGTAAGTCCAGCAAACCCAAATAATAAAGTCTACTTCAAAAGGAGATTTGTTCTTTTCTTTTTGTTTTGCTTTCTTTGTGTGAAAATATTGTGCCTTTCTGAACCGCGAGTTTTGCTTCAGTCCAGCAACTCGGGATTTCAAACGTGAGTTACCAGCTACAGCCTAAGCCTGTATCAATTTACTTTAGGGGAGTTTGGAGAAGTTAAATAATGATAAATACATGATAAAATGTGAGGATTAAAAATAATTTCTGTTTTATGAGCATCAGTACTGTGGTCAAATTCCACTCTTTTAAATCAAGATAAAATGCTTTTTACTTATTTTCATTCAGCATCAAGAAAACCGTGATTTCGCTTGTTTGGAAATCAGAGCACAGTTCACATCCTCCTTGTCCTTGGTTTATTTCTCTCCCCATTTATCTTCCCTTCTGCTCGATCTTCTGGTTTCAGCTTGAGCAGACCTTGCACTGGACTCAAACAATTAGAGAATTCTCCAACAACTGGATTAGGTATCTTAAATTTCATATTCTTTGGTTTGTTTTCCATTTATCCACTGTAAATTGGTATGACTAACAGAAATAATCTAAAAAAGCTAGATTTCAAAAAATCTTCCCAAAATAACTGCATTTCAATAATAATTTCACAATAATTTTTTGTTAGTTCTAATCTTACTATTATCTCTTCAACTACATAAAATTAAGAAATATTCATAGACGTTTTTTCTATATTTTGAGGAAAGTCAAGCTCCTGAGCTAGCTGAAGTCCTGGCTAAACATCTGGATCAGTTTGTTAAGTCTTAAGTCAGGTTTTGATGACACTATCCTTTTCCATTGTATAAGAACACTATTTTTGCCTCAGTTTATTCCACTAGTTCTGATTAGTAATTAGTTCCTCCGCAGCTGAAAAAAAATCAAACAGGAATTGAAAAATGGAAGAGAGATTATTCTCTTCTTTCTGTCTGTGTATACAGCGTAAGAGGAAGAGATCTATCATCTCTCAAATTACGAAGGATAAGGACGAACGTCAGTAAATTGATTCAATTTTCTAATTAAATACAATATTCTCTTTGTTAAATAATTGAATTTAGATGCATTTATATTGTTTTCTGATATATCTAGCCTACTTAGGGTAAGATATTTCAGAAGCATCAACAAGATTAATTCCTAGATTTTTTTTTTATCCATTGGAATTACAATTTCTACACAAATGAGGATACAATCATTACCCAGCACATAATAAATGCAAATATATGAAAAAAACTATACCAGAGCTTAAATAATATATACTAGGTATTTTGTGCCATACATATTAGCAAACTTAACACAAAGTTACAGCAGTCTTAAAGGTGTTCTGCTTGCTTATTAATATTATTTAAATGCCTTTTTAGTATTTGGGTTTAAATCAACTCAACGTGGCTCACAGAAACATCTTTTTGTTTTCTGTGGCTTGTAGGTTTGCTCTAATCTTATGGTAGGTATTTGCTGACCTTTACGTAAAAAAGATGAATTTCAGTTAATTTTCCTCTTTAGAAAAAACAAGTATTGGGTTTTCTTGGATGAGCTTGATGAGTACAATCAAAACATTTGCTTGTAAAATGTTTACCTTTCTTTGGATGTCTTTGCTCCAATAAAAAAGAAACCAAACTACTGTGGCTTTTCAACCTCTGTATAAATCCGTTTATTTATCCACACTGCACTTCTGTCTGTATTAAGTTTTAAAGCAAGCTTGAAATTGCCTTCAGAGCTGCTCACTCTTGGAGGTCTCTCAGTATGCTGTCCTGAAACTTCATGGGAAGCTGGACTTGATGATCCAATCTGAGGTCCCTTCCAACCTGACTTATTCTATGATAAAAATGTCCCTATAGCACTTGGTGAAAAGAGACGTCCCATCCCAGCGAGTCATTGGATATTTTTAAAACTGATTGGGAATTTCTTTCCTGCTGGTGCTTTAGTCGGGAAGAAATAATTCAGCCTTCTTGATTAGACTTGCTGATGGCCTTGTTGCACAGACCATTTCTTCCACAGTGGACACGAAGAAGACATGTTTAAGTCCAACTTTTTCTCCTCTCTAAGGCTGTGTCACTATCTTCTCAGCGGTGGCTTTTCCCAGTGCCTCACCAGATGATCTCCTGACTCCCCACAGATGCCGAGTGCTGAGCAGGTAGTAGAGGTGAGCGCTGGTGATGTGGCAGATCCTGGAGGGGAAGGAAAAGCTACTAATGGGAGGAAGACCCTAAACCAGGATTTCACCTGCAAGCTGTGGAAGGCAGGGGAGACGTCTCGGGGGCTAAACAACATCGAAGGATGAGAGCAGATCCCGGAGGGTGACAGAGGTAGTTAGGGTTTAGAATTTACTTCCTTTACTCCATGGAATTTGAGTAATATTTACAAATATGTACACTTTCCTAGCATAAGAAAAGAAAAGGCTGTTCGGCTCAGTAGAACTGTTACAGAGTTAATTGGACAGCAAATTCCCACATACTCGGCTAATTACACAGGGAGATGCACAAGAGTCCTTCCAGGTGCCTTAGCCCTGCCTAGTAGGAAGCGTCACTCTGTCAAAAGCATTTGAACAATTGTCATAGTAAATTTGTCAGTTTAGAAACTCAGGTTTTGGGCTGCTTGAAGGAGAAATGCTTTGCAAAAGCAACGCGTGCTTTTTTCCTCCTATTACAAGAAGATACTTACAATAACTTAACATTTGTTCAAATGGTGACAATCCCTTTTAATTATATAAATTTTCTGAAAAGCTTCATAGCTACAATAGTTTTATGAGTCATTTATTAGAAAAGATTGAGGTTTTTAAGAGGATCCAGCTGTAACTTGCCCTGAGCACTGTACAAATTCTTTAGTGAGTACTGATGACTTTTTTTTTGTGTCTGCGTGATTGAAAAAAAATACCCAGTAGTTTTGTTTATCAACGCAAAAACTTGTTTAAACATATTCAGAATGGTGTTTCTGTTTTTACTGAACATAATCCGTCTGCTTCTCTTATTAAGAATGCTTTCATACAAATGATCAAAATTTTGAAAGCTTATACCTCAGATTCACACAGAAATTGAGAAAAGATAATGGTGGTAAGTTTTGATGTTTTCCGAAGTAGCAAGACTACAAAATATCTCTACCGTGTTTTGGCTTGGGGATAAGTACTTTAAATAAAAGCACAGCACGCGATGTTTTCCTTTCACCTAGAAAAAGAGAAGTAAAGTAGAATTTTTTTGGCAAATTAATTATCCTAACTTCTGCGTAAATCATCCGAGTAAACTGAGTCTGACCTCTCCGCTGCAGCCTTTCTGGGAGCCGCTGTCTGGCACCACCGCGTGCTTGTGATTTCCAATTATCTGAGGGAAAAGAAAACGAAGGATAAGGAAAAGTTAAGATCTTGGGACAAAACCACTTGGATGTGACAGCGTTTGTTTTAAATATTAAGAACATAAACAGTAAAATCCGCTCCGCCTTAGCGGGTCCCTTGCTGTCTCTCGACCGATCTATTTCTGGATTCAGAGGTGTTGCCTGAATGTTCTACCTGTGCAAGCCAATGAAATGCGACAAGGTGCCAAATGGCTCCAAAGTCTCCCGCTGGTTCGGCCGCCTTCAGCGAAGTGATGTGTCTACTACACATTCCTGGAACGAGAGTTTGCCTTTTGAGTTACTGATCTAAAAATGACAAGTTCTGCCAGAATCGCATCATTCTTTGTCAAGATTCAGGGAGAAACAAAAGAAAAAAGAAAACCCCTCCTGAAATTCCTCTGATATTTTTACCTTGGCAACCTCACAGATCCCAACGGAGACTTGAGGCTGTAACTCAACACATGATTTTGCATAATTGGACGCATCTTAAATTGCAGTCTTCTGGTGTTGCTAACCCTGGAGTCTGCCCTTGGCTTTAATTTTTAAAAGTTTACTTTGCCGAAGCTGCTCCTTCTCAACTTCAGTGCTATTCAAAACAATGACGGAGCAGCTAATAACTACAAAGCGGGCAAATAACACAGCGCTCATCGAACTTTTTTGTACTCGGATACCATTTTAAACACGAGCGA
Source organism: Vanellus vanellus (assembly GCF_965231255.1). Classification (NCBI taxonomy): domain Eukaryota; kingdom Metazoa; phylum Chordata; class Aves; order Charadriiformes; family Charadriidae; genus Vanellus; species Vanellus vanellus. The sequence continues at coordinate 7,947,167 of NC_138912.1, read as the reverse complement.
TATTAGGAACAGAGCACGATTTAAATGTGCTTTGACACGGAAGATGATACCGGCTAAGATAAATGTTTTAAATCAAACTCTATTTTAAGATAAGCGCGGCATACAAAGTAGCTACTTGACTCTTGAATTTAAAAGCGCAGTTATTCAGATACATACTTAAATATACAGAACTGTATCTGGAAAATATGTTCAATGAGCAATTATATTAGTAAAGAAAATAGAACGTGCTCGGGCAGGATGCCATTTTATTTATTATTATTCTTCAACTAATTTTTACAGCTTGCCAAAGTGCATGCGCTATACTGATCTGAAGCCAAATTGAAAGTACAGGTGCACCAACATGTGAGAAAGCATTTCAACAGCTGAAGAAAAAGCTCATATTCAGAACTGAAGCTGTGTAAATCAACGTTTTCCTCTGCTTAGCTGTGTGCCAGAGGAAGGCAAGGGCTCGGAAAGACACAGACTGATGCTACCGCCATCTCACAAAAATCCTGGGCTACAAACACAGCGTTTTTGTGTAACTTTACCTTAGGACAAGCCAAAATGTTTCCTTCTTAGGGACCAGGATTTATACGCAGCCCTAAATTTTCCTTGACGTCAGCAAAGCTAATTGCCACTTTGCAAACAGGTGTGGTAAAGGTCCACTGCCCGGGATCTAAGATAGGCATTAAAACCAGTGCATAGTGGGAATAACCGTTAATATTGAAATGTAGTGGCCTTTTAAGCCCCTTTTGACCTGGTATAATGCCAAATTTTGGCATTAATGTCGAAGCAAAAATACCCCCACCAATTACACTTATTAAGAATTCCACAACCTTCTACTTAGTAACGGTCTAGAGACAACAAAAGGAAAAAAAAGTTTTAAACAGGAGTGAGATTCCTGAGTTTTGCCGCTCCCAAGAAGTGGTCCGAGAACAAGAGATTCGTGTGTTTTTCAGCAGATATGCTGCCGGCTTTTCTCACAGGTAGCAACAGTGTAAACTCCAGGGCCCCGTCTAAAATAAACACATTTTATTCCTGTGGGAAGCAGGGGAGGTTCAGTTTTCCAACGGTCTAAATAATTCATATCCAGCAGCTGCGAGATAGCAGCTGATATGACATGCAGCGGTTCCAGTGGGTGCCGCAGCAAAAGGATAACAGTCATCCAAACGTCAGGCTGAGACCTGCTGCCGTGCAAACTGCAAGGGCTGCAACCAACTAGCTCAAAGGTTTTCAGACGCTGACTCAACCGTCCAAGCACCAGTCCTAGGTTAGCAATGAGAAAAAGACGAAATCCTGGAAAAAAAAATACATTAAGTTACGATCTCATCCCCCAGTGTCTTTTTAAGTGCCCCAAAGAGAAAGCGTTGCCTTCTAGAATCCTTCAGAAAAAAGCATCGCTTTGTGTTTGGGGTTGCACTGAGTGGTTATTTCAACCGGCCAGTGCTCCGCCAGTAACTCTGGCCAAGCCAGAATGACGGCTACTTTGGATGGGGATTTATTGAGGGAAGGATGTTTCCCGGGACATCGCAACAAGTGCTGCTGCCAGAAGATCATCACTTCACAGAAAGATTTTCCTTGTAAAAAGAACTCTCCTAGCCTTATATATATATATCTCCTCTGTAGCTGCATCACTCCTTGTTTATTTGTCAGTCTTTGAACAAAGCCGTGACCCCATTAGCCTTTTATCGAACGAAAAGCCCCAATTTTTCTTTCAGAGACAAGTCAAAGGAGGAATCAAATGAAGCAGCGAAAGACTTAATATTTTGTGTCTCTCCTAATTGTCCTTGCAGTAACAAATAAATAAATAAACACACACATTCAGGGGGTTGTAATTTAAGCAATTTACTCTGGGGGAAAATTTGTGTACTTTTTTCCAGGCACTAGGAAAACCTGAGAAATCTGTTACTATTTGTGCTCACAGCATCTAGCACGCTCCTGGAGTGTGGTGCTCGCTGTAGCTACTCAGTTATCGCCTCCTGTAAGGAATCGGTTATTGCTTCTCCTACCTACCACAGGAAAACTCAACAAGCTCATTCTTCACCTTTTATATTCTGAGCAAGATGCTGTTCCCTTCCACAGCTACCTTATATATCAGCATTTGCTCAATCTTCAGTATAGTAACTGTCTAAAGCCCATCTTCCTCTCCCAAAATGAACACTTTTTACTGAAACGCACAACTCCCAGTTGCTAAAGACCGTCACTGCTGAATGGTTTTCTCCTACTTCTTTGTTTCTGATCACCTTAAAATATTTGGACTTTGGGAGACACCGTGATTGTGAGAGGGGCTTTGGTTAGGTTCTTGACAGAAGAACTCTCTTTTCTCCAAGGCTAGCTTTTATTTAACACACACATTCAACTGCAAAGTACAGCGATCTACTTACTCAGTTACAGCAGCTGTCGTTTGCAAGTCTATGCGTTTCTTAGACGGATACAGGAAAAAATGCGCTCTCCTCTTGATTCAAATGAAATGGCTGTAACTAATGAGTCGAAGCTGAGTATTCCCCTATTTTTAAGTTAGATGAGAAAGACGCTGGATGTATTTAACAGAAACCATCTCCAAAGTTGGCAAGTTTTCAGACAAGTTAATGATGTCCCACAGGACATTATCAGCAAACGCTACCTTTTATTTTGAATGCTCTTGGGCTAACACACGTGCGGGTAGGAAGCTCAAAAAGGAACCGCAAAGCTTTTTGGGCTTGCAGATGAAAAACACCCTCACCGACCCATCCCGATCGATACACATTTGGAAATTCATCTGCTTATTCGCTTCCTTTCCCCTAAGCCTAAAGGGACTGTCTGCTCTTAGGGGGACACGCACCCCCACACGTATTCAAGAACTCTGGTCCCACCTTGACGTTTATTTCGCTATGCTCTACTCTATTCAGACCGTGGCTTTGAGTCATGCTTCCAAAGTTCAAGATAGTTTTCCAATGAGCCCTTCAGAAACCTGCTTTGATCCCAGTTTTGGCAGTCATCTCTCGTCACATATTTCATTTGTTACTTTAGACGTAAGTCCCCATCCAAAACAGTCCAAGAGCAAAGAGGAGGAACAGCCTCCAAATATGGTGAGAGCTAAGCTGGTTTCTGGAGTAGTTTAGCACATCGGCGTGCGTAAGAATGAAGAGAACTGGAACGAGTTTTAAATAATGCTCTAAATAGACTGTGGTGAAATGTTTGGAACTTAAAACTACACAGAAAATCATGAAACAGATAAAAGAATAGCTAAAACCCCATTAGTAAATATAACTCCGTCATGATCAACTCCAGCAACAAAATGTTGCTGCAACTCTCTGAAATCATAACTGATGAAACAAAGCTTAAGCGAATGTATTTAACTTAAAACTCGGTTTGTAAAAAGCGAGTAAAGTTTACGCTCCCAAATATGAAGGATGAGGTTTTTTCCAAAGCAGTTATACTGGACGGTTATAATAAAAATACTTTCCAGAAAAAATACTCTTCAGTATCCACCAACTGAATCTTAATTCAGATCACACAATTCTTTTGCTTTTAATTAGGATTATTTTCTTTCTCCCCACTGCTGTTGGATGTTCCTTTCATTTAGTGTCCCAACTTAAAATTCACAGTATCTCACAGCATTCTGTGGGTGGATTATGAGGAGGCCAATTACGAGAGGGTCTCCCAAACAGCAGTAATGTTAATCAAGTGAACTGTTACGTATATTGTAGCCAACAATAACCTGGCCCTTAACAATAGAGTTATTTATACAAGCTTTTAGATGTGAAAATATAAGAAATAGGAAGTTTTCTATATCTGACCCTGGAAATGCATAAACCTGGTACTGACGCTTCTCACACACAAAAATCTCACGACCGCTTCTTACAACATGTCAGTCTTTTTTTCCTTGGTCCGTAAGAGCAGTACCGAGCACCGGTTGTAATCCGATTCCTATTCTCTTGTCCTCCACTTTATAAAGAAAAGAAAGCGAATTTGATGTTAGTCCCTCAGGTAAAGGAGCGCTGGAGGCTACAGACCCAACTTTAGTTGCACTGCAGGTCAACACATAGGCTTGTACAATTCTTTAGGAAAACTTTAATTCTCCCAGAGCTCATTTTTAACTTCTGCGTTACACAGAGGAGTGTATCGGATATTTTGGCTCTGTATACTTTGGAAAAAATAATATGGGATATCGCAATACTACAATTTAAAATACGTAATTGTGGTAGCTTTTGAATCCTAACTATAAAATATTGGAGCACATATCTAGAAAGGAATTAAAACTATAAATTGCATGAACACTTTAGATTGTTTCTTGTTATACACATTTAATAATTTAGTTTAAAACGGCGTGTAAACACTCCTTAAAAAATAGCGTATTGTAAAACACTTATCCAAATGCAATTGCTATGCACAAGGCAAAACTCCTCTCTCAACTAACCCTGACATTTTGCATTTTGTGCTTCAGCGTTCCTTAAAAATAAGTACTAAGTAATCTACAATTAGCAAAATATAAGCATATTTAAGCTATGAATTGTAAGTTAATGAAATAAGCTGCTTTAATGGGGAAAACATTTTATTAGGAAATAGAAAATACTCATAGCTGGAGAGTCAGCAGCTGCTTCTAAAGGATGCCATTAAGCTGCCATTATTTTGATAAAGCTCTGGCCTCAAAGAGGCAGATCTTCTTAATGCATTGTACAAGTCCTTGGCAAATTACATAATATTCATTAAATTTACATGCAGACCCTTGATGTCTCCTGTAAAGATGTCCCAGGGAGTCAATTTTCAAGGAATTCATAATGTAAGCAGCAAGTTATCGGAGAAGGAGACATTCCTCACCTAAGAAGGCCCCGAATGAATCATTTACAGAAGGAGGCGATATGACACATTTTCGAGGTTTATTTGTTTGATTCCACGAGACCCAGAGCCAGACGCCTCTGTCACGTAACAACAGAGGCAATCTGGCCAGCCACGTGCTGCATACACCAAATTTCCTCAGACGCTGCCTAACTTTGATAGGAAAGCGGTTCGTTTAATCCCTGAAGTTAATACTACAATGTCAGAGGGACTAAAGAAGCAGAGGCGACAGCTGGCTAAAGCGCTGTGCTTCTGCTTGGCATCTGCCTCGCACCTAACACCTTGGGATCTAATCCTTCGGTTAAACTCCCACTTTTTTTTTGGGGGGGGGGGGGGGTTTCACCCTGACACTGATCCTGCTAGTGAAGGATGCGGCGTTAACTTTTCCCGTTACAAAAAGAAGCTGGCACATGCTGGGCAAATAGATCCCTTAACATCTGGATCCTACTCCTATTAACTTTTTGCTGGTGGTTTTTTTTGGATCCCAACAGTGGAATCTTCCCAATGCTGCTTTTCCTCGTTCCCTCTACGTCACACAGCAGATCTGGTTAAGGCTGAAACAAAAGACCATTCCAGGAAGTTCTTCCCCTTTTTAATATTTGGCTTCATTTAAATGCGGCACGTCCCCAAAACCTTTTAAAACTGCCTACTTTGAAAGGACAAACACGTCAGTATTTAGCCTCGGAGGGTACTCTTCTGTCTTCATTCACCATCCATTTATCAAAGACTGATCTATGTTGCTAAATGCTGTAAAAACACATTATAAATACATTGCAATAATCTCCACGTAATAGCCACTGGCTTCCAGCATTGAATAGACTGATATTTATATAAACATTACGCAGACAATGCCACATGGTTTTCAAACTGGGCTGTACCTATTGTGGCAGCCTGCTATCATCCTTGCTCAATAAATCGTACAGACAAGAGAAAACAGCTTCCTTTAGCAGATAATCTTCTTCATATCTCTCAGAAAATGGCACTATAACAAAATAATCCAGCAAAATAATCCAACATTTAATTTATTAATGCAGAATAAGAGACGGGATTTGTTTTTCAACATCATTATTTATAACTTTACTAACGTGCCCAGTGTTACACAGAAGGGCAATGTATCCCAAGTGAGCTGCAGCTTGCACAACACTCCCACAAAAACAAATTAAACAACTTAAAATATGGAAAAGAAATCCTGACTTTTACTCTGTATGGTTTCATAAAGAATTAACTTTAATAAATGTAACTGGAGAGAGAATTGTCCTTAATCGTGCTTCTAGTTTACGTCTAAGAATTTCAGTAGCTCTTTAACTACTAAACTATATTTAAAATATCCCAGAAAACCTTTATTAGGGGGTTGAGATGTTAAATAATGAAAACTCAAAAACCAAGTCCGTGCTGGGGAAACTGGAAGGTATTTAATGAAGCTGGGCTCTTACATTGTCAATAGAATTACAGTTGGTATCAACTAACAAGCATTGTGCTTCTGAGGTAGGGAAATTGCACCGGCTCCATTTCCAAATGGGCATAGGAACTGAGATTAAAGTTACCAGACGTGAATTACAGATGGAAGCTAGTATTTAATATGCAGCATGGTACTTTCGGAAACTTGTTTTCCTCCTGCCCTCATTCCTCATCTACTCACCCATCCGGACAGTTGCCAAGTCAGCGAGACATGGGGTGACGGAGCTGATGGAAACCTGCATAACAAAGCACGTATAAGTACATGTACTTCTCAAAAATTGACTGATTTCCCGTAGCCACCACGTTTCATGGACACCTCGATAAGAAGAAGCCTTTCTAAACCCTCGTAGGTCCATAGTTGCACGATGAAGGACCTAGTCACCGAGCAAGTTAACTACAAGGAAAGGAATCGCATCCCAGTGAAATTCAAGCTGCCAAGTAAGTGGGTGAGCTACTCACAACGTTCTTCTGAGCCAGGACCACTCTTCATATCTCCTTAGCATCCAGAAAACCTACTATCATCAGGGGACAGACTTGCTGTCTCAAGGAAGAGGAAAAGAAGATAGGCAAAAGCATTTTTTTTTTTCTGAGAAAAGTGTGTCGAAAACTTGTGGGAGCATTGAAAAAAAAACCCGATGGGGCAGGGAAGTGGGGAGGAGGCTCCAGTTTTCTGTCATTCTGGCTGGCTTTTATTGTCTCAGGCAGGGAGAGAAATATGCATCACGTTTTCCGTATCAAAATCTGCACAGTGTTTGTCCTCACGCTAAACGTCACTCTGGCCTGCAGCGCCGAAGATCTCCTTCTAATATTTACACAACCACAGAGTCAGAGGAATGGTGCACTTAAAGAACTGCAGCGGTCATTTAAAGAAGACATACATATTAGCCCATTAAGAACATGCCATTTTTTCACTAATTATAAGTTTCGGACACTACTGAAGAGATTTCCCTTAATGGCTACCCTGCAAACAGCTGGGATATTCCTTTAGAGCTGTCCTTAAGGAAATACCTCTCTGTGGTCCGAGAGTCTGAACAGCGCAGCTCTTACAAACACACAGTGAAGCGGAGCTTAGGAGTTACATGCTTTGCATAACGCAGATTCATATCACAATTCGAGAAATACTGCGGTAGTGCATTGTGGTGCTTTATTAGTGTTAGACATGCAATATTTATTTAATGAACAGAAAATAAAATATTAAGGTAACATTTTAATCAAATTAAAGGAGTTGAAGTTGCAACAATGAAACAAAAATAAAGTTTTTCATGCGTTCTAAGTTTATAGTTCTCACATGTGCATATAGTTGCGATTCTGTACCATTATTAACTGTAGACAAACTACCATTGATTGCACGAGACAAAAATCAACCCTTAAGTTATAAGTAATGTTCGTATCTTTTACAGACTTCCTATATAACCCGGATCTTCAGCTTTTCATAGCACATTGTAATACAAGACATCTGGAAGCTTCTAAGATGAATAGGAATGGCTCTACCATGGCTTCTTCAACGTACAAATTATGAAAGAGAAAGTAAATGCCCACCATGCTTCAGGAGACCATGACTTTTTCAACAGAAACAAACCACAAAACCCTTCATAAACAGATTAAAGTGCTACCTATTGCATATTAAATACTTCCAGTGACTGTATCTACATTTAGAAGTTATAAATCCCTGAAAATAGGGTTTCATACCGAAAGTGCTGACAGACCCTTAAATCTAGCATCATCAACACAGCAGCGCTATAATCCTTCACCATGTACTTCAAAGAGAGGAAGTTAGTCAACATGCTTTAAATATTGCCATTTTAAACCCACAGCAAACGCCTCTATCATACCTACAACAGTAATGGATACATAAAGAGCAAAAAAGCACGAGCTTACACTACGTACTTGATGCAGGACAATAATTTTTCTTTAAAGCTGGAAGTGGAAATAAACCTCCAGTGCAGCAGTAAACATATTAAGACAGCAGTTCTCTTTGTTGTAAGACGCATCTAAGAAAGGGCATCCTCTACAGAAAGAAATGCAGACTAGTACCTAATGAGCATGAGCTTCATTAGGTCCCCAAATCATGAAACCTTTCTAAATGCAAGGCAACATTTTCACAGCTGGAAAATTACAAATAATTCTTGATACAGAGCCAACAGCAATAAATGGAGTTATGTATAATCTAGGGAGAATGCTACATTCATGAGTAGGTGGAAAACCAAGCTCAATGTAAAATACAGCAGCAAGAGGTAACATAAATATTAAACAACCCTCTTGAATGGCAGAAAGTTCAAATCTGTTACTTACAACATTAAAGCATGGCCTTAATATTTGTTCTTTAAAGTAAATAAAGTACATGGCTATGAACAGAGGATATGGGTCAAAGGACAATTTCAAGTGTACCGTGTGTGTGGATGAACTCTTATGATAATTTTTGAGAGGAAAAAAAAATAAAAAAAACGTGATGTCCAAAATTTTCACCCATACATTTTAAAGAGCAAGAAAGGCTGATCATAAGTGGCAAGTTATTATGGTTTTAAAATGATCTGCAAGACAGTTTACAAATTTATCCTGTGGGAGAAACAGAACTTCCTTTGCTTTCAACATATAAATTATTCCATTTGAAACGTTTTCATTCGAAAGCTGCATAGTTCAAAAAATACATGCGGGGTGAAGATGCTTTTCAAAAATTAGCTCAAAATACAGAAAAATGTTAAAATCTTCCTTCTAAGCAGAAAATGACGTGCATGTAATCTTTCCAGAATTGCTCCAAAAGAAGCCTATCTCTTTAGCTAGAAGAACTCTATAAAAATATTTTCATAGTTGTAAATGTCCCATTCTGCCTCACTTAGTAACTTTACCTCTTCCTAAATTGCATTTGTCGTTCTCCCCTCTGTCTTGGTAAACTGTTAGAAACAAAAGGTGCTTTTATTCACTTATAGATCAGATAAAGACTAGATAGCACATTCAAAGCTTCTCTAAATTTCTTCACTAATGCACAAAAATTGATCTTTTCGCTACCTTTAATCTGCTTATCGTTCTTGGTATGCAAATATGTCAAACGATCTGCTTTTAGTCAATTATGCAGTTTGATATTCTACATTTACATTCTAAAAGAAGTGATTTCAGAGGTGCTAAATATAGTAGAGTTTCATTTTAATAATTATAAGTTGGCTTGCAAGTGAAAAGTCATTGGAGCATACTCTCTGGTTAAAACCCCATTGGTGTGTATGATTTAATCATTGTAGATACTACAGATGGTCTCATACCAGTTAGTTTGAAAATGACTGTGGAATTCAAAACAATTGCACAATACTTCCCCATTTACAATGTGGGAAAACCACTTGCTTCGGCCATACATTTGAAAATGTTTAAGAACTTTTATGGAAGTACTGAGTAACTGAAATACATCTTGGTGTAATTGGGAAATTAAAATCTAATTGAGTGCAAAACCTAACTTCCAACAGTAAACGTACCATAACTTAGTACATAACCTTTGGCACTTCAAATATATTACAACAAATTTACAGTCATTTAGATCTTAAGTGGGTCAAAAGAACATTCATGTGGTTTATGAGGTACCGAACTCGATAAATCCTTAGGTTGTCAAAAGAGAGACTACCTGCTGAAGCGGGCCTGTTTCTGTGTTACAAATGCCTAAATGCAAAGCACTGCAATTAGGTAGGGCTTGAATCACTCAGGCTCCATCCAGGCACAATTATCTATGATAAGGGATCCCAACGTTGGGCTGGGAACACTCAAACTGCATAAATTTTAGGGACATAGCGCTAGGGGGATGGGAGGTAGTTCCTAAAAAAAAGGAAAGAAAGAAAGGAAAAAGGAAAGAAAGAAAGGAAAAAGGAAAGAAAGAAAGGAAAAAGAAGAAAGAAAGGAAAAAGAAAGAAAGAAAGGAAAAAAGGAAAGAAAGAAAGGAAAAAGGAAAGAAAGAAAGGAAAGAAAGAAAGAAAGGAAAAAGGAGAAAGAAAGGAAAAAGGAAAGAAAGAAAGGAAAAAGGAAAGAAAGAAAAGGAAAAAGGAAAGAAAGAAAGGAAAAAAGGAAAGAAAGAAAGGAAAAAGGAAAGAAAGAAAGGAAAAAGGAAAGAAAGAAAGGAAAAAGGAAAGAAAGAAAGGAAAAAGGAAAGAAAGAAAGGAAAAAGGAAAGAAAGAAAGAAAAAGGAAAGAAAGAAAGGAAAAAGGAAAGAAAGAAAGAAAAGAGGAAAGAAAGAAAGAAAAGAGGAAAGAAAGAAAAAAGCAGTAAACTAAATCTGAGAACAAATGTACACAGGAATATTTTTCTAACAAGAATAATTCTGTAATGTCACACAACACTAACATTGTCAAAAGCATTCAGATCGTAGAACTTTTCCAACTTTTCCAGGTCATAATTATTTAAGACATTACTAATTTTTGCAGTTTTTAAAAATTAAAACATATTTAGATCTTTTACAACAACAACAACAAATTTGAATTTAATTTCAAACTTTTTTCCCTCCTCAGCAACAGCCATTACATGGTGCTGTGAGAAAAAAAAAACAACAGATCAGGTGTAGAAAAAGAAGAGGTGGAAAAGGCATCCAGTTTTCTTAAATCCAAATCTAAAATGTTCTCTCTACTTTTAAGAATATCTTACTTTTTCACAGCATCAGATAATCCAACTGAGAGTTGTATGAAGGAAATTAAAATTAAAACCTATTTATGTTAATATTGTGAGGATTCTTCACCTACAGTACTTTCCCATTATACATTCATCACTATATTTTGCCAATTTATTGAATAGCGGGTACCTTTGTCATATGTCATTTTACAAACGATTATTAAATGATCGGGAAGACATTTACTACATTCTTCTTTCATTTGCCTCAATGAAAACTGACTTACAAGGAATACATATTTCTTTTTTAATGAAAAGCCTTTCTAAGTACTCTACATGTGTTTAAGCAACATAGTCTATTTCTAAAGGCATATACTTTGTTGTCATAAGATTTAAAAAACCTAAGATATATATCAGGTAAAACTCAACTTTAAATTGAGTCAGTTCTATATTTTTTGAATTATCATGTCTATTTAAGTCAGCCTGTTCATTTCTCCTACATTTTCACTGTAGTAGACTTTGACTGAACAAAGTATTCATATTCCTATTCCATATTTTTCCCCAGTCCTACCTCCGACTCTATTAACACTGTTCAAAGTACTTTAACATATAAAAAGGCATGCAATAGCTTCATACAAAAAGATCCTCAAAACAACCTTATGACATGAGCTCACTACCAAAGTCCGATCATCATACACAAAATTCAGCATTTAAGTGTAAAATAAGCGATTCCAGCATGTACCATTACTGAAATGGCATGGTATTTTTTACAGTGTTATACAAAAAGCACATCGTATAGAATGCAGCATTTACTCTGCAAAGATTGTGCATCACTGTTTTCCTCTAGTATGTGTAGAACAAACCACATTCCACTGCAACAAACCACACTTAGGTTTAGTAAAGCATACCGCACTGGCTTGAAAACAGCGGTCTTGATGGCATGCTGTAACATCAGAATTGATATATTTGCGTAATACCAATAATCATTCAAGAAAACATTCATAACAGCACAGACTTCCCAGCTGAAACTGCCACGTGGTGAACACCAAGCTATTATATAAATTGCATGGACATATTTAATGTGTATTATTTACTCTACTGTAAGTATTCTGTACCTAAAGGTGTTTTCAAAAAGAAAAAAAAGAAAAGCTATGTAGGTACTCTAACAGAATGTTACTTTGGCAGTCCCTAGTAGTGTTCAGAGTAAAAAACAAATGAAAAAAACCCACGCCATCGTCCTGTCTTCCCCTGATTCCTGGCATTTCTTAGGAGACAAGGAATGAAGAGAATTCAAAATGTTAAAGTGTGATTTCTTTCCAGTAACGTATTCTGCAGAAAGTACCATCAAGTATCGTTGTCTTAACTTTTGGAAAATTTGCCGGCTTTTCGAGAAGGTTCATATGGCACTCTGAGAATACTAGGTGTTTCTTCCATCACTCGGACAAGAAGGTTATCAATGTAATCCTCAAGTTCACGAATATGAGTGTCCTTCTTCTTAAGTTGCTCTTTATGTTTCACCAGCTCCTGCAAAACCTCTTCATAAGTAAGATTACGGTATCCCGCAGTGGCGTCGAAAGGATTTCCATCCTACAGATAAGTTAAAAAAAAAAAATCAAAAAAACACCAGATTTTATTAAGTAGTTGAGTTTTCTAAACAAGTTGATGGGTTATTGCTTTTTATGTTGCTCATGTGCACCTCTTGACAGACGCAACAACTCTTAGACAACATACCTCCATTTGCTCTAGAGCTTTTCCCTCCAACACCCCCACTGGAGCAGACAACTGGAGACAGGTTGCTCAGTTTAAAATAAGCTTCCCACATTGTCTCAGAAAAAATATATTGTTCTCAGCGAGATGTATACACAGCTAATGACCATATAAGCAGTACCCGCAAGAAGAGTCAGCAGGTCCATTTTGGGAAACTGACTATGTGGTAACCTTAATTACAGAAGAACAAGAGAAAGCCCTGAGAATTCAAGTCCTACTGTAACATTCCTGAGTTCTCACCTTTTGAGCATATCATAGCAAACCATTTACTTAGCTTTAAAAGACATCAGCCCTCATCTGTCCTTCGTGTTCTGTTTTTAATCATCAGTGGTTCTCCAGGCCTTGGCCTCTGAATTATATAATAAAACTTTCAATTTTGAATTTCAGGTGAAGTTAAAAGGCTGCATCTTATTTGCACCAGAGCCCTTATACAGAAATAGGTACTACTAAAAGATCTTGTTTTCTTGTTCTAAAGCAGGAGGGACCCAGAATTAAGCGGCAGGGAATACAGAACTGTTTCTGTAATGATTTCAGATGACTCAGTAAGTGCAGGTGTTAACAGAGATGGACAAATTAGTCCCCTTAACAAAGGGCAATATGCGATGCAAAACACTATAAACTCGAACATCTTATTCTGTGTCAAGAAGAATTAGCTGTGACCTTACCTAACCAGATTATGAAATATTTGGAAATGTGTAAGGGAGAAAAAGATTGTGAGAGTTGGTTTATAAAAGTGTTAGACGTGCAAAGCAGTAAGCTTTATCCGATTCAGAAATAGAGACATTTAAAAGATATGGAACCTCTAAGTAAGTAAAATAATCTAACCTCTCAAATCCTGCACTCTAATAGGGCAGAAGAAGAACACAAGATGGCTTTTGTTTACAGTAGAAGTGTGTCATTAAAAATGATAAAGCTTGCACAGCTAGAAGCACACCACATAATAAAGTCATATTCATTCCTTTTCCACGCTTCACTCCTTTTCTTTCCTTTTCTTCCCATACAGCTCCACATTTACACATTGGCATATGCCAAATAATGAAAATATGCAGGTGCCCAAAGTTTTCAAATAAACCTAATTAAAACTGATGGGGCACTGCAAATAGGCTGAAGTATGACAGATCAATCAGCCTCTCTCCATCAATTATATCCTGAGAGTAGATCTTGAAAATATGTGCTTTTAAGGGTTTCTCACTACATTTGAGATATTTGTCACGTTTATGTAAGTGTATTCAGTATTTTAAACTACATTATCAAGTTACAATATTCTAAGTGATCGATAACTCCCACCTTATTAAGATGCCTCGCTATACGGAATTTGCAAATTCATTAGCAATTGATTTCCAACAAGTATAGAAGAGAAAATAACTTCACTTTGTGGACATTACATTTTTAGGACATATTCTTCCACAAGAAGGAAGTGAAATTTTCTCTTTATGGTACTAATTTTTTGCACACATTGGAAAAGACCTCATTAACATTTCCATATCTAAAATGTAGGGTTTTCCTAATTTACTGATTTGGCAAAGGAACAGGAATTAAGATGCAATGATGTCTTTAATTATTATATAAAAGTTTAATTATTATATAAAAGTTTACTGGAAAACTGTGTGTAATACATATGCTTTAAAGATGTTTTGTCATTCACATGCTCTATACACATCTTTGGGAGGAATAACCTATCGCATTAATTACACAAAATTCTAGTTAAAGGTTGTTAGTACACAGAAATAAGTATTGTTAAAGTTAAGAAGATTTTAAATGTTCTGTTTGAGCAACTAATGATACTTATATGTATAAGGAACAATTATATCTTTACAAAAACAGCTACTAAAATTTTAATAGAGAATATTAATCTTATAATGAATTATTAAGAAAATAAGGTTCTAAATAATAAGCTATGCAAAGAACGATTGTCTCAGCCACAGAATACTATTGGGGTACACACCGACAGCCAGAGGAAATGGAGTTAGATAAAAGGAAGGCCTGGCAATCTCTGATCATCTCTTTATTGTTCTAATGAGGAATTCTGCTCTGGGAATATCATCTAAGCTACTTTCACATCTTTTGTCCTACTTACTTCATCTTCCTTTCAGTTCTTAATTAGGCCTTAAAGAGCTCACGCTGCCCTTTCAACTGGCTACTGCTCCCATTTAAACACTGCTTTCAGAGACAGGTGTTGGCACCAGAGTAGAAGACATACAAACATAATTACTAAATGTGATGCACAAGGAAGAAATATAATAACTTGGTGAGGGCTATTATTGCAGAACCTAATAATAAATTACTTCAAACACCTTAGAAAGTAATCTTGAATATTAAAAAAAAAATATTCAAATGGTTTCATTCAAAACTATGGTTGAGATATAGTTTCTTCTCCTCCTAATTTGTATTTTGTATTAAATGAGCACCACCTCATAATCCTACAACTGACATTTAGGATAGCTGGTATTCCAAAAGAAAAATCATCAAGGATTTCTTTTATCACCTTTAAATCCTTTAAATAAAACAATTCACATCTTATTTCTTAAAAGAATTAAACTGATGCTTTCACCAGCAATAAATTACATGATTTGCGGTAGGACATTTGCAAGCACATAGAAACTGTAATTATGGTTACTTTACAGACAATAGCTGCTAAGTTAAATCAATTTTTTGATGTCGCTTTTTGTCAGAGATTAAGTAACCGCCTGGTAGAATTCAGTTTACTATCTGATCAAAGGCAGCCTTCATATACTCTGACATCTCCTACCAGTTACTTACATTATAAAAACTTGGGCGTTTACAATAACATCAAATGTTATTACAAGTCATTTACATAAACCAGCAAAAAACAAACAGTACAAAGTCCTAATTGCTTGCGAAAATTGTTTTCTATATATTTTAAAGATTGAAAACAAACCCACTTTTAAAGATTTCATCTATTCACAGAATAAATTCTAGTAAGACCACATTTTCCTTCAAACAAAGACACCGCACAGGAAATTTGTGCTTTTTTTTCTGCCTTTTCTTAGTACACAATTTATTCCAGGAACTTTTATAGTCAAAAGAGTATTTTGAATAATAGCTGCTAGTATTTCTATTTTTAGTGTTTTCTGAGGGGCGGTTCATTTAATATTTGTATTGTTAATCCTATCATATCTCAGTTCATGACTTCCATTTTGATTTACCATCTAAAGATTGTCCTCAAGTCTTCAACTATAGTGATACAAAACTCCCGTTACAGCAATTAACACATCGCTGCCTCACGCAGAGTTCCTCACCTGACTGTTACTTCTCTAGAGCCACCTGAAATACCCAAAAGCAACAGTTTTCTTTTGACTTTCTGTGCAAAGACATAATTTTTCCCTTCTTCTCTAAATCATAATACCAGAAGTATACTACATACTGAGTCCAAAACTCTGTGTTTCCAAATTTGTATTAAGCCTGTCATTTTCTAATTAGATCTTCTAGATATTTCAAAAGAAAAACAAAAACCCCCAACATTTCCTTATAAGAGGTGAAACAAGAATAACAGCCTATATTCTGTCAAGCACCAATTAGCCGGCATTTACTGATGGCTTTCCATAGCACTCCATAACTCACCATTGTTTTCCTGAGGTCCTCAATGCCAGAAGGATTCACATTAAAACTGTGGGGAAAAAAACAAACCCGCAAATATTAGCAGTGCATATTTATCTGACCAAAACATCTACTAGAAGACACTACTGAATTAGGTATATATCTATAACATATTTAATATGATTTATTTTCTTGATTTGTTGAACTTATGAAAAGTAGGAACACATTCCAAGTTAACGAAAATTTTCATATATTCCTTGTTCACATTTTTTTTGTATTTTTTCACATTCTTTTTATCATAAAATTTGAATAAGTAATTAAGAAATGCAAGAAAGGATATTACGCACAGGGCTCCCCTCGCTCTTCTCTCATCTCTAGACTTACCACGAGCTTCTAAGCAAAGAGATATCCTTCAAATGAAATATTCTGAAAACAGGTCCCAGGGATGAGATTGTTAAAAAATACTACCAAAACCCCGCAGACTAACACATATTCCCATCTTTCGTGGCAGCTTCTAGAGAAAGGTCCTTTAGAAATTCCAGTGAGATCACCAGCTTAAGTCAGAGCTGAAAAGCCATCTTCTGTCAGCAACATTTGTTTTGTACTTAAGATTGAGTAAACAGTCTATTATTTTATAACCCTAGTGATCATCCTACATATGCAAAAAGCAAAGCTATTTCATGATGTTGTTGTGTTGGGATTTTTTTCTTCGTCAGCTGCAAAAGTGAGGCTGATATTGATAAAAGCGGCCATTGTCTTAAGTGTCAGGCCTAAGAAACTGTCCACTGATCTCTCAGGTTGACGTAATTATTAGGAATTATCTTCAAAAATCAGCGCTGCTATGTTCTTATGTACTTGCTGCAGCAAGTTTGGAGAGAAAAATAACTTTCTGAAAAAGCGTTCAGAATTCGGATACGGCTCACAAATTCTATTTACTTGGTAGCATCATAGCAGACATCATTCCTTCATATCCCAGAATCTACTATTTAGTCAGATCACATCCTGGCTGTCAAGGGTGATGTTTGTTGACCGAGAATAATACAAAAAGTTACAAAAATATGTTTACACTTTTTTTTTTTAATTTTAAAGGTAACTTAAAGTAAGGAACGTGCATTTTGTGACTGTTCATCACTTTGTTATCTGAATTTATAAGCCATGTATTCCATGGTCTAAAAGTGGAAGGGACATAATTCACAAAAGTAAATTATGTAAAATACAAACCACAATTTTTTTCTGGAAAAAAAAAAGTGTTTACATTACAATTTTTATTTTTTACATTGCATTTTTTTCTTCTGTACATTATCTTTCATTTCCAAAATAGGCAGGCTTTTGCTCATACAGATGTCCCGTGAACCATCTGCTGGACTGAGGATATTAGATAAAGATTGGATTACGCGAACAGACACAACTAGAAATCAAGAGGTGTCTGACAAATCAAAGTTCTGGCTAATTCCCATTATACCTGTTTGTAACAGTGATCCGCAGCAGTCTGCCTAGTTTGCTGGAGACCAGTTTTGAATGAGGGGCCTCTTTCATCGGGTATTGTCTAAAAGCTAAAGGCAGGAACCCTCCCTCCCAGCCTGCCTTTTAGTTTCACACTGATGTGTCAAACACATGATGAACTTGCTTCATTCATGGCTGCCTTTTGTGATCCGAGTACAAAAAAAATGAGTTAACTGAACTGGATCGAATTAGCTTGGTGAAAACCAAGAATGTCTCTATTTAACGAAGTGTGGCGTTAATTTGGGATATCTTTCTTTTGGGACTGTTTCCTCATGTTAGACAAGATATAGAATAATACGGCCTGACTGCTCAACTGAGTGACTTTCTGAAAGGTTAAAAAAGCAAGATCTTTCATTGCCTTGAATGACTTCATAGTTTCTGTGAAATAAGTTCTGGGCCTCTTTTTCATAGCAGCAGCTTAAAAGAAAAGCAGCAATTCTGACTACAAAAAGTTACGTTTGAAAATTAGAAATATAAATCACAGGCAATACGAACTAATTTTTTTTTTTTGTTGTTAGTTAAAAAACCTGCAATCATTTCTGTAATGTTGCGGACATTGTAACTGCAATTACAAAAGAGAACATCTGCGTATTTCACATGAAGCAATTTGAATACGCTTGCAAAAAATGAAAAACTATTAAACAGAATATTCCCCAATAAAACCCCAAACCCCATGAATACTCTTACTCATATTTTAAAGAGATATATGGAAAATATACTGCTTCTCGAGGAAGAAACAGGTGCTGAGAATGCATATAACATTTTTTAAACCAGATTGTCTACTAAGTAAGGTGGGAGCTCCGCGGCCTCGCTGAGCCCCGCAGGGTTTCCTGCCAGCGCTTCCAGCTGAGGTGAGCGTGAGCAGACGCAGGCAGGCTCTCACCGCCGCACACATAATTCACTGTCCCAGGACCAAGTAATACCACGAAAGAAAACGCTGTAAAATTATGAATGCATACAGTTGGGGGGAGCTGCATGTTTGGTGTATTGAAATTCACGAGCGCGTTTATTTTTTAATTTAAATTTCATCACAATTATACACCCCTAAAGTTATCGTCTCACTTGATTACTGGCAATAGCTTACAGAAAACACACCTCTAGGACCACAGCCCACACACTGTATGACCACCATAAGACTCCTTCAAGCCCCCATCTTCTTGACTTCCTAAGAGCATTCTGAATCATTGAGCTAAGCAATTATAAAAAATAATGTCTTTTTTTTTGCTGTGTTACAATCACAGTTCACCATGATGATGCTTGTTATAGTCCCATCTCTATTTTTTCCCCAGGGTTTGATAAATTGGCAGGGAACTTTTGCTATGGTAGGAGGCAAAACCTATGTCCACAGCTTGGGAAAAAAGAGTTCTTTTAGCTTTGTTTTGAGTACAGTTTCCTGTGAACTGTGATTGAAAAAAAAAAAAAAAATTGGCATTGTGGGATTCTATAATTATTGTTTCTCAATTATGCCCAAAATAAATTTGCGCAGTTTACAAGTAAAAAGATGGTTATTTTCTAACAAATGGACTTTCTGCCAACTCACTCTGAGAACTAAAGTCAATCTGGGTTTCTCTGGCTCATTGTCATTAACACTGTGTCTAACTCCCAGGTGTTATGTCTAACGCCTTCTTACTGGACATACCTTCCAACCGACACAAACTGGCTCGTCTACTCCTCTTTCTGCTCGCTGAAAAGAGCTCATCTACCTTCTTCCTCCTGTGTTCTTCATCATCTCAAGGAATCAAGTAATTTTCTCCCTCTTCCACTTATCCAGACGGGACCAGAAGCACCCCCCTCCATCACTTTGGAGTCTCATGTGCTTCAAGGTGATGTCCCTCGTCCCATAATAATTTTTATCAGTTTGTCTCTTACCACTAATAAACTTCCATTCACTTCGATCACCTTCAAGAAAGGTAGAAACTAGTAAAAGGGAGGTAAATTGCACCAGCACAGATTCAAAATCAGCTGCAGCAGGATCATGCAGGTGACTGACCGATCAAGCCACCCAACTTCTACATCGCCCCCACTCCACTATAGGCAGAATAGACTCCTTCAGTCTATCTCAGCAATTAGTCGTGTTGCCCATTTCACTTGTCTGGGACTTCAACGAGTTCCCTTAACAGCTACTTTATATCAGATATTTTTACCAGATGAAATCACATCCATTATTTTATTGCTTGGGATATAGCTTTTTCTTTACATGTACATTTTTACTAAACAGTAAAGTTTGTTTGAATTTCTGGGGTTTTATGAGCTTGGATTTCAATTTTAGCTCATCTGAGATGAGAACCCTTTCCTATCACCTTGTTGCTGGGAGGAGAAAAGTGATGAGAGATAAAAATAGTATAAGCTAATAATGGAGACAGACATACTATAATGCTGATTCTGTAGAGTGTTTTGGATTACTATTTCATAATCATAGCAAGCATATTATTTTACACTTCCTTGTTATTTTCCCTATTTAAATACATTTCATTAGAACTACACGGAACTCGCTTTTTCTCCTGTAATACCTACTTTTTATGAGGTAGTTAAGTACTTACACTGCATGCTGATTATTTCCAGTTTGTATAGAAGCTTCAGTACAGTGGAGTTGAGTTCAGGATGTACCACAAGCTCAAGTTTATGACTGGAGCTTGTAATTTTGTCTTTTTAAGTTTAATGGTAGTTAAAAATTAAAACGTTAGGTCTAGTGGCTGCTTAAATATTTAGCTTCTAAATGTCTAGAGATTAAAACAATGTTTAAAAAAATCTTTCCTACAACTGATTTAAACATTTTAGTGCCTGAACCATTTACTCTGACAACATAATGAATGGGAATGAGACTCTTACATTATGCTGTATAGAAAGCATATTTTCTTAAGCAGCAAAAGCTTTTTACTTATCTTTTGCTATTCATATTAGTTATATGATCATTGTACTGTATACTATGAGAAATTAAAACTAGGACATTTACATTAATCATTACTATTCAAACTACTGAAATCTTCTACGCTAACTTGACATCCTGTAAAATATCCGTTATACCAGTAAGCTCACTGTGAGCTTTCAGGTTTCTTCCTTTAATATGGAAGGTTTGTGTACAGGTAATTAGCAAAGCTCTACCGTGTTCCTTTTCCATTAGAGTTGAAATATTCCTGTTCCTACTTTTCAGTCTTTGGACTGATTCTTATTACATTGCTTATGCATTTTTCTTTGGATTCTCACAACACATATCAAAACCTTGAAATATTAAGATGTAATTTAAGTTATTACCAATGTACTCGAAACACAAAAGAAATGAATAAAATCAGATACAGCTAATGAAATTCAGAAACTTAGCTTTCCATAGAACATTATTAGCCTGCTGTGCCTGGCAATGCAGACATCATTTTATACTCTGAGAAGGAATGACTGTCATGTCTGGCAGCTAAGCAAGTATGGAATAAGCATATTACCATTTATTTCCCAATCAGATTCTGGGGAACATCACTTAAGACACTTCACTATATAAATTGTCCTGCTGTCAAGCCATGCTCCAAGGTCTTCTGGAGTTTGTGTAACCACAGGAGGACACAAAAAGAATATAAGGTTTTGTTGATATTACTCCATTTCTTAATTTACTATAAAGTCTCATGCCAAGAGTTAAGAAACTGGACCAAACCCCCTGAACTTTGAATGCGAGACGCGCATTTTTTGCAAATCATTTGTTCTCAAGCTACATATTCTTTATATAGACTACTTTGGAAATGGTCTGTTCACGAGTATACTGCTGCACTCTGTAGAGCCCTTTAAAGACGGCAGAAGGTTCCCTGAGACAAAGAAGTTACAGTTTCAGAATATAGTCCTTGATAATGGTCCTGAACAATATGCACTTCAAGGAAGTAGCCTTTTTTCTTGTAGCTCACGTATATCTCAGATTTAGTGCAGTAGAAACACAGCAATGCAACTATATAGAAGCACAGAAACCTTCAGTTAAAACAACTTGAAAAATTTAACAAAAATTTGGCTTTATGCATAAACACCTTCATTTTGAAAACAGACATGAATATGGATCCACAACAGGCTGTTGAGCAATTCTCAGGTGTCTGATACTGCTGGGGACAGACCAAGGGAAGTGGAGGCATACAGGGCTGCATTCACGAGCTCTACCTGAATGCTAGCCTTCTCCTGCCAAAAACAGAAGTATCTTAAAACAACGACACTTGAACTTGCACACTGCTGGACACATTACTTGTGCAAACTAATTTATTACTCATGACTTAAAAGACATTCTAAAATCAAAAGTGATCTCACACAGGGTACTCAACTGAATTTTAACTTAAGTTTCTAGAAAAAACAACAGTTTTACATAAAAAGTTAAGATTCTTAAGCATTTAAATATTGTTCCTTTTACTAGGCAGTTGTGCTATGGCTAAAAAACTAATGAAGTTTTATTCTCAAGTAACCACTGAAGAACTTTTAGTATAAAAGTTGTGCCAGCACTGCCACTAGAAGACCCTACCATTAGAGATCTATAAGTCAAACAAAAATATCAACCAACCCTAAAGTAAAATTGTGTATTGAACCTTCCAGAACCATTTTTGAATGCTTAAAAAAATAGCATTAATTCTTAGTTCTTATAATGAAACAGGGGAAAAAAAAGGTCATCAATTTGATATAGCTTCTGCATTTATTAACAAAGAAACTGGATATAACTATTTAATTTTTTTTTAAGCAAATAGAACAGGCAGTGGATTCCCCCTTGGGACAGATGATATGCCTCGTGCATCCATGCAAAAAAAGTTTTCACATGCCCTAATGTGCACCAACAGACAATCTTGGAAAAAATCTTGTTGTTCAGCCAGCAGGATCAACTTCTAAACCAGTCTTCCTAAGAGATACAACTAATTAGGAGGAAGTGATTGCCGGTGAAGAGTTGGCAAAAGTCAAAATTAACACTAAGTGTTTCTACAATCTCTCTCTAGGAATTAATTGCTCCAAACCATCCTAGTAATATCCCTAATAGTGTGACTGTTGCTTTGTAGTAGCTTTGTGAAAGATTTCATTACTCTCTCATCTTTCTAAATCGGATGACAACAGCCCTGGCAGGACAGACTAAGAATCTTTGCATGACTTCTGCTTGTTTTGTAGTTTCCCCTTACTGCTCGCATACCTGCAACTTATTTGTTTTCTTGAAAGAATGTTCAACCGACAGCTTTACCACACTGAATTAACAAAAATTAACAGTCTACAATATAATTAATGCAGTGCCATAGACTGTCAATATTCTACCTAGAATATAGATAATCGCATTTGACTAGAAATAAAGCTAGTCAAATTTCAGTAGAGAACTGAAAAAAATCCTTTCATTTCAAGAAAAGCAATGCAGAAGTACATTGTTCTTAAAATAAGACATACTAACACTGACAGAGGAAACAAAATTCTATAAATAGCATAGTTCACCTCATGTCATTTTTTGACTAACAGAGAAATCTATGTTAAAATGTCAGAACAAACTTTATTACTCAAGCAATCACAGTAATAAACTTGTTAGAGATCAACATTTCTGAACAAGGCATACAAAAATTAAAAAAAGTGAGTTGCATTGTATACTGGAAAAGGATGACCTACTTGGTAAAGAAATCCAGAGCCATTACAACAACCCTTTGCTCTGACCGGGCAACTTCTGGGGTTCATTTCAATGGAGCTGTGGCCAGTAAGTATGCCTATAGCACATCATATGTAACAGGCGGGACAGAAACCATTTAATAGTCATTTATCTTTGATGATGTTGAAGTTATTGCATTAATAGCTTATCTGCACTGTGGTTTAAGCTAACAGGTTTTACTTCACAACTGCATCTGACTAGAGCCAGGCACATGCTCTACTGACTTAGCTCCACTGACAAGCAGTAACCTAGAAATTCAGAGTAACACCACAATTTTGCAAGAGCTTCTCTAACTAGCTGACCATCACACATACAAAATTTTAATATTTTCTGAAATGTAAAAGACATCAGCTTTTTTTAGACTTAACAATTTAATATGATCCAAACACATCGCGGTTATCGAGAGCCTCATATTTTCATGGCACCTCACTTGTTTTTTTTCCCGAATCTAGTAATGGACATATCAAAATGCAGAGACATTGCTTATTTCAAACATCGCATCCATCGGGAAAAATGAAACTGCAGATAGTGATTTGTTTGGAACAGGCAACAGTGGAGAGGGAGGCAGCTCTAATGCCTACATGTGACGACAGTATAGGGAGAGAGGCTGAAGAAAATAACCACACTTGGAAATGAGACAAAGCAAAAAGATGCAAAAGAGATGAGTTTAAGGGTTGGGCTGGCTGGGTTTTTTCAAGTTGCGCTTTTTAGAAAAGGCTGAAGCAGTAAAAGAACACAGAAAATAAATAATATTTCTGTATTTTATATTCCAACTGACTAATTACTACTGTTATAAATATGAGCATTATTCATAATTGTTACAGTGAATCCTAGTAAGATACATATTTCTTTCTCCTCCACTATTCCATCTTCCACGTTGCTTAGAGTATAACCTATTTATTGCAAGAACTTGAGTTGAAGTGTAACTAGTATGTAGGCATAAGCTTTATCTTCTCTAAGTTTAACGATACTTAGGTCGTGGAAGTGCTACTCGGAAAGGATTTTTTTAATGCATCTCTCAATATATGTATATGTATATACAGACACACACTTATATTGTGTGTATGTATATATATATTTTATATATAATATTTCTGAGAAAGCTCCCAAATGCCTATCAGTTCAGTTTCCCAGATATGGAATTTGATCTGACTAGTAACAACCTGTCAGCTTTAAATATTGGACTATTTGTTTCCCTGTGTCCAGTGCCTAAGATCTTGTTAATTACCTAAACTCTCTTTCTGTAGGTCTTGTTAATTACCCGTCTCCTGTCTCAGAGGACCTTGTTAATAACTTGTACAATCTCTCTAAAAAGGTCCTAATAACACATTAAAATTAAAGATGCTTTTCTTTTAGCACTTGTCAAGTGGTGTAAATTGAGAAATTTTCACATCAGTTTATTAGCCTACTGTAGTGTATTTTCCCAAACTCAAACACTTTCAGAGAAACAATGCGCGAGGCTTGGTCATGGCACAAAACAATCTTTGTTTTCCAGGAGTATCCTCAATTTCTTTAACTGTGTTCAATACAAAATCCACGTGGCTCCTGACTGCATGTTAACCTCTTGAGAGCCAGGACAATAGCAGTAATTGTAAGAATGAGTGCAACTTACAAGAATATTAGGTAAAAGTTTCAAAGGAGTGGAATAATAAGTACGGAGGCAAAAGTATTATTGGTAAATGCTGGCTAAAAATACTAGACATATTGTGTGCTTAAAAATTTTTCATTGGCTGTATGATATAAATCCTCTGGAACTAACAGACTTTGTAATATTTGCAAAAACAGCGTTTCTTGTTTCACTATGAGACTGCAGCATTTTTAAATAGTCAAGAAATCAGCTCATAAATATCTATATTACACCTACACCAGACAATAAAAACCCCCAATCTTAGCACTTATGTAATACTGTTTTACCATATCTATAAAACCCTTAAAAAATACTAATTTATCCATTCAGCATTTGTAAGAGGTAACAAAATATCATCCTCATTTTACAGATCAGGAGCAGGGAGACTGGGTGATTTAGCCAAAGCCACAGAACAAGCCTTTGCCAGAGCAGAGATTAAGAGAAATTAGGGTCCATATTTTGTGATTTCCTGACAAGTAGTATTATACACAAACCAGGCAGGTTTTGTGTTTTGCTTTTCCAAAATAGTTCTTAAACCTTCTTGGAATAATAATAAGTCATAGTAATAAAAATAAATAATAATTTTCAAATAATCCTGGGATACTTCTTGCTTCTAGGAAAAAAAAAATATCCCATAACTGTTGCTAAACCACTTCCACTTTTTCTGTATCAGCACCTAAGAAAAGCATGGAAGATGTATTTATCTTCATTCTTTTAATTAGTACGTAAGAGTAATTAGTGGCACAGTACCCATATAGCCAGCTAGCACTTAATGACTGGTTGGATGAAGGGCTATTCAGCAACTCTGTTCTCCAACTCACCTAGCCAGCAGTTAAGTGAGGTTGTTAGGAGCTGCTGTCCTGCACATCATTGTTGCTTAGTCAACATTACCAAACTCCATTAATTAGGATGGACTTGAGCCTGACCCAAAGTCACTGAAAAGACTCCCACCAACTTTACAGGCATAGGTTCATCGGTGCTAAGAACCTGACCTTCACAGTCATTTTTTTGAGGGTGGTTTTTTTTCTTCCACTATCTCCAGCCTCGTCCCACGGACTGGATGCCCTTTTGTGGCTACAGTGTGCTCCTAGAATTCATTTTTCAGTTGAGTTTCATCAGGCAGGAACCCAGTTCACCTGCCCAGGGACCGTTCCATCACTCAAACAAAGGCTTAGCTAAGTGGGGTTAACTGGGAGATCCATGTGCAAAGCAAACTCCTCATCCACACCAGAACACTCATTTTGGACACAACTTAATAAAAAGATACTGCCTGGTTAATAGCATCTTGAGCAAATAAAAAGCACCTCAAAGGCTAAATTCCCTGTGTATGCCTTCTGCATACTGAATCTGTTACTCAGCCTCATTTGTTTTGTCCCCACAGACATATACAATTCTTTCTTCACAGTATTATTAGTTCGAAAATTTTAAAATGGCTTCTATTCAACAAATCCTCCAGATAAAAGGTAAACTTAAACTGTAAACTCATTAAACATGCACATTTTGTATTAGTTTCTACTTCAAAAGAAGATAATTGTACAAGATACATTTGAAAGAAAGTGAACTTATTCTAAAAGATTCTCACAGAACATAATACTGCAGCATATAAAAATTAAGAGCTTCTAACTTAAATTATTGCATGCTAGATATTATTTCATAATAGCTGTCTTATAGAAAAAGGTCAGTGTTTACTATTTTTTGTTTTTTGAAAATAACAGAATATCTATTTGTCTTATCAAAAGTTTATGTTTACATAAAAGTCAAGAACTAGTAAAAGAGACTCATACAAAGAGGAGGAACAAATGACTAGAGTCCTTCTGAATGGGCACTGTGATGAGCTTTTTAATTACAAAATAAAGAAAAAAAAAAAGTCCATCATGATTACCGTTAAAGATTTATATTTATCAAGATCTGCTGCATTCAAGAACTTCAAAAGATTTCACTACTTATATCTAGCATCTGCTTGAATACATTTTTTCATTTAAAAAAAAATTAAATGCTATGAAATTTTAATTGTTATTTAAATTACTTCTCT
This sequence comes from Vanellus vanellus, assembly GCF_965231255.1. Classification (NCBI taxonomy): domain Eukaryota; kingdom Metazoa; phylum Chordata; class Aves; order Charadriiformes; family Charadriidae; genus Vanellus; species Vanellus vanellus. The sequence goes on along the minus strand of NC_138912.1, from coordinate 7,920,224 downwards.
TTAAAGGAGCTTATTTAAATGGAAGTTTAACTTCTGACAAACTAAGCTACATCCTAACCTTATTCTAATCTAGAGAAATCCTTTATTACATAAATAATATTCTAGGACACTGTCTGTAAACATGTTTTTTAAGACACTAGGAACCGACTTGACTTGTAGAAGACACTAAGAAGATAATTCATTGAAGTTTGTATGAGCTTGTAGCAACCAAATCTTTTCTACAGATGTTCCATTTCAGTTCATTTATCTAATTCACATCCATGATTAGTTTTGTTGAGAAAATTATTATAAGCTCATATCAGGAGTGCATGCATTCTCACCTATAAATAAAACTGAGCTGGCATACAGTAAGATAGATCTGTTCTAAAGTCTTAAAGAACAACATAACAAGAAACAAATTACTTTTTTCTTTTTTTAAAGACAATACTACTCTGTCATTAATTAAGGAACTAACAGACAGTGAAAAGGCACATTTGTTAGAACCATGTTTTCCATTTAAAACACTGATTTATTTTACAACCTTAAAATTCCAGTTTGGAGCATTTAAATTTGAAATTTAATCTCTATCAAATTTAAGTCATTAAATAGAAACGAATCATCACCTTGAAAAAAAAAAAATTCTGGCATTAATATACAGAAAAAAAAGAATGCAAATGAATAAAAGTTAAATAATTAACTGATTAAACATTTGTCCATCGGGAACAGTATATATGTGTGTGTATGTGTGTGTATATATATAAAGAAAGAGACAGTGTATCTTCCTCACTAGCAAACAAAAACCAGAAAGGAAACTAACTGTGGGATGTATTTTTGAGTTTTTGTTCGTTTGTTTGTTTTAAGGAAAACAAGTAAACTGTTGATAGACAAACAAAGAATAAAATGGATTATTTAAATCAAAGTTTCTTATCAGCACTGGTCACTCTGCTTAACACAAAAACTGCTGCCTTGTGCAATGACTTGAATACACAGGAACTCAGTGAGCCAAAGGAATTCAAGTGTGGTAAATGCCCATGTGGGTGCATGAAACAGAAAGGCTGTCAATTCTTGTGCTTTAATGTATAGAATCTAAATCCATTTTTTTCCCAAATGGTGAAATCCATAGGATTTGTTTCCATTACTCACACTTTTTCAATCCTTTAATTTATTCCATTTCATCTTTGGCTTAGACTTGAAACTTTTGCCTCTAAAACCTTGACTTAGGGCAGTGTAATAATTAGCAATGAGTGTTCAGTTAAAGCAGAACTTTCAGGAAGAACCCATTCTGAAGCACGAAGAAGGTCTTCCACAAACCCAAGTACCCAAGAACATTCACAGTACATATTAGTAATAGAAATGTAATTTCAAAATGAAGAAAAGATCAAATTATATAAAAAGTTCATAACTTTTTCTTAGAAACAGATAAGCAATGATATAAACGTATATAAAGCACAAAGATTGTGTTCCTCAACACTTCACATTTTCATTTATATAACATGGTCAAGATATCAGATCGAAATACAGCAAAAACCTACCTTGAAGATGGCAACATGCTTGTAGGCTTGTAGTTTGTCATAAACGGATTAGTCGAATCATAATCAAAACTCTCCTGATGAGTTTCACCAAACGCACTAGGTGATTTCAAGTCAGTAGAACTGTCTGATCCCCCATTGCTAAGTTTATCTGACCTCTTGCTATCTTTTTTTCCAGTCACTCTTTCAAAAAGACTAACTTTCTCTTTTTTCTCTTTTTTAATTTCTTTTCTGATTTCGACTGCTTTGGAAAACAGACTTATGTTTGGATCCCATGTTGCTGGGTTTTCTTCAAATGGATTCTTCTGTCTTGGCAGTGTAGCAAATTTTTGGGGTAACGAAGCACTCACATTGGTAAATGGGTCATTTTGTGCTTCAAGTGTAGTTTCGTCAACTGTGCTGTCAAGCTGGTTCATTTTAGAAGTATCAACGCTTAATGTCCTTCTATGTGGAGATTTTAGACTCCCTGCAAACAATCCGTCATTAGTATATTATCAACGAGACACTTACAGTTTCTGACATGCAGAGAACCCATTTTAGCTCAGGTCTAGAAGCTTTGCAACTGAGTCTCAGTTCAAAACCCTGCTGAGTAACTAAGCCATTTAAAAAAAAAAGGCACAGCTGTGGCCTTAACTTTGTGATTCAGAAACTTTTATGGATAGACACTACAGCAAACTTTTGTTTCCTGTGTGAAAAGTAAGTTCTATAAAGAAGACAGCTATGACTAGCATGCCATTCCAGAAAGCAACAGTAGTCTATTGCTGCATAACAACTTTGAACAATGCAAAGTATTTTCAGTTCTTCATATAAATCAAGTTTAAAACTTTGGTGATAGTTTTCAACTTTTTAAACAGACTTTTATTTTTCACAAGACGCTATTTTGCCCTCTAGAATGCAGTGCTTCCCTACAAAATACTCTCCAATGAGGACATAAGAAGAACATAAGAAGAAAAATGCTAAATTACCACAAATTATGACCAATATAATTTATTTCTTATGCTCAGAAACAGCAGTTATGAGTTACCACCAACTAATGGAAGTGTAAAAAAAAAAAAAAAAAAAAAAAAGGCCAGTAATAATTCTTAACTTTTTGGACTCATAATTGCTCCATAAACTAAAGAAACAGACTTTTGAATGCTCTAACAGCAGTGAACTGTAATTATAACGGTCATGAGTTTTACTTACCACCTTCTTCAACCGAACCAAATGATTCTAGCTGACGCCTGAAAAGATGCGAGTAGCCAACTGTGCTGGATTTCATTTTTTCTGAGGAGACATGCGATCCCGTTAAATCTGACATTGAATGAGCTGAGGATAGCCGCTGAGGTCCCAAAAGGAAAGGTTTTTTTGGTTTTGATTTCATTTGTACTTCACCACTACATACCTCTACGTTTGCATCAGGTATGTGAGTACTCGGAATGATTGCAGAGGATGTATCCGAAAACGTCCCATCATTTTTTCGACCCTTCATTTTGTCTTTTAGTTTAGCAAAAGGGGACTTAGTTTTGTCCTTCATTGACAAATCAAACATACTTGCTGTCATGTTATTCCTCATGAACTGAATATTGACCTTTATTTCTCCTCTGTCTTTTGTTCTCTTCCCTTGTCTGGACTCTAGGTGAAACCACCTTAAAGAAGAAAAACAGCAAGTTAAATTGTGTTTTCTGGAGGCTAGTCATTAAATTCTGCTTAGTTGGTTAATGTATCTGGCTAGAATAATTTAAAATATGAAAACCAAATTCCACACCAAAAATTAAAACATTCCTGGTACTGAAAAACTTTTTTGTCTACATTTGTTTTTGAAGAGAAAACTTAATGACTAAGCAATCACAAAGGTCTTTGCAATGATCACTGGTTTCGAGAACCAAAACCAACTCAGTGGAAGCTTACTAAACTTCATCAAAGCTAATGGGTTCACATCTACTTCTGAAGGAGAATTTGTATCTAAATGTTAATTATAAATACAAACACATTTTATTTGCTTTTTAAAAGAACACTTGATATTTTTCAAGTGGCCTTTATTTAGCAGTGACATAAATTACCTGAATATATACTATGCGGCAAATATTTCAGCTAGTAACCTTTTCTCCTTTGATTTTGCTCAGGTTTATATGTTAGCAAATGTTTTTCCCCTCTGTCCCTTCCTTCTAAACACTGATTAAGATTTATGTCAACTGCACTAGTGAAGAAATAAATATCTGAGACCCCTGCATAGTCAACCAGCATTTTGTTCTGCAACTGCAACCCCTACTAACTTTGATGGTAACTCCACAAGCATTGGTGGGAGAACAGGGAGTGTGTAGGACTATCTAACAGCCACCCCTTCTTTTGCAGGTCACCAGTAGGATTAACTTCAGAAATATTTCCACAGGCTCTGGAACCATGACATAAACACTCCTTGAAAAGAGATCAAAGGTGTGATAATCTGTTTCAAAAAGCCAAGTGTGCTTCTTTGCCAGGTTCAATAAAGGCTTTATCATCCAAGCGTCTTATTCATTCCCTACTGTGCTCCACTGTCCCTTGGAAGCATCTGCAGAATTATGGCTCAATATTCCTTCACCTAAATGAATGACTGACAGACAATCCCTTCCCCACACCCATCATCAATAGTTTCTTCCTACTTCAAAAAGGGCACAAGGGCATATTTCAGATCCGCCAGCTCCACAGAAGTGCTGTAAACCCACAGTCAGGAGAAACGCATGCAGGCACGCTAATGCAACAGCGCATTGTCACGATGAAGGAACTTTCGAACTGGAGACCAAGAAACGAAACTGCCTATCAGCACAGATGTAAAATTGATCATGCAGTTATATATACATTCTGCAATACTGCCAAATATAGAAAACAAGGTCAGGAAAGGAGAAAAATAACCCTCAATTTCCTTTCAGATTTCATAAATATTTTTAAAGGTGACAGCTGAAATAAAATTTTCAGGCAGAGGTACTATTTTTTGAGTTGAGAAAATACTTCTAAAAGAGACCCACCAAAGAAATAACAAAAGGATAAGGAGCATTATGACTTTTTTTGGTTGCTTTGCAGTGTCCAAAAAGTTTTCTATCCCACATTAAATCAGAATAATTAAGAAATATCAGACCTTCTGTGTCCTGGCACTGGACAACATGAATCCAGACCAGATCCAGAAGTTCAAACTGGTGGAAGGACAATTAAACCTTTAGGAAGAAAGTTTTTCTTCTGTTGTGAGGTAACTTCATTTATGTATTTTAAATGAAAGAGCAATCCTGAAATATGTTATGTGTCTGACGAAGATGGATCATTTTTCCTTTTACTTAATAACGTTTCACTTCTTGGTAACTGATTCCAGAAACTCTTTAATTCATCTACAGAGTTGTTACAGAAAACACACACAACAGAACCAAGAGTAAACCTTTTTTGTGATATAGTATTGCAAAAAACTGGAAGACAAGATAGCCTGCTTTCTTTAAAACTCTTCTTTAAAAGAAAATATGTTCATATATTCTCTTAAAAAATGAAAACAATACACAGCCATAACGAACAGGCTCTTGCTTATAAATCTCCATCAGACAGATCTTGCCCATGCAAAAAAAAAATAATCCCCAAACAAAAATGCACCCTGAAACTGAGAAATTTCTCACCATGATTCCTGTGACAGACACTAAACATAAACATAAGTATAAATATAAATAAGGCTTATGAGTGTTTTTAAGAGGCTTAACAGGCAGAGAGGACCTCACTTTTTGACATTCAAGCTTAATGGCTCAATCTACGCTGTAAGAAAACATACTCCCCTTCTCCCTCTTTCCCTCCCCTCCCAAGTCTCAAGCATTAATACTGGATCTCTGATAAGATTCCTGAATTTTCATATGTTTCTACTTAGGAATTAACAAAATGTATGACACTTGCTAACTTTTTTTTTTTAGAACAATATAAAAACATAAATTCTTTAGCTTTTGCTGTGTGGAAGAAAGCCTTTTCTTTTAAAACTTAATTTAACTCAATTATTGATTTTCTTATCGTGAATCAACAATCACTCTGTGTCACTACCAGTACTCACCTGCTAACGGCACGTGTCTACATACTATTTTGACATTCACCAGGTCTGCAGGAGAGAATTCCAGCACACAACTAACATGTTGCCTTTGCAGCTTGCACATTTCTTTTCAAAGTAGACTTTGAAGAACTTGACACTAAAAATAAGTTCAGCTGGGAAAATAGAGACTCTCCTTACCCCAGGAAGATAACACAACCTCATAAGGGACTGGACCTCATACCTGCTGGGACCAGGTTCAACAATACTACTGATTCCAACAGAATTTAATCATAAACTCTTTACTCCAGCAAAATTCCTCTGGACTTCAGTGGAATTTCTATTTGAATAATGATTGCTGGATCAAATCTTTGTACAAAACACAGATATTTAATTTTCATAGGCATTTCAAGAAGGTTTCTTTGTTACCTTGGAGAGTTTATCTTGTTTTAGTTATAATGAAGGTTCCATACGCTTCTGCTCATAACAAGACAATATGAGAAGCAGACTCTGATCATGATTTTCTTCAAATTCAAAGGCAAATGATTACTTTTTTAAACAGATGAGAACAAATGCAGGCAATGCATTTGTGTAGAGCTACATGTGAATGAACAACTAAGTCTGTAAATGTTTCTTATTAGAATCTGTTTCTACAACACATGGGCGTGAGCAACAAACAAAAAAAAAAAGTGCTGCACATAATAGAAAAAAGAATTGGAAAATGAAGTCCACTGTTTTCAGATAACAACATTTGGTCCTAAAATACTAAATTCCACTATACCACTGCCAATTTAAAAAATTGTAATGCATTATAAAAGCCAATAAAACTTGCTATTTTGGTTTTGTTTACAGTACTTTTAGCCACAATAAATGCTCCATTTGTCAGGCTGCCATAAGCTTATTCTATAGAAAGCCTGCACAAAGTAGGAAAATAGCCAATAACATACACGAACAAAACAGGGTGGCTTTTATGAGAGCAGATGCCCTTTTATTTAATAACCAAATATTACATCCAGTCTTGCAGACAGTCTTTATTTAAACAGACCTTGTACAAAGTCTGGCAAATTTTCCCAACTTCAAAGGAAGCCCTATTGCTTTCTGAATCACATTCATACTTCTTGCTCTCACCTTCAAATGTTCTGTAGGACAACGTCCTCCATACACCCTCTAATTTTGACTTTTCCCCTATGGTTTCCATCAGGACAACCCTTGCTTCTTTTTCTCATCTGTTTTTGAGTGCGCTAATGGGCTTCGCCTGTCTTGCACAGGTTTCTGATTATTTTTATTTTGTAAGTATTATATAAATTGCCACTCTATATGCTGAAAATTTTTTTGGAACACAAAGAGAAGATCAACATTCAAGACTGAAAAATCCTGCTGCCCAGTCAGCTCTGAAAAACTTAAACCCTACCTGAAGAAACATGGCTATTTTCTAACTATGACAAAATCACTCATTTTGGGCCATACCTATAGTTAGGCATGGAAAAAGCAAACTCCCTTATTTCTATGAAAGACAGTAATCATCTTCTGCATACTATTGAAGTGATTTCCATAGTCTCAGCAGTACTGACCCCTTTACCTAAGAAAAGGTAGACAGGAAGGTTGAAGGAGAAAACTAAAATGTTACTATTAATGAGCAAGTTGCACTCTTCATTCTGCATTCAACAAATATTTTGAAACCAGTATCTTGTTTGTCTTCTAATAGGAGACTGATGTTGTGGTGTCTTATCCCTCAAATTTGCCACAGAATTTGACAGTTCCAAGTCTTAGCCTTCTCTCTTCTTTGAAGAAGCATCAGTCAACCTATTCACCACGGAACAATGAGCAGGATAGGTTGACAGTATGGGTAAGAAAGATAACAACATTACAGGTAAGAAAAACCAATATGTAATTTTAATTACATTTTAATTATATACTTTAACAGCCTCCAAAAACACTGGGATACTTTCTACTAATTTCAACAGGAATTAGCCAGCACATTCAACCTGTGCATGACAGATGACCTTCTGATTCCATCTTTTGATCTGTGCCAAAGATGGAAACGACAAAAGGAATTTTCCCACTCATTTTGCTGCTTCTCAAATACACCATTCTGCCTTCACTCTACCAGTAAACATCTATTGACCTGATCTAATTTACCTTTGCTGAAATCATTAGATTGCACCCAAAGTTTTTTGTGAAATCTTAATTTCAATCCACAGATTACTGAAAGAATTCTGCAAAAAGCAATACAATCGCAGCACCCACAAGGCTTCTAACCTTGATTTTACAGGTAAAATCAGCATCCTGATCTGTTAAGCAACTTTAATCTGCTACACAACGATGAGGAGAATTTTCTCCACCAGCTGGTACTTCTAAAACTACTCTCATAAAACACCATCAAAATCCCAATGATGGAACATGTCCATCAGCTGTCACAGGAAAGAAATACTTCTTCATTTAGATTACTACATTCAAGCTAGATACACTGAAGAAACTCGCTTCACAAAATCCCACTAACATAAATATCCACAGCTAATGGACAAAAAGCAACATCCAAAGCCGAGCACTGTCTAACATTTTCATTAGCAGCAAATGCACTTTGAAAAATGCAGAAATATGTTTTGTGATAAATCACTCAGATACCATACCAAAAGACTGCCCCAAAAGTCAGTAAGAAAATGAAGTCAAGGGGCTGAGCACAGACTACATCGAGTATGAGGGGAAATGAAGAAGAAAACAGATTATTTATTAAAATAAGTGATGACATTCACAAAGATGAATACTATTACTTTCTGGAAGCCAACTGAAATGAGATATACAAGTAGAGTTTAAAAATAAATATTACGGAGTGACATCGTAACACCACAAAACATATGGGAACTGACACATATCACAACACCCCTACTAAGGGATTAGCTAACATCAACTGGAATCAAAGTAATTAAAGTGGTCTTAGTTTACTTATTATTTTGGCTAAAAACTAAGTGTGAAAACTTTTATTTTAGAAACAAAATAACTGCAAGAATGCGAATTAAGGCCAGTTATTTCAGTTGAGTGTGTGTATAAGCATGTGTGTATGCACAGAAAATGGAGAAGTATTTCAATCCAGATGGCACTCAGTCTCTGACTCAGAATTATGACTTATTCAGAGGATGTGCTTGCATTTGTTGTCAAAATGTAAATGCTGGAAATATTACTAGATAATTTGAAAATATAGCTCTAATCCCATAAAGCTACAACTGAGCACAATTTTTTGTTGTCCCCCATAACCATCTTTCTCTTCTGTTCCTCACTACCAACTTCCCTTCATTTTTATTACATTTACTGAGCGGTACCACGAAAGCAACAACACAAATCCACACGGATCACCAGGCTGCTCATTATTTCTGTGCCTTTGACAAACTTCTCAGTTACTACTCTTCCCACTTTTGACTAGAGTGGAATGAGCGTTTTCTCTCACTTTCATCACGACATTTTTATAATTTCTATTACAGCCTGCCATTTCCACTCCTATTTAGTTTTATCACCTAAAATAATCTAAAATGCATTTTTCTGGTTTAAACTAAATTTAAGACTCAAAATTAGCAAATAATATTTATAAAGTGTTACGTTATGTAGATTTATTTTAAAAGAGGCATTAACAAGCACTAAGCCCATGACATACTATCTATTTACTAGTTGTTTGCTTGTTCCTAATTCAAGTTGTATTTGAAGCCACCTCCTTGAGCGCCTGCCTCTCGCTCATGCTGCTGCAGATGAGAGAGGGGACAGGGCAGAGGCAGCCGAAGGAGAGACCTGTCCATATCCATGAGGGAGGCTGCCAAGAAGGAATTCACATTAATTTGGAGGAAATCACACAATTTTTGTATCTTTCAGGAAGGTCAGCAGCCCTAAGGAGTAAGTGCTTACAACACAGAGGTATTGATCATGATCGGTCGTTAATTCTTTTTGTTTGTTTGTTTGCTGAGAAACTGTTTTTGACTGTTTTATATGATAGATGTAAGCAGAGGAGTAACAGCTTAGTTAAGGCCAAGACTCCTTCACTGTATTATGCTAAAATAAGCATTTTTTACAACATTGAAGCAATTTGGGGGTGGGGTGTTGAGGTATTATAGAAACCAGAGAGAAGGCGAATTAAGTCGCAAATAAAAATGTCTCCTCCAACAAAATTTCTGTAAGAAACAATAACTCTACCATCGCCTGCCCCCCTCAAATTTATAACATTCCAGACAAGTGTTGCATCTTAAATCAGCCAAACGTATAATAAAATTAGTTCTCCAGGAAAGCTAATAAAGGAATGGACAATAAATAGTGTGGACTAAGAGAACGGCGAGGATGAAGCAAATACCGATGAAATAAGTAACATTATGATGAAAGCTAACGGAAATTTGTTCCTCTATTGCTGTGTTAACTTAGCACACAGGAAAAAAAAATATCTAAGTACATTTATTAAAAAAAACTACTGAAAAATACTTCAGTAAATTCAGACATGTCAGTAAATGAGTATTTTTTTATCCCATGATAATTCAAAATTTGTTCTGATGTTACACACTGTCAGATCATCAGCAGTATTAAGGTAACTATGAATTATAACTGAATTGAAATTATTACAAAGATGTATATATCCTTTAAAACAACACATTCATTGATCATCATTTACATTTAAATTGCAAGAGCAAAGGAGGTATATTTATTCTGCAACAGGATAGAAGCAACTGTCATGTACTTCTCACGAAGAATTAAAAAAAAAAACACAAGATTTTACTGCAAAAAATAAAACCATGTCAGACATCTAAGATCTGAAAAGTTATGCTAAATATACTTCCAATAAAGCAGTATCTCCCAAGTTTTTTGAACTGTTAAAAAAACCTCAGGAAAATATCAGCTTCTGGAGCCTAGTTTTCAACTCTGGAGAAAAGAGCAGAAGTAACAAGAGCCTGTCCATTTCCAACTACATCAGAGATGCCAGAGACAGAAATTTACAAAGTCAGAACAGTGCAATGGGCGCTTTTGGACCAATACAGAAAGAAAGTGAACTAGGATCTGGCAGACGCTTTGGCTGAGGTCTCAGGAAGAGACCTAGTAAGAGACCATCTGAGCCACATCTGGATCTAACTGTTCCAGGAATTTTCACTTTTAAGAATTCAAAAAATCATCGGTTTCAGAAAGAAAGAGAAAGGACATCGCGTGATGGTACGTACAAAACTTTCACTATCAAATTATAGTAAATATACTCCTTTGTTTCATTGAATATTGTGTGAAATCAAGTTTATTAGAACACAAGACGTGCAAATCCTATCATGAGGCCTCTGCTTGAAAACTTTACTGCACAGTATTTTTAAGGTGTGACTAGTACCAAAAAATCTACAGAGAAAAAAAGATTATTTTTCCCTAACATATTTCTGAAGCTGCAGTGAATTTTTTAATTAATTTATTCCAAATTATAAAATATAAAATAAAAAAATATATATACAAAAAGCTTAATGTCACACACCCCACAGTCTTCCTAGGAATTCAAAATCAGCTGGTAGCCTTCACTTCTCATACCTCCTTACTAAAAAAGCACTAGGGAATTGCTGACAGGGTTCAGCATTGTGCAGAATATTAAATATCTTTTTTGCAATACCCTGGTGACTCTTGAGTCTGTCTCTTACAGCACCATATGTACAGCTGTGTTGGAAAGAGGAAGCTATTAAATATATTAAAAAGTAGAAATATTACCAATAGACACTTCATCAAATAACTGGATCTCATTCATCCCCAAACAAAGCAAGAAATGTTAAGGTTACATCAACATGAGAAAATAACTCTGGATTTAATAACACCACAAGCCTGTTGAACATATTTGAAAGTAAAAACATTGCTTAATAAAACAGATTAGTGTTTCTGAAACAATGAATATAGCTTTCAACCATCAAAATGCTTTGGTAATAAAGACATTGGACTTGGTCTTGAAAGGCACTGGGTATCTCAGTTCCCACACCATAGTCACGGCTAGAAGGTCTTTGGGTCCAAATATATTACCCTCAGTTTACTGCCAACACAGGACTAGGAATATTTTGTATCAAAAAGGATTTAATAAAAGGGGAATAAGAAAGAGTGTTTTGTTTGAGATCACATTTGCAAATATATTCTTGAAAGTTTGCCCTCCTCCCACATACACGTACAAATATTGCATCCACATCTCCAACTAATGCTTAAAGGAGTCAGCATCAACACACATGCATTCCACGAAGGCATGCAAGCAGACAACCCTGACCAGTGTTTAGATGTTTTTGAAAAGTTAAGGACTCTGAATTTTTTCAGAAGTGAGTTTCAAATAGGGCATTTCCTAGGTTTCTAAACACCTAAAGACGCAGACAGGAAAACCGGACTTTCAGTGGCTCCTATCTCGTAAGAATTTTAAATTGGCATTAAGTGAGCACATGCTGCCAAAAATCCCACTAACTGCCTATCTGCACTTTTACATGTACATAAGACTTTTACAAGTGCGGCTGTTCGGCTCTAGAAGCCTAACAGCCACCAACTTTTAATAAGATCCGCAATCTTAAATGCTCAAGTAACTTCTGAAAATAGGATTTAGGCTGTTTGTAAAAATTTCCCTATAGGCCCCTGTCTTCCGCAGTACAGCTTGCAGGCGGAGCACAGCTTTCTCAGGGAGCACTGGTAATTTCAGCGGTGGTCTAGAGCAGCACCGCTGCACATTTACATAGTGTGAGCTCCTCTCTCACACTTCAGAGAAAGAAATGAAAAATAAAGCACACCTACGAAACCCTGCTAAACACAACTTCATATAAAAATACCAAAGAGATCTGAATGTTTATTTAACTGTCGCAAGGACTATGTTAATTACCCCACTTACTACTTTTTTGCAATAATTTTGTAAGACGCCAATACTACTTTTGCTAAAATTGGTGCAAAAGCATATGGCTCCCCAAAGCAAAAAGAGGTTTTGTTACGCACAGTAATACATGAATAATTTACACATTTTCCTCTGGTTTCTGAATACATATTTCTACCCAGACTTAGAAAGTTTTCACTATTAGTAGTGTTTCTACTTGATTAATTCACCTGTTTTTCTGTAGAGCAGCTAGGTGTTTAAACCAAAGCAGCTGCCTATGACTTGCAAGATAATTACAACTGATGATTAAAGAATATTTAAGAGGCATGTCTGAAGAAACTTCTTGAAACAAGTGTAAATAGAAATTAGAACCCTAAGGCTACAGGCATTACCATGTATTGCATCAAGATAACTGGTTTGTCCTTAAAAAGATAAGCAATTAAAAAGTATAACACTTCAGACCATGAACCCACAAGAGTTTCTGCACTGACGTGTTTTTTCCTATTATATGTTTAGTGAACATACTGTTTTGCTAAAAATTTATAGTTTACAAAAAAAAACCCCAACCACCAGGGCAGAGACATCTCTGACTTGTCTTTGGTGCTCCTTCAACCTCAACCACTGCCCATAAGCAGGACATGGTTTTGAGATGACTTCTACAGAAACAGTTGTCTGATAAACAAGACCTGGCTGGTGTTGCTGTACTGATTTCCACCTCCAACTGCCCACTCGGACTCTGCTGGAGGTTCACGCCTCCCCAGCAAAGTCAGCGACAGAAAAATGATGCCAGCCTCTTAGTCACTTTGACGCAAATTTCAGCATCTTACCATAGATCCACCATTGCTAACAGGAGAAATACCAGACTTTAATTTTAACAGCTGAGATTTCATCACAGGAGCCTTTCTACTCTACTGAAGAGATACTGAAGGAGGAAAGGCACCTGGGGCAGGAACTTTTCAACCACTGCAGAAAGATTTGTCAGCTCCTAGCATGGAGGTCTCCGTGCTGTTCTTGGACTACTTCTGTGGGACAAGCATAGCTAACACAAACACAAATCACGTAGTCACAGGCACACCTGCAGTACACTTACACCTGCAGTTTATTCCCATACGCTTTGGAGGATAAATTACACTGGTACCAGACATCTTTGTGCAACCACGTCCTAACCAGAAATTATAAACAATCTTACTAATTTAGTTGAAAAACCCAGAGAGTTAGACAGGTTTACAGTTCAGCCTGATAAACTTAATAAACGGCCATGATTTTTTTTTTTTTTTTTTTTGCATTCCAGTGCCAAAATCTGCTGGCAAATAGCAATTTTATTTGACAAAGGCTTATGTAGGTAATGATGGAGACTACCACAACAGCAGAAATTTCTCTCCAGTCTGCTCTGTTGAGGCCTGCTGTAGAGAGCAGCCTGCAGGATCGCGGCCTAAGACTAATCAGGATCAGAAAAGCACTGCACTGCTGTGGAAAAGCCTTCACTAAGTCACAGTTCATTGACCACTAAAACATAAATATTAAATATTTTAAGACGCTCGGTTACAGCGACTGAAGGAAAACATTTTTAAAGGGCACGACACCAGGCTTTGAGAGAGTCTGAGTCTCGTACACGGTTCAAATTGAGGTAGGAGCTGAATGGGGGGATACGGCCCTGAGCAGAACGAAGAAAAATCTTTAGAAAAACAAACTGTAATGAGTTAACGTTGCACATAAGAATTTGTCAAAAAATGTTAATGACAGTCCTTCCCTGCGCAGGGCGACCGCTGTGATTACAGTAAACTCTCTGGAAGAGGTCAGGCCGCAATGACATAACTGTATGCATTAGGGGCTTTGAATGCACCACAGAAGAAAGAAACATACTAATTTCATTTCCAAGTACGTTAATAATAAGACTGCTATTCCCCCCCACCAAGTGCAAGTGTACCAGGAATACAAATTATAATGAAAAAAAACAACCACCACTTACTCTGTTTTCCTCCTTTGCTTGTCCTCAAATACATCATTCAGACTTATCGCCACCTGTCCCAAAAACTTGTCCAGCCCCACCAGCGACCTGTGCATGACGATCAGGTACAGGATGTATTTTTCTGGATTCTCCTGCATGAGTAATCCAGGGAGCTCGAAGGAGGCCTCTTCTTTCCAGACAGGATCCAGGGTCTTCTCGGCCACCGAGGTGGAGTACTTCTCCTTGCCCAACTGTATGATGGTGTATGCGTCGTTGCTGCCATTTTTACCTTTTGGCTTCAGACCTTTGGCTTGAAGGACCGTAACTTGCACGTGAGTTGGGAACCACTTCTGGGCTTGCTCTGCTAACATCATCTTTGAGGACCGCGGCAGTGGTAACAAACATAAAGTCTGTGAGTCTTCGAGTTACTGCGTAAGGGCACTTACGGCAGAGACACCTGTCAGGGGGCTCAGCCAGCTCCTTCCTCCAGCGCTCCTCGCCGCGGCGGGCACCCACCAGCCCTCAGGTCCCCCCCTCCCCACGCAGCCCCACCCGCGGCTCCATGCCTGGGGGCTGCAGGGTTCCCCCCCCACCACCACCCCCGGCAGCACCGACACTACTCCCCTCCTGCCCCCGGCCTCCCCCCGCCCGCCGCTGCCGCCGGCCCGGCTCCCCGCCGCCCCCCGGGCATCCCCCGGGCAGGGCCCCTCCGCCGCCCGGCCCGGCCCGGCCCGGCCCGGCCCGGAGTTCCGCGGCCCCTCAGCGCGGCCCGGCCCGGCCCGGCGCGTGCCCCGCAGGCCGCCGCCGCCGCCGCCGGCGGCCTCCCTCTGTCCCTCGCAGCTCGGTGCCTCAGGGCGGCGGGCAGCGCTGGGGGGGGTGTCTCGCCGCCGACCCGCTCCTGCCGGCGGTGTCGGTCCGGGCTGCCGCGGCGCTGCCCTCCCGCCTGCCTCAGCCTCTCGCCGCGCTCCCCCCACACCACCACCACCGCCGCCGCCGCCGCCGCCGCCCGGCCTGACGGGCCGGCTCCGCCGCTTCCGCCTTCCCCATGCTGCCAGCGGCGGCGGCGGCCTCCGCGGCGGTCAGAGGGCAGAGGGCAGGGTTCGCCCCCTCCCCGCCGCCGGCCGCTTCTCCTCTCCTCTCCTCCCCTCCGTTTCCCCGCCGCGCCGTGGCTGGTCACCCGGGCCAGGCGCCGCGGAGGGCACCGGCTGCCACCGCTGAGGGACACCACCTCCCCTACCCCCCCGGCGGTCGTGCCCCAGGGCCGGGCGGGGAGAGGCCGGGGTCCCCCCGGGGGTAGCGGGGAGCCGGGCCCTCGGGGTCCCCTCCCGCCGGAGATCCCCTTCTCTGTAATTAATTCATCGCTGGTTTTATTTCTAGAAGGGAGAGAGAGCCCTACGGGAGCTGTGGGCGAGAGGGAACATCTACAGACATCTATTGTTGTTATTACCATTATTATTATATACTATGATATATGAGGGGCTCAGGGGCAGCCATGGAGTTGTGCTGCTCTGGAGGAGGCTCTCCGTCACCCCATCCTGCTGCAGACACTTTGGGAACATCTTTATTTTTCCACCCCATCCACTCACCCTGCTGACTCTGTTGGATTTAAATGAGAAAGCAGAAATAATTCTCACATGTTTGCAGGACACATCATGTTGTTGATGGTACACCTGGAGGCTGGAGGGGTGTGTGCGTGCGTGTACATGCGCACCTGTAAGCAGAGTCACAGGTATTATCTTAATTTCTAGGAAAAAAGAAGAGAAGCCCACGTGCAATTAGGGTTGCAAAGCTCCGTATCCCACCCCCAAAACCATAACAAGCGGGGAAATTAGCAGCCAAGTCAGATAATACTTCATCCACCACCCCTCACTCATGAGTCCCTGGTCCATGGCGCATGGGTTAGCGAGCAACAAAAAGCTTGGGAGACCTTCTCATACTGCTGAGACCTACAGGAAATTAAAAAGTTAAAGCTGAAGGCCATTAGAGAGAGTAAAGTATGATGCTGCCCACAACACTTAGTGCTGAGCGAGTTATTGTCCAGGGTCAGAAAAGGTTGGGGATTGCTGGTCTACACATAGTCGTTAGTCTGAGTCCCAGCTCACATTATCTTTGTACACAATTTAAATAACTACTTAAATGACCCCTTAAGTTTGGACTGGAACAATATTTGTGTGCGTGCTGTGATAATCAACACAGTGCTGGCACTTCTCTTTGCATTGTATCTGATTTTTGTTAATGTTGGAAAATAGATGGTCCAGTTGGAAATTACGGGATTCATGTCTTGGGATCACATTTAGACAAAAGCGTGTAAATGGATTCTCTAGGGTAGTAATTTCTTAGAGAGTTATAAATGCTATGATTATCTGCCTTGGTTTGTATTGGGGAGATATAAGGGTCAAATTAAGGCTGCATGTCAACTCTTTGGGATAGATCGCCGCCCCCCTCACCTGAAAATCGCCTCCCCTCCTCTCCAGCTGCCAATGTCCTGCATCCTCAGGTATCTTTCCCAAACGTTTTGCAGTGAGTTGTCAACAAAGCTCCCAGGGTGAACTGCTGTGCTCGGGGAAAGAGTAGCAGTATTTCAGGCAGGAAGAGCCAGGAGGGATTATGGTGACAGTGTTCTGCAGGAGACACAGGCCATGGGGGAAAGCCGCGGGGTTCTTGTTGGAAACCAGGGAGACATATGTACATCACATTATTTCTTAAATGAGTTTTACCACATACAAATTCTGTTTTAATAGAATATTCTTCGTCGCACTAAATCGAAACCAAGCATGATGCACTCGTCAAATCAAAACAAGAAATGAATTTTAGGTAGGCAGAATGTATTTATTTAATCAGAAATTTAAGTCAAACATCATGTCTTGCATGCTGTGTCTTAGGAAAAGTTTTATGGGTTCTTATAACAGGCAGGATTTGTGCTTTTTCCTTGTCTTTTATTGGTAGTCTATCGTTTCTTATTATTGACTCTTTCTAAATGGGGTCTGACTGGAACACACGTGCACGCGGCTGAACCGGGGAAGGTGGAAGAACCTTTGTGCCTCCACATACGCTATATCAATACAATACCCAATCTGCCATTCCTGCTTTCAAAAATAAGCAGATTATTAGTCCTCTAGTCCTTATGCGCAATCTGGTGTGGGAGAAGAAGAGAGTGGAGCCTTTCTGCCTTTCTCATGTCTCTCCTCTCTCCTCAGCTGGTGGAGCAGGCGTTGGGGAGATGTCCTCTCAACTCCCCCACCCCTGTGCTTGAAGTGAATTCTGCTCAAAGGTGCACCAGATATATTTTATTCCCTCTTACGCCCCTCTAGGGTCAAGTTGCAATCCAGCCTTTTGATTTCGTTCTCTTTGGAATAGGGACATTGTCGTCTTCTTGAATGTAACGTGCGATATAAATGACAAAACATCTCAGAGAAATAATGATATCTCCAGCAGCACAGTGTCCCCTGGCACTGTGTTAGAGCATTAATCCAGAAACGACTCAGATTCCAGCTTACTACACCACCGCTCAGTGCCTACACGCACTGTAGGTTTTGCTCATCACTTTCCACGATTTAGTGAATATTATATTAGAAAATCCATTTTGTTTTCTATGCACCATTTTGGTTATGAGACTGTACAGTACCTTTGCTTTTGCTTTTCCTCCCCACGTTGAGACCAAGTACTGTGGATGCAGGACGAACAGTGCGGGAATATCAGTGGTCATTAATATTAAATACTTTGCCGTAGCAGTACAGTGGGAATGCTAATGAGGGTGACTAATCTTCAGGAAACCATTTTTTTTCTGCCTGAATTTGAAGTGGGCACTAACCAAACAACAGTTCACATGGGGATGGATACCGTGAAGCTGACAGAAGTGATGGACAAATTCTGTTTTCACTGTCCCTTCGCTGATTAGCATGAGCAGGCAAAAATAGATACAAGAGAAGGAAAGTCTAGGGACTCTTTCAGAGATAATTAAAACTCAAATGTCTCCAGGGTAAAGGGCGGAATTTTTCTTAGATTGGGTTTTGGCAAGATCTGTAATTCATGCTTTCCCTATGAAAAGGACTTACAGCTTTTTAGGTATCAAGGTCACCGTATTCTTTCTTGTAGCTAGCTCACGTCATCAAAACGCTCCTTAATCCCAGGAGTTTATTTATTTAGAGTGGTTTATTTAGGAAGGAATAGCTAAGTGGACTAACAACGTGAAAGAAGAGAGGGACGTTATCTACAAGGAGAGGGGGCCTTGGGGCAGCCACCAGGAGCATAGTACAGAGTGCAAATCAGAAACGTAGAAACAGTTTTCTGAGGCCAGATGTTCCGGTTTTGATGGCTTTTTCTTCAGCAGCAAGAATCCTGGGCTTGCTTTCTTCAACTGTCTTTCTCCAGCCCTGCACAGGTGGTGGGAGGACAGGGAAAAGGGACAAGGCAGAGAACGACGCGGGAGCTGCCATCCTCAGAGAGAAATCCTTTTTTACCACAATATAGCGCTCAAGGGAGCTACTTTTGAGTGCAAGCTCCAATTGTAACATTTGGCGCTCAAAATCCTCTAAAAGAAACAAAACCAAGGACTGGAAAATTCGTGATAGAACATCCTCAGAGTGAGCGGACTTGGACAGAGAACACAATACAGTGATGAGAGTGAGTTTAAAAAATGATTGTTTATCACAGAATAACAGTGGATATCTATGGCGTATTTAATACGGAACCTTAATCCTCATGTGTGCCATCTATCTCTATTACACGTTCTTCCAGGCATTTCTGGCCCAGGAGATCTACATTGTTTTTTAAAGAGGGAATTCCAAGAATTACGGTGGATTTTTTTCCAATTTCAGTAATTTGAAATACCCTCTCAATGCTCCCTCCGGAGCCAACAGTACATCTGATTAAACATCAGGCTTGATATTCTGGCTGCCCTTGCAAAAGAGAAAGCAAGAAAATCTTTTCGCCTGTGCTGCTGAGACAGTTCCATCTTCTGCTTCTCATTTCCAGTTGCGTACTTGCTAAAGAGGATCAGAGCGGTTGTGCTTACAGTGGGAAACTGTAGCAGATAAATTGGCGATTTAATTTCTCCCTGATTTCTGTTTATGAAGTAAGAGGCATTTTGGTTGTTTTGTTGTTTGGTTTTTTTTTTTTTTAATGAAAATGCTATCTCTTCTTTGAAATTGTTTGCTGAATAATTCTTTGTTGGCAGATCTCGGGTGATGTGTTTCTTTTGAACATTACAGAGTTGTGAGGCAGAGGCTGGTTTTGTCTAGACATGTAACGAGCTTCTGCTTTCTGCCTTGCTGACTCTAACTTTCAGTAGCTGTTGCAACTGTCCAGATTGCACATTTTCTGGAGAGACTATGCAAATTTTGAGGCTGAACATTGTTGTCTGTTAACTTTATCTTAGCTGCCGTTATTTTTTCAATTAGTGACTTCTTCAGGAATTCACTAGAATTAATTGATTGCAGAAATCAAATAGCTGGGCTCAACCCCACCGCTGTGGATTGGAAAGTTTTTCTCAAGCTACTGTTTTTGTCTGCTCTCTGGGTTTAAGGAGAATGCATTAAGTGGCAGCATTTTGATGTAAATATTAAACACTAGAAGAATATTCATCTCGTTTCTTTCCTGAACCCAAATTTTGCATCCCCAAGTGTTCGTGGTTTTCTGCGGCTGGATGCGTTAGGCACAGTCCTGCTCTGCGCGCTCTCTTTTACCTTTCACGTTCACTCTCATGGAACATCTCCTTATCCTCCAGCTGTCCTTGGCCTTGACACTAGGGCTGAATCCTCTCCGATAGCTCTTGACAGCCCTACACACACCTCACAGGTACTGAGCTCTCGGGTACTGCCGCTGTCGTCGCTTCTGTGCCGTTGTCTCTCTAGCTGGGTATGGGTTTATCCTCCCCTCTGCTTAGGATGCAATTTATGTCTCCACTGCCTCATTCTTTGCTGGCTTTCTTGCGTTATGGCAATAAACAGGATCATACAACACATAGCTAAGGAAATTTGTCTGTAAAGAGGGGAGTGGGGGCTTGAAATCAGGCAAATGCCCATGGAATTGTCCATTGTTTTGATAGAAATTCGGTACTTTTCAACCAGAAACCTGGACTCACAGGTACGCTAGAGTTTTGTGCAGTATCAGACTTCAAATAAGCACCAGGTACCACTAAGAGTGTGGAAGCATCATCTTTTTTGTTCATTTTTAGCTGAACTTGTTTCACAGCCTTTCAACGCTGTCATCCATTGTGAAGTTCAAAGAGGCTTAAGTGCTGTAAAACAGTCATCAACTGCTATAATTAAACTTGCCAGTCATCCAGATTTGACCCAAACTGCCTGTGTCTCAAGATGTTAGTCAGGTGTCTGGGTTAGATTTCGATTCAGTCTTTCAAAGACATGAAGACACCTAGCTCTCGGCAGCTTTTGCACAAATCGTAAGTAGGCAAATCATCTTGCTCTTCTGTCAAAGCATCCCCATCACGCAAACTCCTTGAGCACTTCTACCCCGAAATAGCCATGGGATACCTCAGGCACACGGAAATGCCATAGCCCTGCCCCAGACCGGGTGGGATTCAGACTGTCTTCAGCAATACCTCTGTGGGGGACAGGACCAGTCACGTGCAATTCTTCTAAAAGTGTTTAGCTGAATTTAGCTAAGGGCTACATTCAGATTTGCTGTTGGCTCTCCTAAAACTGACTCTTAGAGAAGTACCCATTCAAAAATCATAGAAACACAAACTGGGGCTCAAACTAAAGAGATACATTAGAAATGTTTTCAGACTTAAAAAAGCACATTCTTTTCTTGTTTGCAGTACATGTCCGATGCTTGAAGGTCACAAACAACTTTTATGCATTGGAAATGGACATGAATAATATAAGGAGAGTCAAGGATAATTTTTCCATCCCTGAAGAGAATAATCTTATTTTGTGCTTGACAGAACCTAAGAAATATTAGCAACAGAAACAAACGACTTGAAAATTATGACCTTCTTTCTGGTTTCCTAATGAACCAGCTAGGAAAAAAAAGAAAGAGATTTTTATCATTGTCTGAGTATGAGGTTTCTTCAGAGGTATTTTTCCTGGGTTTAAATAACTCGTACATTTACTCTGTCTTTATAGGTCTCCAAGGATCTCAGAGACCATTACTTCAGAAATTATCCAAAGTTATCAACTCTCTTAAGGAGAATCTCAGCAAACACCAAAAAACTATGTCCTAAAAAAAGTTCTAATAATGGAAGTTTTGAACTTCTCAACTTCTTTCTTTCCTTCTTTTTTCCCCCTTGTCCTTCCTTCTTTTTTCCTTTTTTAGGACTTCAAAATGCTTTACAGGACCTACACATTCAACATCAGTAGGCTGCCGCATGAAGGCAGACAAAAGGGAAGTATTTGCAAGAAAATTAAATTGTTATACTTCCATCATTGCTTTGTGTACTAAGTTAGCAGTTACAGCAAGGTGGTGAAGTACCTACCCACCTTGAAGCATAGCGTAGTCCTTGGAAAGTCCTCCTTGTAGTTTTGTCTTCTTAACTGAAACACATTTAAACTTCCTGCTCATTCCAAAGACTTTTTCCCAGGCTTAGCTGCCCCCAAAATTTCTTCCCAGGGATTTTCTCCTACCAGAGGACTACCCCATGCCTCTTCTGTTGTTGAAGGGTCTAATGGAATCCACCTGCAGCACTGAGTCAGCCGTGATTAATCTGCAGTTAGCTGCAGGGTCTCAACACCTCCCGCGTGTTGGTAACAGGAGAACCCTTCTTCCCTGATGATACCAAAAAAAAAAAAGTAAAATAACATAACATAAAATATTTTATGAAGGAAGGAAGGAAGGAAGGAGGGTAGATGTATTTATTAGACTTAGACTTAACATGTCTGCTTTCAAGTCCTGGTAAACCAAGACATGGGTTTTCTAACTCTTCACCCTACATTGTAGAGCTGGTATAAAGCCCAGAACAATATTTGGTACTTTGGGGGAATTTTTTTCTCTTGCTGACTTGATGAATAATTCAGATTTTATATCATCTTTGCCTCCTAGCAATATAAATTTCAATTTGGCTTAAGCAAGGTCTTAATATAAATATGTGATTAGAGAAGGAATCTGAATTAAATTGCTGTAGTTAAGTTTTATGTGCGTTAAATGTATGTATTCCAAGCACTCTTCTCCAACGTTACTTACAAGCCTCCTTTCTTTGAAGCATGGGTTATTCTTAGAAAACTCAAGCTGCTCCTAAAATTCTGCTCCCAGTAAGAGACAAATTGGATAAAAACAACTTACTGAGAGGAGAGAGCTTGCAGAGCTCATGCAAGTAGACGAGGAGTGCTGCATGACAGCCTTCTATGCCTTTTCTGCGAGAATTATCCGATACCTAGTCATATAACAGATAAAATTTCACTTTTCCAAAATATCTGTAGTGCATCTTCTTCCCAACACCAAAAGCTGGAAGGATTGTGAGGGCTATGGGAATACTGCAAATTTATTTTGGCACTGCCTAGCGCTTCAAGCATCCTGGAAATCAGCACTGGATATGTTCTCATAGTCTGGATGTAAATTAGCCATATGTGCATTAGTGGCATTATTTACAGATTGAATTGTGCAACTATACTTAGGGCCTTAGATAAATTATTTCTATATCGGGTCCAATTCTTGCTGTCATTTACAGGAATATAAATCTAGGATCACTCCACTGAAGTCAGTGGGGTAATTACTTTGAATTTTCTCCAGTGTGACGGCGAGCAGAATTTAGCCTCTGATTATTATTTGCAGCTCTGAAGCCCTTTCCCCTACACTAGAAATCTACTGAGTCTCTTCTGTCAGCTTGTCCACTATCGCTTTAGAATTGCGCTCAGAAAACGTACCTGCAGATGAAAGCAAAGCGATGCAGGCAGATTTAGTTCTTTTTGGAGTTTCAGTAAATAAAAATGAAAAGAGTTACCTGGTGTTACAGCCTCTTGTTGGATATATAGCTTTGCTCTTCATGCTCTATTTAAATGCTGAAGTGAGTCTCTGTAAGTCTCAGCATTTAAGTCTTTACGTCTAAAAGAGGAATTGCTGTGGAAGTTTGCCGCCGGCGCTGTCTCTGGTTGAACCTCACTAAAAAAGTCAATACTGGCAGCGTTAGGATATATATGTCAACTTCTGAGCTTCTTCACCCACCACTTTGAATGGACCTAACATTAGCAAAAGTGATTTGTTTTCTTACCTTGGTTGTTACCTTGGGGTTTTCACTGTATCTTCATGGCTTAAGCCAATGGTGCTCCCTCTTTTTCCATCGATGTTTGACAGCATTGTCTGTCTAACTGTGAAAAAGCAGTGAATAACAGTAAAAGCTCTCTATAGCAGCTTTTTGGAAACTCCCATCTGCTAGAAAAATACAAAATCAAAGATGGAGCATACCAGTCTCGACAGAAAAATAGAAACCATGCTAACACATCAGCAATTGTTCTCTTGAAACACTCTCACTGATGTTGGGGCAAATATGATTGTCCATGTAAGAACACAGATGTCTCATCATCCAGCAACATATGATGTTAAGGCATACCAATGTTGGATGCGACTTCGTAGCTGTGGTTCAAAAGCTCATGTAGGAGGAACACACTGGGATACTGGTTATGTCTTTTTCAACTCAGTATTTCTAATGAGAAGAAGATGTCTGAATGTATTTTATGTAAGTCATAATCATTTGAAAAAATGCATTAGCAGGCACAGGTCTCATAAGTGATTTTAAATCATCTCCATATTTTGTTTTCCTTCAGCTTCTCCTTTGTTTCTTTGCTGCTGCTCAATCTCATTTTTTCTCTCCCCCATACTACTGCAAGAGCCTGTCCACCTTCATTTCCAGTGATAGAAAAGGCTGTATAACTAAACGCCCCACTTTGGCAATCCGATGCTCTAATTGATTAATTTATTATCTCAGGATCTTTTGTACAGTTTCCTGCCACTACCCGGGTCCTTCCATCCCTAGTGACAGTATCAAGATGTCACAGAAATTTTTAGGTAAGGCATGAATAATTGCACGGTCGCTGGATTTGAGCGGCATGATAAAGCCTAGAGAGTGCTGACTAAAGGGGCACAAGACTAACATTACTGTGCAAATAAGCTTTACTCAGCAAAATTCACAGGCAGTTGTAAGTACTAACTTAAATAGCATCCCAGCCAAGATACCACTTTCAGGCTCGTCCCTGAAATTACTTAAAGCGCAGAAACAGAGATTAACTTCAGCATTTAAATATCGAGCATATGTTCCCAAAGAAGACATTTTGCCAGACTTTTCTGTGCAGTGGCAAATCTGAGATTTCGGAGTCGGTGAGAGAAAAGAGGTAGAGAGGTAGAAGAAAGACTGGAGCAGCAGGGTTGTGCATGGCACCAGTGGGATTGGACAAAGCAGATTACCTGACTCCGTTTTTATATTTTCTACAGAAAAGTCCGGGCATGGAGGGTATTGGGAAGGAGAGGAGGAGCTGTGCACCAAGCCCAGCACAGGTGACAGGGCTTCCCAGAGCAGCAGCGATCCTGTGAAAAGGGGACCATTCGGGATGTAGGTTTTACGATGGTTCGTATACCAACACAGATTTTGCCAGCTAGTTCAACTGAATAAGGTTGGCCTGTCCCAGCACATCTTTGGTCATAGGTATCACCGAGATTAACAGATTTGCCCCGGCCAGAAAGCCTCACCTGGGAATCCTGCACCCAGCCCAGTTCACAGGTCGCCTCGTGTCAACGAGCCCTCCAGTCCTGACTGCAAAGCTTCTGGGGTGAAGAACCCGTGATCCTTTTGTAGAAATTTTCCTGATGGCTAATTAAGCTCACTGTTAATCCTGTCTGCTTTATCCATAATCAGAATTTGACCATTTTCAGCTTCTAGGTCTTGATTCATTTTTATATGCTAAATTACATAGCCTTTACAAATCTTCTCCACATGTAGGTATTAATATATCACGATCAAGTCTCTTAACCTTTCTTTTGATAAAGTAAACAGATTAGGCTGCATACATCTATCCCTACAAGGCAGATATTCCAGATCTTGAAATCATTCTTTTCTGATCTATTTTCAATTTTCCATGGCTCCTTTGAAGTGTGAACACCAAGACAAGTCATGATATTCCAGTAGTTTTCCCACCAGCTCACACACAGCTGTACTTCTTGTGCCAGAATCCCTGGCCCAGTAATTCTGCTGCTAGCTTAGGTTTAGGAAATTCAATCTAGAGCATTAAAACACTTGCTATATATTTTCCCTGCGTAATTGGAAAGCAGCGAGAGATCAAGCAAAGGATCAAATCTGGGGGTAAAAAAAAAAAAAAAAGTTTCCAATTCTCCCGAAAAGTTTGGAGAAATTTACTAGAGAGAGAGATACTCTCCCATAGAGCAACCAAGCGCTGACTGTAAGTCTGTTTGTGCTTTGGACACATCTGTATGGCAGCAGCATAAAGAGTGTGGCATGCTGTTTAATATCTGTCAGGCTTCTTTTTTAAACCACTTAATAAGCATGTATGTAAATTCTGCGCAATAAAAAAGTTCTAACAACTAGAACAAGAATAACCTTTTATGTGGTGGCTCCCACCCTTAATCCCAGCTTCTACATGCCAGTTCCTCCCCCCACTTTCACAGCCCCATTTCTTGACAGGTGCCAGAAGGTTTCAGAATTTTCCTGCGGCTTCACCATGGGAACTGCCATTTCACCAGGAATGAATTTGACCTGCTGAGCAATAAAGCTGAGGCAAAACACTTACGCTCTAGCCGGAATGGGGGAATTGCTTGTCTTTCTGTTGGCATGCTCTCCTCTGGCAATTGTTTTTTACCCAAGGAGAGCTCCGCGTTCATTCAACATCCCTCTAACTTCACCTTGAGAAAGGAGCAGGGCTTTGAAAGTGTCGTTTTCCCAGCAACAGCTGCTGCTTTTAGCATCCAACAGTCTTTAAATCCATAGAAGGCTAGTTTATATGGACAGGGAAGCATTAAATGCTAGGAAATGAGGGTCTTTAGGTAACTATTCCAGATCTGCTATATCTGCAGTTACAGCAATTGGTGGTGTAGGTGGTGTTCTTTTACTGGCTTTTAATGAGACACATTTATTACTGCCTTGCGATAAACCAAAGTAAAGTCATAAAAGTGACTTTCATTGAACATTTGTTTGAGTCCTGCCCGGGTCTTATAAAGTTTCATTTGTTCGAGACTTTAGTTTTTGTTTTACGTTGTCTGCCACCTTTTTGGTAACAGCTGTTATCTCCTTCGATAGTTACATAAAATAGGCTTACCTTCCACGATACGGCAGAAACTTGTGTCACGACTTGTGTGGAGACTTGGGAGCTGGTCCATCGTAATCTGGTAAATCAGTTGAGTTACCCGAGTGCTCCATACGACTGGGCAGAACACGAGTTTGAAACCGCTTATGTTTATTTGTGGTAATTTCACAATACTTGAACAGATTAACTGTGCGGGGTGATAAAAGAACTGAAATTTTAGGAAGAACAGCATCTAATCCAGTAGTCTTTGTTCAGGGGAGTGAAGTCCCAATGACTTCAGAGAGATCCTTGATGGACCGGAACCTTCAGCCAGAGCACGGTGATAAAAATAAAGATACTTTTTTAGGTCCAACAATGAATCTAACCTATTTAAGGTTTATGAATCTTCTTCGACTACTGGACTAGTATGTGTTTCACTAAATATGAGTTCCAATATTGCAGCTAAACTCTCTGTAAATACTCTCCAAGAAATGTTCTTAACAATTCACCTCTGTAAGTTAATACCTATTAAAACCTAAAACTGAATTAGATTTGGAATTTCCTGGATTCTTGTGTTTGTCATGCAAATTTTCAGTGCTGTTCTTTTTATGATAATATGAAATAAAGTAGTTTCTTATAGTAACATTGTAAATCATTTGCTTTCTATTACACGCAGCTGGTTTTGTTACAGTAATGATTTTGTATGGGTGCACACTGCAGTGCATATTAAAGGCAATGAGACATTCTTTTTCAGGGCTCACATGCAATTGATGTTTGTGCAAATATAACCAGATAATGACAAAACAGTAATTTATGATAATATATTAGCGAGGTTGCTTTTTCTCTCTTCTCCCAAAACGCACCTTCTCGTAAGCTGCCCTTCCCCCCTCCCCAGCAAATCTCTATTTTTCGTGTTTACAGAAATGACTCCCCACCCTTGCAGATGCAGATTACAGTTTTTCAGCTCACTAGAGATCCAGAATCAAAATCTAAACCAGCTGGTGTTTTTAGGCGGGTGTCTTACTTTAGCTTACTCAAAAGAACACAAGATGAACGGTAAGAATTAAATAAACCACAAATTATTTTGGGGACTGTCTGGTTTATATTAGAAGTAAACTTTTCACTGCTGGCTGTTGTTTCAAAACTATTGCCTCTATTTTTGATATTCATCCTTGGGATCTAACACAAACTATGTCTTACTAGTTTAATCCATTGTTAGGCCATGTTTAAATATCTTTTATTATAGTCATGTGCTATAAAACAGTTCTCACTGGAGTTTGCTGGCTGGAAGCCAAAGGGTAATACTGCTTCAAGTGGCACAGCGCAGTATTAAAAGAATTTTTTTCCTTTGGTGTTGGTACTTACCAATTTCACACCTTGAAAAGAGCCTAACTACATCAAAATGTGATGTATCTACTTCGAGTGCAGGGACTAGAAAAATATTATAGCGCAAAAGAGAGCAAAGGAAACATCCCAACTGTATCAACAGTTTATTCATCTTTGAGTGCGATTAGCAATTTGTGTCATTCCTTGCTGTAGAACCTATGAATTATATACAAATATTTTTCAAGCTTCTGTTTTCAGAAGTCATTTTGGTTTTAACTTGCTGCAGTACAACCACTTCCAGGACTACAATGACCGTGATTTAGCTCATAATTAACATTAAATTAGGTCATTTGTATCCAGAAAGATTTTTTTCCTCCACTGAAACGATAGTTCAGTGAAGGGTGTAACATCTCCAGTTCAGCTTCTGACAGCTTTTTTTTTTTTTCTCATGCGTAGCCACAATCGCACAAACGCTCCTGATAAAGTGAATAAAGAATGATAATAATGCTTCATAACGTGGACTTTCAATTCTGGCAGCATTTCGGCAGGAGGGGATTCCTTCCCTCATACATTTCAAAATATTTCCAGGTATGGACCAGGTTCCATTGGGTTGATCGGAGATTAGGACAAAAAAATTGCTACCGTTACTTCATCACTGTGGTTTCTACCGGCACCTTCATTCTAGGGTATGATGACATTCAGCTCTGATGTTTCTATTATTCCTGGTGAAAACATGCCCAGAAAGGAAGGAAAGAGACTGTTAGGAGCAGTTAACCTCTGCAACTTCCAAGGAGAGCGCTAACATTCCATATATGCCAAGCGCAGGCCCATTAGGTTGAATAATGAGTAAGTATATCTGAGACTTTGTACAAGACAAGAGGAAAACAGATTGGGCAGGCTATTGTACCGCACTTTATTACCGAGTGAAATGTAATTTGATCCATTTGCAGGAGGAAGAACCAGAGATGCTCGTTTCAGAATTCAATCGTTCCAGAAAGATGTAAGTACCCTCGTGTTGTTATTTTTATATCGATTTTTATGAAACACGTGTAGCTACATTTTTACAAGGCAGTAGGTTCCCTTAACGATGGCAGCAAGGCAGGCGGGGCAAATGTTAGGGGGCTGAGTACATTCTTCTGTCAAGTGGCAGAGGGCAAGGATATGTAGTTTAACTTCAGCCCTGTAGAAATAAAACCAGAATCAGACACCCAACTCCAGACAAGTCGCGGTCGCTTTGGTTCCTGGAGAGGTGACTCTCTGCTGTCGCTTCGTTCTCCCGGTCCCAGGGTGGGGATGTTTGATAAAGTGCATCTACAGACAAAATCTTGGGCTGGATTCACCACACACCATTATAGTGGCGGAATTTCAGGTTTATATTGAAACTTGGCTGTTGAATTCGAGGTGTGGTATTCTCTGCAGTGATTTAAATTTGTATTCTAGAGATTTTTACGCATTTGTGTTATTTTTGAGAGTGAGAATAATTTTGAATTTTGAGCCCGCATGCTTGAATTTGCAGTAAGCATGTTAGCAAAAGATTAGGCTTGTATCTTTAAAAGGGAAACACAGAATTTCATTAGCATAACTTCCACTTCCCCCCCTCCCCACGCCTTGACTTGAAATAAACAAGAAAAAAAGGGACAAGGAGATATTGTCAGGGAAAGCAAAAAAAAGAGAAATGGCCCTGAACTTGGCTGCTGTATAAATCGCAGTAGAAACGCTGTTGGGGTTAGGCATGATTGTATTTGGGAAAGTCGCCATTAAGCGAATGTCAAATGAGACATATATTTGGATACAAAACTCAGCTTGCTGCATACATTCAGGAGAAGAGAAGGAAAAAAAAAAAAAAAGCATCACAT
The DNA here is from genome assembly GCF_965231255.1 of Vanellus vanellus. Classification (NCBI taxonomy): domain Eukaryota; kingdom Metazoa; phylum Chordata; class Aves; order Charadriiformes; family Charadriidae; genus Vanellus; species Vanellus vanellus. The sequence continues at coordinate 7,890,575 of NC_138912.1, read as the reverse complement.
TCTATTATCACCAGCTTGGAAATATTTGACATGAAAAAGTAGTCTATAACTAAATTAACCCAGGAAGTCAATGTGACTCGGGCATTTTGGACTATTGCTTCATAGAGCAAGTGCACTGGAGATACAGTCACAGCTACTGGCGCTTTGCTTATGTGTTTCTCTTTCAGCAGTAGAAGACACTCTACTTTTGAGGAAGCCCCTACTGAACACGTGGAAAGTGCCACCAGCGTCACAGCTTTTCAGGCTGACTCATTCACTTCTCTGTCCTGTTTTATTTTTCCTTTTTTTTCAACACTTGGCTTTTTTTTTTCTGTGCAGTCTCTACAATAACTTCTGAAATGTCTAAAATCATAGCAATTGACACACCTCTTTTAAAATTTTGTTTCTTTTTCATCAGTATGGTACAGGTACCATCTCCTACAGCAACTCTTTCACTTAGCATCTTCCTTCTCATCTTGCTAACAGCAAGTCCTTCCTTCTAGTAGGCTTAAGCCCTTCTTCCTAGTTCTAATTTTGTGTAGTCCTGTCTTGTTCCCAGAAGAAAAATCCCCGTCTTAATTTCTTTGTCTTTACTTGGACATAGCTCTGTTTTATGTTCCTTCAATTACCTTCTCCATTCCTTCTCCTGACAGGGGAAGACCTCCTGCTCGCATCCAGCTCGCTTCTTCACCTTTGTGTCTCGAAGCAGACTTTGCTCCCCTGTCCCTCCGGTCCCAGTTATTCCAACAGCCTGGGCATGAAAGCCACACACCTCCTGTATCTCTGCTCACCTCAGCGTGCACTGGTTTTTAGCTCAGGCAGATGAGCAATCATATTTTGCAGGACATGAGAAGGGATACTGCAGTTTCCACAGGTAGTCACTGGATAGATCGTCTGTCCCTGCAGTCCAGCCTCCAAGCAGCAGTCTGGTGGCCACAGCTGAAGGTCAGCATCCCTTCCTTCCCAGTTGTAGCCCTTAGGGGTCACTGATATAGTTTTAGTACTCGAAACAGCACCTTACACAAAGCGTTATGAGAATTGGCAATCATGGACATAACAGGGAGAGACCTCAGCTGCAAAATTCAAGCTGGGATGCAGAGCCACAGACTGGAACAGCAGAGTGCAGAATAAGGTTTTGGTTCATACCCGTTCCCAACACACAGCTTCTACATGAAAAAAAGAAACTTTAAAGTTCTTTGTAATATGTCTGAAAGCAAGAAGATATTTCAATGGTTTAAACATAGAATCATAGAATCATTTAGGCTGGAAAAGACCTTTAAGATCATCAAGTCCAACCGTTAACGTAACACTGGCAAGTCTACCACACATGTTTGAAAATCCCAAATGCAAAGCAATTGTACTTCATTATACCTCATCTCTTCCTCACTTTCATATTTTTCAGTCTGCTTTTAAACTCAGAAGCATCTGAAACCCATAAATTTTATTTCTTTATACTCATTTAAACACTACTGTAGATGCCATTAAAATAGCCATACACTAGAAATCTCAAGAAACATAGCTATATAATATGTTTAAAGATTTATCATGGTGGAATAGTAGATAGAGGCGGAATAGCCTGAAAACCGTATTTTAGAAGCCTGTAGTTATAATGAGGACCCTTACCTGTGGTACAGTAGTAGTGCAGTTTTTATCTCATTTGCACAAGTATGATAGCTAAATATATAAATGAAACAAATGTTGGCTTGACCCAGCAAATCTATCCTAATTTTTGTAACTTTCTATTTAGAAGAAGGTATCCAGTGTCCTTACGCAAGAGTTGTTTTCCTTGCTCTGTCCCCAGAAGCTGAGTATTCTCGTGAACTGACCTTTCCAGAGTATTTCTGTAGATGGACTCTTCATCACAGCTACTGAAATCAGTCATAAAAATACTATTAACCTAAGAGGGGTCATGATTAGATCTAAGTCTGCTAACTTCTGCTGTCTGATGAGGGGAAAAAAAGGATCTGAGGATGTCTTTTCCCCCATATTTCCTGAGTGGAAGTACTTCAGAGGGAACAGAAAGGCGATTTTGTACCCTAGAGCCAGATCTGGGGACATTTGCTCAAGCTAAACTCATCCTTTGCTCACACACTCATCTCAGTTTGTTCTGTCCTGAGGGAGAAAGAATTCAAAGAAATAATGATGGGATCTTCATTCGATAGTCTACCTTTTACAGTGATACCAACACAACTTTTAGGGCAATTGATGAATAACAAACAAAGGCAATTATTTAGAGTTTCCATAATATTTGACTCCGCTGTAGCTGGTAAGGCTCCCTGGGGGCACAGGAGCCTTCCCTGGGGAGCGATGATAGCTGGTGGCCCTCTGGACAGAGCACCGCAGAAGGCTCTTGGGAGCGGGGGTCACCCCTGTAGCATAGCATCTGAGTTTTATCTGACCAGCAGATAGCTTTACAACTCACCTGCAGCAGTCGTTGCCGAGGGTCAGACAAGCTCATAGGTCATAATTAAAAACCCCCCACCCTGCCCAACCCAGCACAACACGAACACATCTGATAGACATATGGAGGGAAGGGTGGTCTGGAAGTTAGCTCTTCACAGCACGAGGATAAAAACAACTTCCAGATGAAATCACAGGTGTTCATCAAATTCCTTTTAAAAACACCCCAAAATCCAAAAAAAAAAAAACCAAACTCAAAAAACAAAGAGAAATTCTTAGCCCATCTTAGCCCAGTCAGAACAAGGAAAAACATCTCGTGGTGTCATGACAGTAGAGCACAGAAAGGAAAGGAACTGTGAAGTCAGCAAGACTAATGGGTTAATTAACGATTATCCCAGCTATCTGGAGTAGAGAGCTTCTCTCTTTACTGCAGCCATGCTGGAGATTAATTAAATGACAACAGGGCTTAAACTGACACTTCTTCCGAGGCAGCATTAGAGGCCGGCTAAAACACTGCCCTCCGGGCTCTGCTAGGAAACTGTCATTTGGTGACCGTTCTGCTTATGGATAGATTTTCCTCTGACCACAAACTCTGCCTGGTTACACCGGTAGTAGCCCCTCTGTGGATTTAGTTTTACTGGTGGAGGTTGTCAAGGTGCCTTGGACCAGAAGGGTTCCCAAGCTGGGGCAAATCCATTTGGTTATTGTGTTACACTGGGAGGAAACCTCCCAGTTAACCCGGGAGGAAAGCGTGTCGCATGGGACAGACGAGTCGGGTTTGCTGTTTCAGCTGTTGTGGCGCAGTTAACACGGTAGAGCTTGAAGTTTAGATGACCCATTTTCCATATTCACATGTGGGAGTGTAAATGTCCTGAGCAAATCTCAAGATGTCCAGCCTAGCAGTTGGTTCTGCTCTGCCATCTCTGACGAGCAGAAGGCGGCAGCCTGAGGGCAACAATATCTCTCCCTCTGCCCTCTTCCCGCTTCTTGTTTCATCCAACAAGTTTCCCTGTGCAACTGGCTCATCTGAATTTTATTTCTGAGGAGCTGCCGGTAGTTTTTGAGGTGATTTACCAATGGCAGCCCAGTGATTTGAGAGCAGACGGCGTTCTGATCAGGTAACGGTTACCGTACAATCCCTTTCCCAGTTGATAATCTATAAAGAGAGTCCAGCGGAGGGCTACAAAGATGATCAGGGGACTGGAGCATCTCTCTTAATGGAGGAAAGCTGACAGCCCTGGGTCTGTTTAGCCTGCAGAAGAGAAAACTGAGGGGGCATCTCATCAATGCTTATCAATATCGAAAGGGCAGGTGGCAAGAAGATGGGGCCAGACTCTTTTTGGTGGTGCCCAGTGACAGGACAAAAGGCAATGGGCACAAATGGGAACACAGGACATTCTGTCTGAACATGAGGAAAAACTTCTTTACTTTGAGGGTGACAGAGCACCGGCACAGGCTGCCCAGAGAGGTGGTGGGATCTCCTTCTCTGGACATGTTCAACAGCCACCTGGACGCATTCCTGTCCAACCTGCTGTAGGTGAGCCTGCTTTGGCAGGGGGGTTGGACTAGGTGATCTCCGAAGGTCCCTTCCAACCCTGACCATGCTTTGAGTCTGTGATAACTGTGTGTAATGACTATATCTGTTTTACAGTTCACTGTCCTCTCAGTGTGCTCGTCCCTCTACGAATGGCAGAGATCCTGCTCACTGACCCTTGCTGCAGATCTTTGCCGTAGATCAAAAAGATTAATGGTGTGAGTTGGTAGTTTCAAGACCCAGCTCTCCAAATAAAAGATATTTTTTAATTACTGTCCAACCCTATTAGGCGTAGGGTTGGATAACATGTGTTTCCTTTTAGAGATGAACTGCCCCAATGGCAGTCGCAGAGCACTTTTGCATAACTCTTTCCCCCTCCCCCTTGCCCTATCTTTGTGCTGATGTGTTAATGTGCAGACATTGTGCTAATGGCTTGGATATGCCTAATCTTAAAAAGTAATTTTGACCCAGTCTTTTCTTGAGTGCTGGGTTGGGTCTGTGTTACATCTCGGAGGGGGGGGGCTGTTTCCCATGAGCGGGCCGGCGCTGCCAAGTGGCTTTGGGATCTTAACTCCTTACTGCCAGGTCTGATTTCCATTCAGAGATAAATGTCTCTCTCTTTACCCCACCAAATACCATCCCTGTTTTGACCCAACAGTTTGGTTTCTCTTCCGGTCAGATTCTCATCAGCTTTGTCCGTATTTTTGGCTTTTGATGGGGTTCAGCCACTCAAGAGACGTTAGCAGGAGGGATTTGCAGGCATCTGCAGTAAGTGCATTGTTGAGTTTTGGCATTCGTCCGAATCTGGTTTAGAGCAATCTCCAGTGTTACCTGAGGTCACAGTGTTAGGACAGTGAAATCCATTTCTTCCCCACAGTGTGTTATTTCTTGGATTCAAGCGATAGTTTTCACGTGGCTTGAAACATTTGAAAAGGTCCCCCTGCCAAGCCAAGCGGGGCACGGTGCTTCGCTCACCAGCTTTTAGCCATCAGTTAAACTGGGATGGATCCTGAAGCCTTTACTTGTATGGGTAATTCAGAGCCCTACGAGTAGACTTAAATTACCTGGCTAATTACAGATTTGTCAGATGTGAGATGGTTAAGGATCAGGCCCATCGTCTTCAGTACGGCTGGAGCAGACGTGACACGCTTGAGTAGGTTTTGCAGGGTGAAATCTTCATTTGTACTTCTGAAATGATCTAGTTTTCTGTTACTTTCTTTGCCGTCTGCCCCTGCTGCTGGTCAAGGCAAAATGTTCCACCGTTCAAATACCTGGCAACAACTATTTAATTTGACAATTTGTAGATGGTATTCCTGTATTACCCTTTAGGACCTTAATAATAGGTTTTTCTTTAGTGAAGCATAAAAACATTAAAGGCCATAAATTCCACAGTCACCTGTATCCATTTATTGCTAATTTATTATGGAACATATCATAAAACTTTACTTGACATATAGGCCTCTTCATAACTATAAATCTTTTTTCAACTGTTTAGATAACTTATGCTTAAGTTCAAGGAAAGACCTCTATGAACAAATATTTAAAACATCTATTTATTATGCAATAGTAAATGTGCAAACTATATGGCAAATACTGAGAAATATTACTCGATGTTCAGATTGCTTATCACGTCAAACTTTTGGGGGATACGTCTATTATAAAAATAAAATAAAATAAAACCTGCGTGCCAAGTATCTGCTTTATTAAGAGGTTTAAGAGCTCTAAGTGAATAAAGCTGTTATTACAGTTAACATCAAACATATAAATGTTTCTCTTCAGATTAGGTTTGTCATTTGTAACCTGGAACCAGTGAAAGGATTGTAAGTGTGCTTCATACAGGAGAGCTCACCAGAGCGAAAACAAAAGTTTTCAGACTTTGTAATTCCTGACCAAAACAGAGTCTATGATATCGTTGCTGCTACAGAGCTTGATCTCATGAAGTCAGTTTTAAAATCCCAGTGACGCTGGATCGGATATATATACAGAAATAATTTGGGCATTTTATTTACTTTATCTCAAGATAATTGTTTGGCATTTGATACTGTTCATATTTGTTGCTTTTAAATTACCTGCTGTTGTTTTATAGGAGAAGTGTTCCTTTTCTCTCTCGCAGTGTATAAATTCAGAAGTTTCTTGGATATATCAAATCAGCCTTCTACAGAATATTACCTTTTTTTCTTTAATATTTTTGCCCTGGCTGAATTATTAGAATATGTATTTGCCAATAATACGTATGTACTATTAGCATATGTAGAAAACCAATTGGGTTTAGCAGCAATGCGTGTGTACGTGCCCAGCCAGCTTCTGGAGCAAGAAGTTGGTCTGTAAAAAAAAAATTGGTTGGACGTCTCATTAAAAGACTCTGTTTTATTAGTTCTTTTCCTGCAAATCAGTTTGCGTGCACGTGGAAGGTAATTTTCATTTTTGAAACAAATTTCCCTCTTAGTACTGTCTCCATCAGTTCAGCCTGATATGTGTTTGCATATGCCCTGTGGCCTCAGGGTTTTCTTATAAATTGTTAAACTGTACGACGAAAGCCATGGAGAAAGGCCGGAATAGCAAAGTAAGCACAACTGTCACATTGGTATATTAAAGTCAGAAAAAAGGGATGAAGATCTTCTACAAATCCACACGAAATGCTGCTCTTTAAAGTGACTTAAGTCATAGTAAAATAATGAAGATTGTACAGAATTTTTTGTACTTGAGAAAACCAAAACCCAGCTTACCCTCATGCAATCACAATGTCATTAGCCTCCAAATGAAAGCAAAGCAACTGATCCTTCCAAAACATTCTCAAGTTATTCACTAGTTTTCTATTGACTTAATCACTGGTTTGTTAATTAAGGCTTGATTCCTGGGATAGGACAGGGAGGATTCACCCTATAAACTGGTATATCCACCCAACAGCCCTGCAGGGAAGAGGGTCGGTTGTCCATTGACGCTTTGGCCCCATCTTTACCTCCCAATCTCATTTGCTTACTTCTGCCTTTCAAAACATCTCTCTTTCCTCCTTCCTGACTGTCTCCCTGCTTTCTGCCTGTCTCTTTTCCTTATCCTTTTTGCCAACCCTTTCCCCCAGCATCCTTCCCCTG